>NC_140170.1:180354638-180407954 GCF_963971535.1 Notolepis coatsorum | reverse complement strand
ACACACACGCGCAGAAACACACACACACACACACATACACACACACACACACACACACACACACACACACACACACACACACACACACACACACAATGTTGCCTGTAATTAATTATCAATCAATTATCAGGTGATCAACCAAATAAATCTCAATATCCATCCATCCATTATTATGGGATGTCCAGCATGCAGGAGGCATTTAACAGCACTGCGCATCCAACTTGTGTTGTGATGCGAACAGAATTATATAAAAACAGATACAGGATGGATTAGCAGACGTGCACTGAATACTATCTCTCTCTCTCTCTCTCTCTCTCTCTCTCTCTCTCTCTCTCTCTCTCTCTCTCTCTCTCTCTCTCTCTCTCTCTCTACTGTAGCCTGTGTCAAGGTGAAGGTGTTGAGCGCCATCCCTGTGATCCATAATCTATGTGCGCATTGTTGAGAACATCACCAGGAAAACAACTGGAATAAACGCCTTAATCATAATAGTATCATAATTACCCCGTTTGCTTCGGCCTATCTGCCCCAGTTTCGGCGGGCGTTTGTTCTGCGAGCCGTTGAAGAAGTTGTTGGTGTCTTGGAGGCGACAGGTGAAGGACAGGTGTCCCTCGTCGCCCTCATTTCCATAATGACTCATTTTGTCTTCGTTGAAAGGCAGCACCTCCGACATTTCCAGCGCGTGTTTATTATCGGCGAGGCGCGCGAACTCAGATGAACAGCTCGACGTCTTCTGTATGGTCCGCTCGGTTATTATAATAATAATAAACAACTGCAAACAATGGGAGCTCGACACGATCAGCCCTGCTGTCTGTTGTTTACCTCGAAGGCACGTGTGCCCGTCTGTGCGCAACAGAAATGTGATTAATAAAGAAAATAAAAACATTAAAAAAACAAAAATTGAAATCCTCAATTTCTCCGTTCAGCGAGATTCGGCAACATTATTCAAATGTTCCAGGCGTGTCTCTCTGCTGCTTTGGGGGAAAAAAGGCGCATGTAATAGAAAAGCTTCGCCTGGTTCCGAGCGGCTGCTGGACCCGTTGCAGGAAAATCTGAGGGAGAAATGCAAAGTGGAGGAGCGACGCAAAACACGGATCCTAGGGAGACCTGTCTCGGAGCGCGTCACGCTGGCGAGCTGGAGGTTTGTGTGGTGCAGCACCGAACCCGGAGAACCTCCCGCTGGACCGCAGCTCCGGTCGCCAGGATCCACTACCACCACCACCACACCACATCGAAACAGATTTATTCTAGACACACTGCTCAGTAATTCCCGACCTTCTGTATGCGCACCAACCAAGGGATGCCCAGATAGACCATGAGGATTCGATTTGGAATCCAATTAACATTTGTGTTATTGCCAATCTCTTTATGTATTCATTTTTTTTTTGCCAACGGGTTTTATAACAGGCAATTATAGCCATTGAGGCTGAGACCTGGCCAGACGATGGCAGTGTTTTCATAGGCTATGGTGGAGCTAGTAGCCCCATGATGGAGCTCCATAGACCCATCACTGTGTTTCACTTCCCATTAGTCATAATGCACGTTACAGTGCAGTATCATGCACACTATAGTCTAGTAATATGCACACTATAGTCTAGTATTATTATGCACACTACAGTCAAGTATCATGCACACTACAGTCTAGTATCATGCACACTACAGTCTAGTATCATGCACACTACAGTCTAGTATCATGCACACTACAGTCTAGTATTATGCACACTACAGTCTAGTATCATGCACACTACAGTCTAGTATTATGCACACTACAGTCTAGTATTATGCACACTACAGTCTAGTATTATGCACACTATAGTCTAGCATTATGCACACTATAATCTAGTATTATGCTGCACATTATAGTCTAGTATTATGCACACTATAATCTAGTATTATGCACACTACAGTGTAGTATTATGCACACTACAGTCTAGTATTATGCACACTATAGTCTAGCATTATGCACACTATAATCTAGTATTATGCTGCACATTATAGTCTAGTATTATGCACACTATAATCTAGTATTATGCACACTACAGTCTAGTATTATGCACACTACAGTCTAGTATTATGCACACTATAGTCTAGCATTATGCACACTATAGTCTAGTATTATGCACACTATAGTCTAGTATTATGCACACTATAATCTAGTATTATGCTGCACATTATAGTCTAGTATTATGCACACTATAATCTAGTATTATGCACACTACAGTGTAGTATTATGCACACTACAGTCTAGTATTATGCACACTATAGTCTAGCATTATGCACACTATAATCTAGTATTATGCTGCACATTATAGTCTAGTATTATGCACACTATAATCTAGTATTATGCACACTACAGTCTAGTATTATGCACACTACAGTCTAGTATTATGCACACTATAGTCTAGCATTATGCACACTATAGTCTAGTATTATGCACATTATAGTCTAGTATTATGCACACTATAATCTAGTATTATGCACACTACAGTCTAGTATTATGCACACTACAGTCTAGTATTATGCACACTATAGTCTAGCATTATGCACACTATAGTCTAGTATTATGCACACTATAGTCTAGTATTATGCACACTATAGTCTAGTATTATGCACACTATAATCTAGTATTATGCACACTACAGTCTAGTATTATGCACACTATAATCTAGTATTATGCACACTATAGTCTAGTAATATGCACACTGTAGTCTAGTATTATGCACACTATAATCTAGTATTATGCACACTACAGTCTAGTATTATGCACACTATAATCTAGTATTATGCACACTATAGTCTAGTAATATGCACAATGTAGTCTAGTATTATGCACACTATAATCTAGTATTATGCACACTATAGTCTAGTAATATGCACACTGTAGTCTAGTATTATGCATGTTACAGTCTAGCATTATGCACACTATAGTCTAGTATTATGCACACTACAGTCTAGTATTATGCACACTACAGTCTAGTATTATGCACACTATAGTCTAGTAATATGCACACTATAGTCTAGTAATATGCACACTACAGTCTAGTATTATGCACACTATAGTCTAGTAATATGCACACTATAGTCTAGTATTATGCACACTACAGTCTAGTATTATGCACACTACAGTCTAGTATTATGCACACTATAGTCTAGTAATATGCACACTATAGTCTAGTATTATGCACACTACAGTCTAGTATTATGCACACTATAGTCTAGTAATATGCACAATATAGTCTAGTATTATGCACACTATAGTCTAGTATTATGCACACTATAGTCTATTATTATGCACAATATAGTCTAGTATTATGCACACTACAGTCTAGTATTATTCACACTATAGTCTAGTATTATGCACACTATAGTCTAGTATTATGCACACTATAGTCTATTATTATGCACAATATAGTCTAGTATTATGCACACTATTCTAGTAATATGCACACTATACTCTAGTAATATGCACACTATAGTCTAGTAATATGCACACTATAGTCTAGTAATATGCACACTATAGTCTAGTAATATGCACACTACAGTCTAGTATTATGCACACTATAGTCTAGTATTATGCACACTACAGTCTAGTATTATGCACACTACAGTCTAGTATTATGCACACTATAGTCTAGTAATATGCACACTACAGTCTAGTATTATGCACACTATAGTCTAGTATTATGCACACTACAGTCTAGTATTATGCACACTATAGTCTAGTATTATGCACACTATAGTCTAGTATTATGCACACTATAGTCTAGTATTATGCACACTATAGTCTAGTATTATGCACACTATAGTCTAGTATTATGCACACTATAGTCTAGTATTATGCACACTATAGTCTAGTATTATGCACACTATAGTCTAGTAATATGCACACTACAGTCTAGTAATATGCACACTATAGTCTAGTATTATGCACACTATAGTCTAGTATTATGCACACTATAGTCTAGTATTATGCACACTATAGTCTAGTATTATGCACACTATAGTCTAGTATTATGCACACTATAGTCTAGTATTATGCACACTATAGTCTAGTATTATGCACACTATAGTCTAGTATTATGCACACTATAGTCTATTATTATGCACAATACAGTCTAGTATTATGCACACTATAGTCTATTATTATGCACAATACAGTCTAGTATTATGCACACTATAGTCTATTATTATGCACAATATAGTCTAGTATTATGCACAATATAGTCTAGTATTATGCACACTATACTCTAGTATTATGCATGTTACAGTCTAGTATTATGCACACTATAGTCTATTATTATGCACAATATAGTCTAGTATTATGCACAATATAGTCTAGTATTATGCACAATATAGTCTATTATTATGCACACTATAATCTAGTATTATGCACACTATAGTCTAGTAATATGCACACTATAGTCTAGTAATATGCACACTATACTCTAGTATTATGCAGTTACAGTCTAGTATTATGCACACTATAGTCTAGTATTATGCACACTATAGTCTAGTATTATGCACACTATAGTCTAGTATTATGCACACTATAGTCTAGTATTATGCACACTATAGTCTAGTATTATGCACATTATAGTCTAGTAATTATGCACATTATAGTCTAGTATTATACACACTACAGTTTAGTATAATGCATGTTACAGTCTAGTAATATGCACGTTACAGTCTAGTATTATGCACACTATAATCTAGTAATTATGCACATTATAGTCTAGTATTATGTTGCACACTATAATCTAGTATTATGCACACTATAGTCTAGTATTATGCACACTATAGTCTAGTATTATGCACACTATAGTCTAGTATTATGCACACTATAGTCTAGTATTATGCACACTACAGTAGTATTATGCACACTAGTCTAGTATTAGATTCGATTACATTCACTTTATTGTCATTACACAGTACAAGACAGTGCAACAAGATTGTGTACGCCCCCAACCAGGATGTGACAATCAACAATCAGTTGCAATAAGACACATATAAATAAAACTGTACAGTAAAGTGCAATGGTTAGCACAATGTGTGATGGTGAGAAAAAATTTATAATTAAAATAAAGTCTACATAAGCTATGGGTTATATACACAGGTATACAGTGAGGTGCAGTGGGCTAAGTGTTTTGATTCAGAAGTCTGACAGCTGAGGGGAAGAAACTGTTTGTGGTCCTGTTGGGCTGCGGTAGCGTGCCCCAGAGCGAGTACCCCGCAGGCGGGTGAACAGTCCATGGTTGGGGTGAGAAGTGTCTCTGATGATGTTCCGTGCTCTCCGTGAGCACCGCTTCTCATAGATTGATGAGATGGGGGGGGAGTGGGGTCTTGGTGATGCGTTGGGCTATGTTCACTACCCTCTACTTTACTATTTACACAATACAGCCAAATAGATTAAAGCTAGAGTGTGCAATCCCTATCTACACAATTTAACCAACTAGATTAAAGCTAGAGTGTGCAATCCCTATCTACGCAATTTAGTCAAATAGATTAAAGCTAGAGTGTGCAATCCTACATGATACAGTCAAAACATCTACCGTGCCACGAGAGGCAAATTCAGATAACCCAGCCTGTTTTCTACCCAGAAGACACTGCTTCTTCCTCATTTCCGATTCAGGGGTGGTTGGACCGCCTGTATACTTTCCGTAGCCGCATTTCTGACAGACACTCTCTGATTGGCCGACGTCAGTTTCTACACTGGTTAAGCTTAGGCAATCTTCGAAGTTGGTTAAGGTTAGGCAAGTTCTTTCGACGGTTAAGCTTAGGCACTCTTTCGAAGTTGGTTAAGGTTAGAGTTTGTCTTAGAGCGTGACGGCAAGTTCTTTCGACGGTTAAGCTTAGGCACTCTTTCGAAGTTGGTTAAGGTTAGAGTTTGTCTTAGAGCATGGCAATAGAACGCCAGGCAGTTTGCACGCTGTTTGACGTGGAAATGGGCAAAGACACAGCTCGTCACGCTATTGGGCGCACATGTCACATGACCAGAAACGTCTGCCAGAAATGCGGCTACGGAAAGTATAGACGCGGTTGGACCACTGAATGTTCTGCATTACTGCAGTGCCACCTATGGCTAATTTCCACAGACCAGTAGGGATGGTTCAGTACGGGTAGGCTTGCCATACCATAGACATATAAAGCCTAGATGACTCACCCACTCTGCTGGCCAATGGAGACCGCCGTTGCCACATGGCGGCCATCTTTGCCTTGAACAATGAACACTGAGGGTCACAGAACACTGAACCCTACACACACAAGCACACATTAGCACACACACAACACACACGCTGTGCACGCTCGCACACTAGCAGCCACTTTAACATGAGAAAGCACTCACTCATGCTGCACACGCCCACACTTATGGCCACAAAGAAAGGTCACTTTAATTGAGTCCCGCCCCCAGCAGTGTTGTAGTACCTCCCCCAGCAGTGTAGTCCCTCCCCCAGCAGTATTGTAGTCCCGCCCCCAGCAGTGTAGTACCTCCCCAGGCAGTGTTGTAGCTCCGCCCCCAGCAGTGCTGTAGTCCCTCCCCCAGCAGTGTTGTAGTACCTCCCCCAGCAGTGTTGTAGTCCCTCCCCCAGCAGTATTGTAGTCCCGCCCCCAGCAGTGTAGTACCTCCCCCAGCAGTGTTGTAGCTCCCCCCCAGCAGTGTTGTAGTCTCTCCCCCAGCAGTGTTGTAGTCTCTCCCCCAGCAGTGTTGTAGTCTCTCCCCCAGCAGTGTTGTAGTATTTCCCCCAGCAGTATTGTAGTCCCGCCCCCAGCAGTGTAGTACCTCCCCCAGCAGTGTTGTAGTCTCTCCCCCAGCAGTATTGTAGTCCCTCCCCCAGCAGTGTTGTAGTCCCTCCCCCAGCAGTGTTGTAGTCCCTCCCCCAGCAGTGTTGTAGTCCTTCCCCCAGCAGTGTAGTAGTCCCTCCCCCAGAAGTGTTGTAGTCCCTCCCCCAGCAGTGTAGTAGTCCCTCCCCCAGCAGTGTAGTAGTCCCTCCCCCAGCAGTGTTGTAGTCCCTCCCCCAGCAGTGTAGTCCCTCCCCCAGCAGTGTTGTAGTCCCTCCCCGAGCAGTGTAGTAAAATAGACAAAATGAACACTGAGTAGAAGACAGTACAAAGGTTAGTACATATATATATTCGTTTTTAGTTGACAGCGGAAGATTGGGCAGGTTTTGGCTGTCCTGGCTGTGGTGGGAAGTTCGTTCCACCGTTGCCCCGACGACACATGTTGTAGAAGAAGATCATCCGACTGTGGCTCTCAGAGGGTTAATGACAACGTAAGGTTATGTATATAACCAAGTTCTATGAATACTGGTGACGCTCAGCGTCATTTTGCACTAACCTCACATCGTGCACAGCACTGAATAAAAACTCCACAATGTACCTTTACATACCGACATCCGTCTGGCCACACCCCTATCCGCTTACCTTCATAAGCAGGTGTGTGGTCACCTACTCGCCTCCTTCCCAAACTTTCACCACAAGAGGTCAAGGGCCGCAGTGGCGTCCAGACGCTGAGCGTCACCAGTATTCATAGAACTTGGCGCACCGGTAAAAGGGTTTCCTCAGTCTCCTCAGCAAGAAGAGACACCTTTCTGTGTAGATTTAAGCCTATGTTAAGTACCAAAAGTAAAAGTATAAACTTTCTTTTTTGTATCCACTTTTTCTCCCATTTTCAATTTTTCTCCCATCCCAATTTTGTATAATCCAATTCAACCCTCCCCTATCTCGAACGCTGTTTCTTGCCTCCCACAAGCCGGCTGCAATGTGGACTAGGTCATACATAGCACGAGTCCCCTCCGATACTCGAGGTAACAGCAGTCGCATCTTTTCACCTGCGCGGCGCAATCTTTCAGCATCAGGGGTCTGCGCTTTGGAGGGGCGCCGCCCCCATCGCTTCCTAATTCTACTGCGCAGGCGCACCAACCGACCTGTAGGAGTCGCTGTCCACAATGCCCGATCCAAACCCATCAGTTTCCCACCCCCTAATACTGCCAATGTCTATTTTTGTTATGATTTAGATGAATAATATACCTGTTGAGATTAGTAATGATATTTCCTCCAGGTCAGCGAAAGATAAAACAATAGTTCTGCACTGTACCAAGTTATGATTCGTAATGATGTCACAACAAACATAGTTTACAACATATGCATTAATGACAATTGAGCCGTGGTATAAGCAGGATAATTCGCCGTCAGCAAGTGAGTTATGGAAAATACTTCCACGTTGTGGGGTAAACGGTGGCATGGAAGTGTCGGTGGGGCCCTCGCGTCGCCGTCGCCCCGGGGGCCCCCGCGGAGCCTCAGCCCCCGGCCCTGGGCCCACATTCATTATAGTCTCACTGTCACTCATGTTCAGGCGTAGCCGTGGTAACAACAACATAAAAAGACTAGAACAGATGAGAATTAAATCACGATATCATTTCTCACGCCGAAGCTTATCAGCGGAATATATCTTTTTACAGACGGGAGGGAATGAAAGGACGGTGAAACGGGATACGTGTACCCGCAGCGTCGTCCGTCCTTTCATAGAGGAGGGGCGGCCGCGGCTGCCGACACGCCTAGCTTGGCTTCTTTGGAAGCGGGACTCACACTAGCACTCCTGAGATCCGTATCAGCGGCTCAGCTTTCATGTGAGAACAGCCTCCCTCTGGACACCGTGTCGACAAGGGAGTCCACTGCTGTATTCATGTAATAATAATAACAATAATAATAATAATAATAATAATAATAATAATAATAATAATAATAATAATAATAATAATAATAATAATAATAATAATAATAATAATAATAATAATAATAATAATAATAATAATAATAATAATAATAATAATAATAATAATAATAATAATAATAATAATAATAATAATAATAATAATAATAATAATAATAATAATAATAATAATAATAATAATAATAATAATAATAATAATAATAATAATAATAATAATAATAATAATAAAATAATAATAATACTAATAATAATAATAATAATAATAATAATAATAATAATAATAATAATAATAATAATAATAATAATAATAATAATAATAATAATAATAATAATAATAATAATAATAATAATAATAATAATAATAATAATAATAATAATAATAATAATAATAATAATAATAATAATAATAATAAATAATAATAATAATAATAATAATAATAATAATAATAATAATAATAATAATAATAATAATAATAATAATAATAACTTTATTTGTATAGCACCTTTCATACAGGGGATGGCAGTTCAAAGTGCTTTACATCAGTAAGAAACAAGACAGAATCTGTGTAAAACAAGCAGCAAGAGCAAAGCATAAAGTGGGATAAAATAATGCAGATATATTAATCAAATTATATCAGAACCTCATGTTCCAATAGGCTTCTTGAATTTCTGTAATCTGTTACAAAACATGATCACGTTTACAGTATGCACCCAGCGGATAGTGGGGCGTAAAGATACAAGTAAAAATAAGTCAAATAATAGCAAGGGTAAAATGAGCAGACATATAAAGTCACAGTTTTTCACATTAGGATCTAACATCCCAACAGGCCACCTTGTTTATGGTTTGATTCAGTTTTAGTAGAATATAAAAGACATGAATGATGAAATGAGCACATAACGTGCATGTGTGTATTGTGCAATATATGTTAATAATAATAATGGTGGTTAGGTGGCTTAGCGGAGATTGCGTTCGTCACGAATCCAGCTCACAGCTCCGGGGTTGTCACCAGCTTGGCTGGCCGTTCACACTAATACAATTGGCTGTATTAGAGGGTGGGAGAAGCTGGCGGGGTGGGTCCGGGTCGTTGTAAACAGCGACTCCTACAGTTCGGTCGGGGCGCCTGCTAAGCGCGGATAGGACCTGAGTGGGATAGTGTGATCCTTCCACACGTTACGCCCTCTCAGGGAGGATCCGCGCTGCCAGGTGAAAAGAAGCGGTTGATTGGCTGGACGTGTGTCGGAGGAAGCACGTGATAGCCTCCACTCTCCCAGATGATCTGACTGTGGGGGGTAAGTGCGCAGCGACCAGGAAGGGGATTGGGAATCGGCATATGACTAACATTGGGATGGGAGAAAATCGGAGGAAAATGGAGGGGGGAAAAAGATCAAAAAAAAAAAAAAAAAAAAAAAAAAAAAATAATAATAATAATAATAATAATAATAATAATAATAATAATAATAATAATAATAATAATAATAATAATAATAATAATAATAATAATAATAAAAAACTGTATTTATATAGCACCTTTCATACAGGAACTGCAGCTCAAAGTGCTTCACAACAGCAAAAAATACATAGGCATAAAGTGCAGACGTATAAAAATCACATCGTTTTTCACATTAGGATCCAACATCCCAACATGTTTATGGTTTGATTCTATTGCAGTTTTAAAAATAGACAATAATAAAAAGAGTAAAATAGAGCAATAGTGCAGTGCAATAAAATAGTTAGTAGAATAGAATAGAGACAGAGTAAAATGATGCACTAGTGCAGTGCAATACAATAAAATGTACCAAAAGTAAAAGTATGAAGCTTGTTATGATTTAGATGAATAAGATACCTGTTGAGATTATTGCTGTCAAAGTTAACGCGTTATTAACGCGTTAACGCACAATTATTTTAACGCCACAATCTTTTTATTGTGAGATTAACGTTTAAAAATATATATATATGATTTCTTTCAAAAAGATTTTTATGATTATTTTCTTTTTTTAGACTTAACTTGGGTGTATTATTGATACTCTCATTGATACTATATTTGTTTCTGACTAAAAGTATGTGTGTGTGTGTGTGTGTGTGTGTGTGTGTGTGTGTGTGTGTGTGTGTGTGTGTGTGTGTGTGTGTGTGTGTGTGTGTGTGTGTGTGTGTGTGTGTGTGTGTGTGTGTGTGTGTGTGTGTGTGTGTGTGTGTGTGTGTGTGAGAGAGTGTGTGTGTGTGTGTGTGAGAGTGTGAGAGAGAGAGAGAGAGAGAGAGAGAGAGAGAGAGAGAGAGAGAGAGAGAGAGAGAGAGAGAGAGAGAGAGAGAGAGAGAGGGAGAGGGGGGGGGGGTAAGAGAGATGAGGAAGGGGCAAAATAGTTATATTTCGTTATAGCTTACGCTCTGCTCTATTGGAACTATCCCTTTAACCATATTCTATAATGAAAACTTTCACTACGTGTACGCACCTGCCCACCTGCCTGACCACTCCCACATCCACTCCTATATAAGCGGGGTCATGGCCATACTATCAGCTCCTTCCCTACTTTCACCGCCATTAAGTCCGTGTATAGCACAGCTTCAAGTTTAGCGCTTAAAGTAGTTAGTTAGTTATAGGAGCTGTGTTGGCATTGTCTTTTGTTTCTCCCTCTCGCACTAATTTACGGGAGAAAAAAAGGATAATGTCGTCACCACCGGAGAGTCTAGAGCAGGGCTATTCAACTAAATTGTTCAGGGGGCCACATTGTCAGAAACCCAAGGGGCCAGGGGCCGGACTGCCACAGCGCCTCCCCGTGCTATGAATATATGTACACTTGACACAACACGCAACCACATTTTCACAACTTTTATTTAACTACATTGCAAAAGTAGTATACTTTTCAAAAAAAGTGCTTCATTTACAGTATGTGCCACATCTGCAACATCTCCTGCAAAAAGTGCTTCATTTATGACTGTGCAACAACTGCAACATCTCCTCTTCAACATTTCAATATAAAAATAAAATAAAAAACAAACAAGTGCATGATGTGCATCTGAACATTCTAACGTCAACACTTGAACAAAAAAACACATTTATAGTGCAGCTGAGCTTATGAAAAAGTGCTTCATGTCTGTGCAACAACAGCAAATCACAGCATCTTATTAGCACTTATTGTCCACTCTTAACTCTCAAACATCAGGGGGGTGGGGGGCAGACAGGCCTAGCCTACATACACACATCTAATGAGAGCGATTGCACTTCTTTGACTGGGCAATGGCAGAGAAAGAGGGTTCATAGGAAGTGAGGGCTACCCGCAAACAGTGATGCAAATGCTCATTTGTCAAGGAGGCACGGTTGCTTGTTTTAATGGCATTCATGTGAGAGAAACTGGATTCACAGGTGTATGTTGAGCCAAACATTGTTAGCACAGATATTGCCAGCGTTTTTATTTTGGGGAATGTCTTGACATGAATACACTTTATCCAAAATGTTGTGGTGGATTCATTCTCAAGTGCCTGCTTCAGAGCAGATGATGCTTGCATGTCAATTATTTCAAGTTGCAGGAGACCTTCATCAATGTGAAGTGATGCAAGGAACTCTTGTCCTTTTGTGGAAATAGCAGCTACATTGGCAAATGGGTTGCTCACAAAATGCATCAATTCTCTGGACATGTCAAATTCATCAAATCAACAAGTTTTCCCTCAATTTATCAATGAAATCTGTCATTAATTGAGTGACCTTTGGCTCAATTGTGCGTGTTAACGTTGACATGAAAAAGGTAAAAATAAAATTAAAAAAAAATATTAAAAAAAAAAGTTTTTTTTAAATTTTTTTTTATTATCATGTAATCTTTGGCGGGCCAGTCAGAATCATCCCGCGGGCCGGATCTGGCCCGCGGGCCGCCAGTTGAATAGCCCTGGTCTAGAGGATTATTCTGACCTCCATCGGCGCTTTGCATTTGGGGCGCGCGTCGCTGAGCAGTTCCCCCGCCGGCGTTGTGCTCCGGCTATGCAGCTGGATACTATGCTACGAGAGGCGGTCGGCTGTGAGAGCTGATGGGCTCTCTAAGGCGGGTGGTGTCTTGCGACGCGGGCCTCAGGTGTGTCAGTTGTGCAGGGGCAGCTGCGCAGCTTGCGTCCCCGCACAACAGCCGGCTCCAAGCAAGAATCCCTTTGTTGCCTCTCCATAGCGGTATGGAGGGGATTCTTGTTTGATGCCCCACGACAACACAGTGCTCCTCCTCAGAGAGTTCGTAGCTTTGTTTTCCTCGGAGCCCCGATTCCGAGTCTAGGGTTTGAGTCCCGGGTCTCTGAAAGGGGATGCTCTATGGACGCGTTCAAGACAAAAGCTCCCGGCATGTACGATGCGAGCTTGGTGTTTCGTTAGGAAAATATCCCCGAGCTCAAGATGGCAGCAGCCTGCATAAAACGGAGCTTTGCTACCGATGCCACTGTATCTCTGGTAACACCGTTCTGTGGGAGGGACGGGTGTTGTCTGCCCTTTTTTCTTTGGGCTGAAAAAGAGGCAGTCGGCTGTCTGAAGTGATTAGGCCTGCATCACTATTCCTCACGATACACAGCTTCAGTAGTAGCCATTAGCTAACAGTGGGCCTGTGAATGCTAACCGTTAGCTTGCTGTGCGTTAGCCGGTGGCTATCGGTAGGCCGGTAAGAGCTAGCTGTTAGCCGGTAGCTGGCCGTTGGTCAGTGCTGACGGTGGGCTATGAAGGCTAGCTGTTAGCTTGGTGCTAACCGTCAGCCTGGAGTTAGCTGTTAGCTTGTGCTAAACCGTTGGCGTTAGCCGTGGGGAAGTAGCGGGCCCTGAACACTCTGACTCGGCGTCATCTCTGGCAGAAGATGTCGTCGGCCTGCGCCATGACCGGCCGCAGGATGTGGGCAAAATGCTGGAGCGAGGCTCCAGTCGTCGCCACTTCTGGCCCCGCCAGCAAGAGGCCTCGTCAACATGGTGGACCAGCCGTTGTTGCGGCCATTCATCCTCCGGGGGTCAGGTAGGACATTACACTATGCCCCACTCTTCCTTCCTCCCCCCCCCGAATGTTTTTGGTTAATAACAATGTTTTTGTTTAACAAAACGTGTGTTTACTTCACTGCATTTTGGGGGATACGACATGTGCTATGTGAACTCACAGCTACAAATGCTGGGGGCGCCTTCTTGCTTGGAGTTTGTGCAGTTTTTTCTGAAAAATTGCGTTGGTTGCTATTGTGTATAATTTAGCAAGACCTGTACTTCTAGCACTTGGCCAAGGGCTTATGTCCTTCTCTCTACTTAAGACAGCCTTCTTTCTTACGTGAGTAAAGGTGAACTTGGGGTTTTTATTGTATGATGAGAGTTGTGTGTGTTCATGTAATACGTTTAGGTAAACGTAGCATTGAGTCCACAACTGGTATGGGTGTTAGCTTACTGAGTTGTACATATATGGCATATGAACCAAGGACCCTTTGAGTCCCTCTCTTTAATCTGATATTTTTTCTTGCTTAAGGGTAATGATAAAAATAACGGGTGGCAAGTTTTTCACATATAAGCCAGAGCCGTGGATAAAGCCCATTTTTTACACAAACGAGGTTATTGGCTGTGGCTGGCGTACATGATGTAAAGCTTTTACTCTACAGGTAAGTATGTGCTGTCATCTGGCGCGCCATGCAACTGGTGTCACGGCTCTGCTTTCTTATGGCGTCGACCAGGGGTGAGGTGGTGGATAAAATAAACCTCCCCCCGGATATACAGTAGTTATATCCTTTACGAAACTGATTGGCCGAGATGTTGTGCCTTTCTACCTATCAATCTCCCTGTCGAGGGTGTTCTCTCTCGCGTCACATGGGGGGGGGGGGGGGGGGGATTTTCCTGTCTCCCACACCAAATCAGGATAGGTGGGACACGGGATTCCCCCGGCCATTTGAAAACGTCACAGGCGCATTTTCTTGCTGGCCAAGAGACATGTCCGTGAGTTACAGGGCCTGTACTACAGACCGCTGTCATTGTAAAGGATAGGTGATGCAATGCAGTAGAGGCAATTTGTCTTCTACTCTGCTCCCTACCAGTAGTGTATATTGGGTCAGAGCCTCCTCCTCAGGGAGTTTGAGAGCCTCCTCCTCAGGGAGTTTCAGAGCCTCCTCTGAGTTTCAGAACCTCCCTCTCAGTGAGAGAGCCTCCTCAGAGTTTCAGAGCCTCCTCCTCAGAGAGTCTTAGTCCAATTGTTACATGAACCTTTTCAATTGTTTTACTCACGTTGTGGTCTCTCTGGGAAAATCTTACATAAAGAGCAGAATTGAGGTGGTTGTTATTCCCAGGCTCGTCGTATGTGAGCCTGTGTCTGTGTCTCTAGACCGGCTCCCTGCTGCTCGTCCCAGACAGCAAGGGGAAACGTTGTGAGGCTCTTTCTTGTTCGCCGGTCTAAATTCGCTGTCACTGTTCTCGGGTTCTTTGCGAGCATATACGCTGTTTTATGAAATCAGCGTATGGTCTTACGAGACCGATCAGCGCTGGCCCAGGGTGTTTTTCAATGATTGAATATGCTTTGTGGGTCCGGCGCGCCTTGGTTGCCCAACATCATAAAAACTGCGTTTCTTTATGCGGTCGGCTGGGAAGGAGATTTATGTCTCTACCGAGTGCCAGTGCACTAGGTTAGACTCGACGGCTCACGTACATCTCCGGGGGAGATGACGGAGTAGATCAAAACATTGGCAGGGGGGTCTCACGCCCGTTGGGTGGGCCACCAGGAGTAGTGCGTTCGCGTACTGACCGTCTTGGTGGCGCCCTCTGTGATGTTTTGGATCGACATGCGTACCTACCCCCCTCTTAGGACTGGGGGCGGCGGCGTGACTAGGGCACGGGACTGGTCCTGGTCGCGCCGGACCGGATCAGTTTAACCCGTTGTCCGCCGGGGCGCAGACAGGTTCTGGTACCCCGAAGGACTTTGTGCTTTTCCGGGGGGAAAATGCCAGGTCGGGCTGGACGTCACAGGGGTTGATGTCATGAATGTGTGTGTCATATAGATGCCACCACGAGTTGCCCTTAACAGTGGCGTGCATTGGTCCATACTGTGTTGTACCTTTTGCACGATGTTAGGGGGTTGGTCCTTCTCCATTTGTTTTCACCCCTCCCCTCCCTGCTAAACCTGGTTTAGGCCCTGTCCGATATGCTGGTGATGTGGGGGGTGGTGTCACCAGTGACTGTCTGGTGGGGTCTCGATGCTGCGGCCTCCTTGACCTCACCAGGCCCCTTTTTTCAGGGGGTCTTAGCTCCCGGGATGTGGCCTGGTGGTGGGACCTCCTCTGGCCTTGCCACAGTTTTTTTTTCACTACCCCGCGATGTTGGGGGCTATGACAGGTTTTTTTTGCTTCACGTCCGTTCCCTGGTGGCGTGTGGGATGCGCGTCCGAGTAGTCGCGGGCCCTTCTAAACAAAGGTAAGTCCCACGGTCTGCTCACCCTGTGCGTTTTGAGGCGCTAAACCCTCTTCGCACAGTCCGGTCCGATCCCCCTCCCATCCCTCGCTAGGGGGGGGCGGGGGGGCCCGGATCCTCCCCGGTATTCTGATGGTTGTAGGGGACCTCAGCGGGTACATCTGTCGGCCTTCCGTTCTGCTCAGCTCTTGTGTTCCAATAGAGCAGAGCGTAAGCTATAACGAAATATAACGAAGGTTATCCTATAACCCTAGTTATATGAGTAATAGCGAGCGCTCTGTTCTGACTCACTGAGGACCCCATGGTCTTCCGTTTCGGCGGTGAAAAACTGGGGAAGGAGCTGATAGTATGGCCATGACCCCGCTTATATAGGAGCGGATGTGGGAGTGGTCAGGCAGGTGGGCAGGTGCGTACACGTGGTGAACGTTTTCATTATAGAATATGGTTAAAGGGATAGTTCCAATAGAGCAGAGCGCTCGCTATTACTCATATAACTAGGGTTATAGGATAACCTTCGTTCATGTTAAATAGCTGCTTAAACAAAAAATGGGGATGAATAGTTCAAGTGTAAAATTCAACACACTACTGTGTTAGTAATAATTACTATGTAATGTTACAGTTAGTAAATTGGTATGCCCATCTGCTATTTTCTTGTTGGGCTTTAACAATGCAGTTTGCACATCTTACTTACTTGAAGATTCTGGACAGTATTTCTCATTGTGGCAATATATAAACATGCATTTTTTGCATAAAGCAAGCATTTGTCGACTCTCATGTTGATAAGAGTATTAAAACTTGAAAAAGATAAGTTTAAGGTAGATTTAGAACAGATATGCGATTAATTGCGATTAACTATGGACAATCATGCGATTAATCAGATTCAATATTTTAATCGATTGACAGCTTTATGATATTTCACCAAGGTCAGCAAAAGATAAAACAATAGTTATGCACTGTACTAAGTTGTGATTGCTAATAAAAAGAATGTCACAACAAACATCATTTACAACATATGCATTAATGACTTCTGACAATTTAGCCATTTTCTTTTGGAACCGGGGACTCACGCTGCCACTCCTGAGATCTGTACCCACGGGGCGGCTCAGCTTTCATATGCGAACATGGCAGCCTCCCTGGACACCCTGGTCCGACGTGGAACCACATCGTTGCTGTATTGTGTGACGCGCCACAGCATCCAGAGACGTCTCTATTTGTGGTTGTAGGCTCCGTATCGATGGGGAGACCGGAGTTGGGTTTGATTTCAAATGCTTTTAATAACTAACCTAAAAGTTATCGACCCCCCCCCCCCCCCCCGGTACATTAGAACCAGGAATGTTTTAATTGCAAAAAAACATGCCCATTGGATCTGGACGGATTTTGCTGCACTGGTCAAAATAGTTATGGAGTGCGTTGAGACCATTCAAAGTAATTTAACGTAGTTTCAGGAGAAGGGATTTATGATCGAAGACCAATTGCAACAGCTAATTAAAAAGCCTAACCTGGACGCCTCTCTCTCTAATTTCAGGCCTATTTCCAAGCTCCCGATTTTCTCCAAAAATATAAATAAAATGTACATGTCCAATTAATGTCTTTGCTTTGGTATTCTGGAGGTTTTCCAGTCTGGTTTTTGAGCACTGCACAGTGCCGATACTGCACTCTTAAGAGTTTTTAATTATATCATTTTGGCCACTGACTCTGGTGACTCTCTTATCCTGGTGCTTTTGGATCTCACAGCTGCCTTCGATAAAGTGGATGACGATATTCTGCTCCCCCGTCTGGAGCACTGGGTTGGCATTAAAGGCTCAGCCCTGGAGTTTTTCAGATCGTACTTGTCCGAGAGAAGATTGTGTGTCAGCCTGGGCGACGGTGTATCCTCCACAGCACCTCTCCCCTGCGGGGTGCCCCAGGGCTCAATTCTTGGGCCAATTTTATTTGTGCTGTATTTGCTCCCCCTAGAATCTATACTCCAAGAACATGGTGTCTCCTTTCATTGTTGCGCAGATGACAGTCAGATCTACCTGCCATTGAAAGAAATGCCACGTCGCTGCACTTTGCACTTGTCTGCCGGCTCCGGGCTGCATTTTTTGCCGATCAACCAATACATTGTTGAAAAGTTTAATTTGCCGCCTTTCGATCGTCACCTCACTCAACCTATTGCATGCTTCGGATCTCGAGTTACAAGATGAAAAAGACATTCTGATGAGTGACCACGTCCGGTTGTGAACGGTCCTGAACTGACCAGTCACCGCTGGCGAAAATGATTGACCGCCGTTGTAGTCATGGAGCGTCTGATCCGAAAGCGATCCCAGACGGGCACTCAGAGTGGGGGAAGGTGACACAAGAAGGCGAAGAAGTCCTTTGTTTTGACTCGAGAGGCGAAATGAATGGAAGTGGACGTGATTGAGGACCAAGCCTTGAATCACGTGTCCCCTACGGTACACGAGGAGGCAGCTGTCGCATCTTTTCACCTGAACAGCGCGATCTCTCAGTGGCGAGGAGTAACGCGTGGGAAGCTCACGCTGCCCCCGATACTTCCTGATTCTGCTGTACAGGCGCACCAACCGACCTGTAGGAGTCACTGTCCACAACGTCCAATCCCCACCCACCGGCTTTCCCACCCTCTAATACTGGCAATTGTATTAGTATGAACGACCAGCCAAGCCGGTAGCAACGCAGAGAGCTGGGCTCGATACCAGCATCTCCTGCGTTAGTGGTGCACGCCTTGCCCACTGCGCCACTTAGCCGCCCTTATTATCTTTTTATTAATATGGTTTTATTATTATCCTAAAGTAAGTTAATGTAGTTGACTCAAAAGTATAATTGCCTGTATTAAAGAAAAACGTCACAAAAGAAACAAACAGGTGCTTGTTACTCTGTTTGACAGAATGAGCACCCCTCCCTTCTTTCATTGCATGGTTCAGTCCATACACAGCAGCGCGCAGCGCGCAGCTTAAACAGAGTCAGACTGACAGGAAAATGTCCTCTACAGCTCATGAATCAGGAGCTCAGAAACGAAAGAAAAAACGTCAGCATTGCAAGAGGAAAATAATAAAAGAGGTCGACAGCTAGTCACCAAGTATTTTCACAAGAAAGGTATTTATTCACAGAACTTGTTTTGAAGCCCATAACAGCTTGGCCAACATTTTGTGGCTGACGTTAGCTACCTGTTACTATAAAAAATTTGATGAGTGTAGATGAGCCCAGTGAATTTGTATCCAGCAGCTATGCCCTTTTGCTATGGCTAGCTAACCTAACCTGTATAATGTTACATGCTAATCACATCTGCTCTAATGCACAAATGCGGCTTACAAGTACCCCTTGTCCCCTTCCCTCAGGCCAGCTCCCAGTTGAAGGAGAGGGAGGTAAGCAGCAGGCCTTGGGGTTAACAAACAGATTTTTAAATATGCTTACCATGCATTGTACAGTTGCTATTGCATGCACTCATCTGTGTTTCACCACACACATGAGTGCATGCTTACCAACTGTCCGTCTGCAACACTACTATCACCAACATTTAAGAAGGGAGATCCCCCCTTGAATGGCCCTTCTAAGGTTTCTCTCCTCCACACTGCCTGTGGAGCTTTTTTCCCTATTGTTAGGTTTTAGTGAGTTTTTCCTTACCTTCGCGTGGGGTATGTCTGGGAGTGCTTGCATTCTTTCATTTATTTGCATTCATCTAAAAATGTTTGGACCTTATGGTGTTCTTGTTCTGTTCTTGACTTATTGTTATGTTTTCTTCTTGACTTGTTTAAAGAAGACCTGTACGGCCCATGGGGACATTAACGTGTGTTGTCGGGCCCTATAAATAAATTTGATTGAATACAACTTTAGGTAATATTCACATTTAGTTACTCTAGTTCTTCCAGTAATTGCAATACCATTGACCACTGGCACATTAAATTGAGGTTGTTACAGTAGCTATAGCTAGATTTGAGCAATTGGAAAATATCTATACAAATTATTATTATTATAACAATTAAGAGATAGCTCGAGCTGTAGGCTACTATGTTATTACTATTATAGGACATTTGATAAATTATGTACACTATGGATACTCGAGCAAGGTAAGCCAACGAGGAGAGCAGAGGTGAAGAGGCAGAAGTACCAGTACAAGAAGAAGTTGAGGACCATGAAAGCAGCACAGATGAGGAGGAAGCAGCTATGGACAGTCAATGTCAGGGACAAAGGCTCCGACACAGGATTCCACAGATACTGAGCCACCTGTAGTGGTGTCTGAGGTAGAAGATCTGCTATTGAATTGAATTGAAAACCTTTATTTATCCCCAAGGGGAGATTCAGATGTCCATTACAGCATAACAGAAATTTAAAAACAGTAAAAACAGTTAGTGGAAACAGTTAATACATAACATACACTTATTAGTATGTGTTAAAAACAAGATGGACAAATACATAGGGATAAAAAGAGCTAAAATAGGGCTAAAATAGAGCTAAAAGTGGTGAAAAGAAAAA
Organism: Notolepis coatsorum; assembly: GCF_963971535.1. NCBI lineage: Eukaryota > Metazoa > Chordata > Actinopteri > Aulopiformes > Paralepididae > Notolepis > Notolepis coatsorum. The sequence goes on along the minus strand of NC_140170.1, from coordinate 180,387,378 downwards.
GAAACAAGTCCAATCATGATGTTAAATAATCAAATTAATTGGTTACAGTCCACAACCCAGCTCCTCCAGTCCACGGCAGTTGGCCCGTCCTGGCCCTGCCTGGTTGTGGAGCCTGATTGCCACCGGCACAAAGGACTGCCTGAAGCGCTTTGTGGTATGTCGGGGGGGGGGGGATAAGTCTGTGGCTAAACGTGAATCGCATTGCGGTCAGCTAGCTCATCATGGAGGGGGTGGCAGGGGTTCTCAAGGATAGCATACAGCTTCCTCCTCGTCCTCCCCCACCACCTCCACACTGTCCAGGTCCGCTCCCACCACAGAGCTTGCTTTTTTGACCAGTTTGTTTATTTTCTCTGTGTTGGTGTTGCCCCCCCAGCATACCACAGCGAAGAAGAGGGCACCAGCAACCACAGGCTGGTAGAACATCTGCAGCAGTTTGCTGCAGACATTAAAAGACCTACTGTAAGCCCTCTCAGGAAGAACAGTCTGCTCTGTCCCTTCCTGTAGAGGGCCTCGATGTTGTCCGTCCAGTCCAGTTTACTATCACTTGACCCAGGGTTGTTCCCAGCCTAGTGTGACTCAAGGTCCTTTGGTAGACTATTGCATTGGTCCATTCATTGAAGATGAACGTAATGCGACATCCTTTACTAGGCTCACCCACCAACAGTTCAGGTGCTGTTTTTTGCTTGTGCGCTAACGCACGCTCGCATGGATTGGGGGCCCACAAATACATTATTTCATGGGCTCCAGAATCTACAGCTACGCCCCTGCATGTATGTGCTATAAGTATAAAGTATAATAAATCGCAAATTACTTTGGGTATGCAATGGTCAAAAAATTTAAATAAACTAGCCCCATTTTTGCCTGATCATTAAGAGGTTAAAAAAAACATTGTTAGCATGCCTTGAAGATGTTTAATGCATGGTTGGCATTAAAGTATTTACTTTTTAATGACAGTAAAACGGAGGTTATGGTGTTTGGTCCCAGCAATGCGCATGTGTCTCCTCCTTGTGATTTGGGGCCCCTTGGACTTTTTGTGAAGCCAACTGTCACCAATCTACAGGTGAAGATCGATTGTGACCTTAAGATGGACAAACAGATCAATGGGTCTCATTCCCCAATATTTTCCAAAGAGTTCACTTGGAAGACTTATCTTGGAACCGACTGAGACAGAATCAATTACAAGTTCACTCTGAGTCCTCAACGTGCTGGGAACATGTCTTAATGACTCAAACTTGTCTCAGCTGAGATGCTGCGATGAGGAATTTCACCGCTCTGAAACATGAACGCGCGTTCCCGTCCGAAGCTCCTTATAAGGCAGCCAATACGGAAGTGTGCAGATGAAATCGCAAAAAGTCAATAGTTAGACAAACCTGTCCAGCTCATTAGAATGCAATTGACGATGCAGCCGTGTGAAAATGGTTGCCGATATATGCTTTGCAACCGATCAAAATGAGATTAGATTAATTGTATTGTCATCATCATATAATAGAGCTTGTGGTCGCGTGCGCACACACACACACACACACACACACACACACACACACACACACACACACACACACACACACACACACACACACACACACACACACACACACACACAGACAGACAGACAGACAGACAGACAGACAGACAGACAGACAGACAGACAGACAGACAGACAGACAGACAGACAGACAGACAGACAGACAGACAGACAGACAGACAGACAGACAGACAGACAGACAGACAGACAGACAGACAGACGCACGCACGCACGCACACACACTCACACACACACACACACACACACACACACACACACACACACACACACACAGACAGACAGACAGACAGACAGACAGACAGACAGACAGACAGACAGACAGACAGACAGACAGACAGACAGACAGACAGACAGACAGACAGACAGACAGACAGACAGACAGACAGACAGACAGACGCACGCACGCACACACACTCACACACACACACACACACACACACACACACACACACACACACACACACACACACACACACACACACACACACACACACACACACACACACACACACACACACACACACACACACACACACACACACACACACACACACACACACACACACACACACACACATTTAGAATCTTTATTTATGTCCACATAAAGACAATGTTTAAAGGACACAAATATTATCAGTGCACTTGTACATTGTGGGTTATTCTGATACAATCGTGCCCAAATTGACAATGGCAACCAAAGTTACACACACACATGGATGATGAACCTGACAATCAACACACAGCTCATGGGTACAGATAGCAGCGTCTTCTCCAAATTGCCCGGCTGCCAATAATTGCTGACACTGAGCAATATCTTGCTAATTGTTTGGCTCTTCTCTTTGGAAGACAGGCCATCTGAAGGCCTCTAACACCCAACTTATGGACATGACCCAGGCTTCCAAATATGAAGACTAAAAGTTTACAGTTGTAGCCGAGTTGTGATATGGTATGGTCTAACAGTTGATATTTTAACATTTAGGTTGTGAAGGCTTCCTCTAGAGTCTAGACCAGGGGTAGGCAACCCTAGGCACGGGGGCATTTTCATAGGCACCCCTAGGGGGCAGCATAACAAAAAAAAAATATATATATATATATATATATATTTTTTTTTTATAAATGTTATAGTGAAATATTTTGCACTGTTGTCGCATTTATCTTGTTGAGATCCTCCCACAGGATCTTTTTACTACCACATATTTAATTGAGACCCTTTATTTGTTTATTATTTCAATTTAGCTGGAAATACATTGCTACATCATTCAGTAACATTTGCAGAGCCTTATAACAAAAACATTATTACGGTCACCATTGTGACCAGTGTGATTAATCAACAAATTGTATTATTTATTTTTCTATTTCATTGAACATTGCACATGTTAAAAGCAATTGTTTTTACTCAAAATGTGAGTATTACCAAGTCAACTTGTGTTCTTAAAACAATGACAATAGCGGTTAGGTGGCCGAGCGGAGATTGCGTTCGTCACCAGCCCCGGAGCTGTGAGCTCGATTCGCCTGTTCGAATCCAGCTCACAGCTCCGGGGTTGTCACCAGCTTGGCTGGCCGTCTGCACTGATACAATTGGCTGTATCAGAGGGTGGGAGAAGCTGGCGGGGTGGGTCCGGGTCGTTGTAAACAGCGACTCCTACAGTTCGGTCGGGGCGCCTGCTAAGCGCGGATTGGACGTGAGGGGGATAGTGTGGTCCTCCCACACGCTACGCCCTCTCAATGAGAATCCGCGCTGCCAGGTGAAAAGAAGCGGTGATTGGCTGGACGTGTGTCGGAGGAAGCACGTGGTAGCCTCCACTCTCCCAGATGATCTGACTGTGGGGGGTAAGTGCGCAGCGATCAGGAAGGGACTGGGAATTGGCATACGACTAACATTGGGATGGGAGAAAATCGGAGGAAAATGGAGGGGGAAAAAAGACAAAAAAAAAAAACAAAAAAAAAACAATGACAATAAACATAGTTTTATTAGGTTGAAATAATGTGGTTGTGTACTTATTTTTCTGTTAACTTATTATGGATTGAAAACTGAAAACCTTAATGCACAGTAACTGAACTCAATATTTTTAAGTTCTGGTAACTTATTATTATAATTTTTTTTACAGTGTAGTCTTGCGTTCAATCAAAACTTATTTACACATATACCTCACATTCACCCTCCATTCATATCCTGGTGTTCTCCTGGTGTTCTCCATTAGGCCTGTAGGTGGAGCTATGACAGCACACGTACAGTACACACACCCCCCAACTCATATTTAGGGTTGATACAACCATCATAATAATATTGTTAATAATAACAATAACAATGATGTAATAATGTAAAAATTATCATAAAAAATACCTGATTATGAGAAAAAAAATGTACGATGCATGGAATATTGTTGAGGCACACTAGTTACAACTATATTTCAAACAGGCACTCCATGTCAAAAAGGTTGCTGACCCCTGGTCTAGACTGTAGTCAAACGTGCAGCCAACTTCTAGGATGAGAACCTCTCTGTTAACAGTGAATTGTCCCTACACAGATTGAGCATATAAATTATGGCTTCACACTGGTGTGCTTATACAGCTTATATGTTGCAGGTGACCCGAGTGTGGAGCTGACACTGTCTGCAATCAGATCCACGATCCTATCATGCCTACAAATGTAAAGCCCTTTGTATGCATGACAGCCATTGAGTATGTGAGACATGGTTTCTGTTGTCTGTTTGTGACCATGGTGTATGCCAGTGTTTCTCAAAGTGTGGGGCGCACCCCCCAGGGGGGGGCGCAGAGGCATGACAGGGGGGGCCTTGAGGGGGGGCCTTTTTTTTTGGATTACAGAAAATTATCACTAAAGTGCTATCTGTTGCAGCTGCACTGTTCTCCATGAAAATACCATATTTGGATAAGTTTGACCATTTCTCAAAATCTGAAAATCATTATTTAATAAAACACAGAAAAGGATCACCAAGTTACTCTGGATAAAAAAAACTTTACAGACAACATTGAGACAAAGCTTCCTGACACATCTCCATCCAAACTCTTGGAAGAACTCATTGAAATCTCATCTGATACCACCTGGAGAGCTAGTTTCAGAGTGTGGTGCTGAGTACCAAGTATCTCATGATGCAGCAGTTAAGGTGTTGATACCATTCAGCACCACATATCTGTGTGAAGCTGGCTTTTCATCCATGACAGCTCTGAAAACAAGCTATAGGGCCAAGTTGAGCCTTGAGGATGACATGCGTGTTGCCTTGTCAAAGACTGACAGCAATAAAGACTGTTTGCTTATTTCCTATGTTCGCTTTGTAAATTCCCAGTCACTGAGTGAAGATCTGCTGTTTTGCAAATATGTCAAAAACAGAGCGACAGCTGATGAGCTCTTCAAAATTATTGCCAGTTACCTGACAGAACATGGACTGAAATGGGAGAACTGTGTGGGCTTTTGCTCTGACGGTGCGCAGGCCATGGCAGGGAAAAGGAGGGGGCTACAGGCGCTCATCAAGGGGGTCTCGCCAAACGCGCAATGGACGCACTGTAAATTCACAGAGAGGCGCCAGCGTCAAGACAGCTTAGCCCTGAGCTGAATGAGGTTTTGACAAAAGTTATAAACGTGGTAAATTTTATCAAAACCCGACCCCTGAAAGCCTGTTCTCTGCGCTGTGTGAGGAGATGGGAGCTGACCATTCTGCAGTGCTGTTTCACAGCGAGGCAAGGTGGCTCTCGCGAGGGAAGGTGTTGTCAATTTGAAAGGTCACGATATTGGTGTTATTTCAATACATTTAAACATGGCCCATTTCATGACTATTTTGTTGGGGCAAGGGCGGGGGGGGGGGCCCAAAATATTTTGGTCCGCCAAAGGGGGGCTTGATAGAAAAAGTTTGAGAAGCACTGGTGTATGCAGTGTGGGCTATGACTGCCAGGGAACCAGATGGAAAGGTTGAGCATCGATGGTAAAACCTGTAGCCTAGCTTTTAGAGTGAAAATGATGCTCTCATCAATAGCTACATTTTTTAAAACTGCGAGACAGAGTGGTCAGCGGCAGGGAGACAGGCAAGCTTCCCTTGCAGTTTAAGCTCAGTCCAGTGTTGACGTTGGCGTTGTTGTTGTGCCGACATGAGATGGCCACAGGCATTGGTAAGTGGCAGTTCATGCCACGTTCCACAGATGTCAATGGTGGCCTTCACGGAGATGGTAGGGTCAGAGATGATCTCCTCAGAAACATTAACAGCGTCTGAGTCCGGCCCCACCCACTCCAGGGCCACGTTGGACCAGCCGCATAGGTCATTCAGGTCTGGCCAGTCAGACCACCCCCCGAATCCGGGGGCGCGGCTGTCCAGCTTTCCACTTGCTTTCTTCTTGTAACCCAGGAAGTTTGGATCCGACCCACACGCCAGGGGGACCTTGCGTCTCTGCAGGTCTTAGAACAGAGAGGCTCTGGCCTGCTCTCTGACGTGCTGGCCGTCACTGTTCAGCATGTTGAGAAGATGACTGAGTGTTGAAGTCAGAGGTTCTATGTAGGATTGTTAGTAACTGTCTAACTGCATATATAACTGTTTCCACTAGAGGGCGCTCTAGGCGGAGCCACTCAAGACACCACCAGGTGGCGAGTATAAATAGAGATGTCTCCTCCTACTCTACCTCTTTCCCCCCCAGCCTCTCAGTGAGAGGAGACCTCATGTACTGCTGCTCATACCATGTGAATGAATAAACCACGCCGCTTAAAGGCTAAAGATAGAAACCATGCCTCTTGACCACATTATTGTCGCCCTATAGCCGGATTCTGTCAACACTGAGTCTCGTGGCAATGTACGTCCATTCCAAGTTGGGAACACCCAGGCTGCCCCTCCGCATGGTATGGAATATGATGTCCCGTGTTGAGTGAGTGTTCAGTCCAGTCCATTGTCTCACCATCTGTACGGTTTTATTGTTCATCTCACAAAGAAATTTGTGAGGAATATGTACATTTGAGAATAGCTGCTGAACTTTGACCAGGGATATCTGTCTGACTGCTTCAAGTTTCATGATGAGTGGCAGGGGCGATGAATCAATTAAATCTAATCTGGTTGAGTAATCAGAGATAATTTCACTCACTTGTTGTTCCCATTCACCTGCAACATTAAATGTATGACCCAGATAGGTATATGTTTCATGATGTGCGTAGACTCTCAGTGGCTTGTTATCAACTGTAAATGTGGGAATTATATCTTTTTTTGCCCGCTACCAGCGGTTTCCCCCGCTCCGCCTCTCATAGAATACAGCACATTTAGCATATTTGACCTCTAATCCAGACCACTCTAGGAAGGAGTCGGTTCTGGAGAGCATGGTGTTTATGACATCCTCCTGTCTGGAGGCTATTATTACATCATCATGGACGGGGTTAGGGGAAATTACATTAGGGGGAGCGCAACTACAAAGCCAAATGGTTGCCGATAGGAAGCGCGTTGCAACCGATCAAAATGAGATTAGATACATTTTATTGTCATCATATAGTAGAGCTTGTGGTGCGCGCGCGCACACACACACACACACACACACACACATGCACGCGCAGTACCTTATAGCCTACGCGCGTAATGAATGAACGCAGTATAGGCTTATATTATTCTAATCATGACTTGTTTTATTAGGAGAGCAGCAAATATACTGCACTGCCTGCCCCGTATACGTAGTACAGTCCACCATGCAGTCCGCTGGTACGCCCGACTCTGGCGGCCTTATGTGTATACTGTACTTACTGTACGTAGGTAGGGCAGAGCATATAGTATCTACTAAATCCTAATGAAACAAGTAATTAGAATAATATAAGCCTATATACTGTTCATTCATTAGACACGTAGGCTATACTCGCGCACACATTTATGGAATATGAATGCAGTCTATTTCCACACGATTAGCTTTAGTTCTTATTTATTTATTTATTTATCCACTGTCATTTCAGTGTTGGTGTATAGGCTATATAGTGTATTTCAATATAAGTTTAATTGATTGATGATATATTCGAAGGAATGCAGGTTTATAGCTATATCAAACAAAGGTCTGTCCTATTGTATACCAATCAATGGGATATATTGCATGTTGACCTGCATTCTTTCAAATGTATAATTAATCATTAAAACAGATATGTAACAAATAAGAAATACAAATTCCACAGAAGGCATTAAATAATTATTATTTTCAATCATTTCACAATAATTGCATAATTGTGTTTGAATATCTGAGTAATTAAAGTAATTAAACATTTGTCCAAAATAGTTGGTTCAGATATGGTTAATCCAGCTGCCCTGTGATCAGACGAATCCATATGATTTATTTTCCGACATCAAATGCGTAATTTCTTATCGTACAAATATTGTCATATTTATTTTAATTATGATTAAGTAATTAATTCCAATGAGGCCTGTAGCGTTGACATGAAAGTTAATACAATTTTCAATTAGTCAATCAATCATAAGTGTGCTCCTCAGCACTCTTAAATTATGCTCTCAGCCACGGTCAAATCAGATTTTAGGAAAAATTTGGGGAATCGCGCTACTAGCGCTAATATGTCTTAAATGGGCAGAAATCTGCCTAAGAGGAATTTTTTTGTCGTAAATCCATTCGGGAATGAGACCCAATGTTGTAGTGGGAAAGAGCTTTTTCTAGCTTAATGTGTAAATATTGACTGCCATACTCTATTGATGTTTTGGATTATATTATTTCCTTTGTAAAATGTTTTTCGGAGAAGTTATCCAGTATGCTAATACAACCCTAAGTGGGAGTGTTGAAGTCAGAGGTTCTATGTAGGATTGTTAGTAACTGTCTAACTGCATATATAACTGTTTCCACTAGAGGGCGCTCTAGGCGGAGCCACTCAAGACACCACCAGGTGGCGAGTATAAATAGAGATGTCTCCTCCTACTCTACCTCTTTCCCCCCCAGCCTCTCAGTGAGAGGAGACCTCATGTACTGCTGCTCATACCATGTGAATGAATAAACCACAACACTTAAAGGCTAAAGATAGAAACCATGCCTCTTGACCACATTATTGTCGCCCTATAGCCGGATTCTGTCAACACTGAGTCTCGTGGCAATGTACGTCCATTCCAAGTTGGGAACACCCAGGCTGCCCCTCCGCATGGTATGGAATATGATGTCCCGTGTTGAGTGAGTGTTCAGTCCAGTCCATTGTCTCACCATCTGTAGGGTTTTATTGTTCATCTCACAAAGACATTTGCGAGGAATATGTACATTTGAGAATAGCTGCTGAACTTTGACCAGGGCTATCTGTCTGACTGCTTCAAGTTTCATGATGAGTGGCAGGGGCGATGAATCAATTAAATCTAATCTGGTTGAGTAATCAGAGATAATTTCACTCACTTGTTGTTCCCATTCACCTGCAACATTAAATGTATGACCCAGATAGGTATATGTTTCATGACGTGCGTAGACTCTCAGTGGCTTGTTATCAACTGTAAATGTGGGAATTATATCTTTTTTTGCCCGCGGCCAGCGGTTTCCCCCGCTCCGCCTCTCATAGAATACAGCACATTTAGCATATTTGACCTCTAATCCAGACCACTCTAGGAAGGAGTCGGTTCTGGAGAGCATGGTGTTTATGACATCCTCCTGTCTGGAGGCTATTATTACATCATCATGGTCGGGGTTAGGGGAAATTACATTAGGGGGAGCGCAACTACAAAGCCAAATGGTTGCCGATAGGAAGCGCTTTGCAACCGATCAAAATGAGATTAGATTAATTTTATTGTCATCATATAGTAGAGCTTGTGGTGCGCGCGCGCACACACACACACACACACACACACACACACACACACACACACACACACACACACATACACACACACACACACACACACACACATGCACGCGCAGTACCGTATAGCCTACGCGCGTAATGAATAAACGCAGTATAAGCTTATATTATTCTAATCATGACTTGTTTTATTAGGAGAGCAGCAAATATACTGCACTGCCCGCCCCGTAGACGTAGTACAGTCCACCATGCAGTCCGCTGGTACGCCCGACTCTGGCGGCCTTATGTGTATACTGTACTTACTGTACGTAGGTAGGGCAGAGCATATAGTATCTACTAAATCCTAATGAAACAAGTAATTAGAATAATATAAGCCTATATACTGTTCATTCATTAGACACGTAGGCTATACTGGCGCACACACTTATGGAATATGAATGCAGTCTATTTCCACGCGATTAGCTTTAGTTCTTATTTATTTATTTATCCACTGTCATTTCAGTGTTGGTGTATAGGCTATATAGTGTATTTCAATATAAGTTTAATTGATTGATGATATATTCGAAGGAATGCAGGTTTATAGCTATATCAAACAAAGGTCTGTCCCATTGTATACCAATCAATGGGATATATTGCATGTTGACCTGCATTCTTTTAAATGTATAATTAATCATTAAAACAGATATGTAACAAATAAGAAATACAAATTCCACAGAAGGCATTAAATAATTATTATTTTCAATCATTTCACAATAATTGCATAATTGTGTTTGAATATCTGAGTAATTAAAGTAATTATACATTTGTCCAAAATAGTTGGTTCAGATATGGTTAATCCAGCTGCCCTGTGATCAGATGAATCCATATGATTTATTTTTCCGACATCAAATGCGTAATTTCTTATCGTACAAATATTGTCATATTTATTTTAATTATGATTAAGTAATTAATTCCAAGGAGGCCTGTAGCGTTGACATGAAAGTTAATACAATTTTCAATTAGTCAATCAATCATAAGTGTGCTCCTCAGCACTCTTAAATTATGCTCTCAGCCACGGTCAAATCCGATTTTAGGAAAATTTGGGGAATCGCGCTACTATTTTTTTGTCGTAAATCCATTCGGGAATGAGACCCAATGTTGTAGTGGGAAAGAGCTTTTTCTAGCTTAATGTGTAGTAATATTGTGTAATATTGACTGCCATACTCTTTTTTTTTTAAATATTTTATTTTACCAGTGGGCAATGGCCAGGTAACAGAGTGAGCAGAAGTTGGGGAGGAAAGAGGGGGGGAAGGAGAGAAAGAGGGAAGGGGAAGGGGTGGGGGTGACAAAAAGAGAGGAGAGAAGAGAAGAGGAAAACATAAAAGGTAAAATAAAAGACCAACAAAAATAATATTCAATAATAAAAACAAGGACAAAATCAAATTTAAATTAAGATAAGAAGAAAAGAAAAAAAAGGGGGGGGGGGACATCACATAGGGTCAGACATAAGACAGAACATAAAACAATAATACAATATATCAGACAGGCTAGCGGTTGTTCCTGGGGAGGATCCTTTACATTAGATCGTTATTACTTTTAGCAGAAGTCAGATCGTGTGTGTTTGACATATTCTGTCCATTTCGACCAGATCCGGTAGAACTTCTCCTGCTGAATTTGTATTGAAAATGACATCTTTTCCATTATGTAGATGTCATGAGTTACGTCTATCCAATCTTCTACTGTAGGTGCCTCTGGTTTTAACCATCTTCTTGTGATAGCTTTCTTGCTTGCTATCAGAAGTATCATTATCAATTTTTTGTCGTTGAAGTCCCATTTTTCAAAGGGAATATTTCCTAGGTATAGGGTGTCAAATTTGAAGGGGATGTCAATCTCAAAAATTGCTTCTAGGTTCTTGTGTATCTCTTGCCAGTATGGTACCAGGGTTTGGCATTCCCAGAATATGTGTGAATGATTGGCTTGGTTTAGCCCACAGGATCGCCAGCATTTTTCCCCGGTCCCCTGATGTTTTTTTTGCCATGGGGTGATAAAAAACCTTACTAGGTTCTTCCAGCCAAATTCCCTCCAGTTGTTTGAGCCTGTTGTTTCCCATTGTTGTGTACATAATCTGTCCCATACCTCTCCTGAGATTGACATATTGCATTCTTTTTCCCATTTCTCCTTTATGTACATTGTGTTAGTTGATTTTGATTTGGCCTGGCAGAGTCCTCCGTATATTCTGGAGACGATCCTATTACATTTTGATGATATGACTGCTGATGTAAACACTTCCATGATTTCTTGTTCTCCCGTTCCTATTTCTCCCACTAAATTTTGATTGAAGTAATGTCGTACCTGCAGGTATCTAAAGAAATCTTTTTGCTCCAGTCCGTGTCTTCTCTGTAGTGATTCGAAGCTCTGAAACACCCCTTTGTGGACAAAAGTAGAATAATTTGTTAGGCCTTTATCTGTCCATACTTTGAATCTGCCATCTGATTTATTTGTGAGGAAATTGGAATCGAATGCACACCATCTCAACATTCTGAGCGGACCCTTCACTCCACTCAGCTTGATCGTGTCCTGCCAGATTCTCAGTGCTACATTAATCCAGGGGTTGTTTTTTTCTTTCATGTTGTCTATTAATTTGTTATCTGCCACTATTGCTGCTAGTGGGACCCCGTCTGTCATTTCGCTTTCAATTTCCTTCCATCTTGCTGAGTACGATGGGGCGCACCAGCAAACTATTGGCCTCAGTTGGGCTGCATAGAAGTAGTCCCGTAAGCAGGGTAGGTTTATTCCCCCTTTTTCTTTTCTTGTCTGTAGCGTTTTGTATCTGATTCTGGGTTTTTTCCCCTGCCAGAGGAATCTTGATATTAGTCTATCCCATTCCATGAATTGCTTTGTGGGTATCTCCACTGGGAGTGTCTGGAACAGGTATAGCAGTCTTGGTAAAATGTTCATCTTTATTGAGTCCACCCTGGAGGTTAAACTTAGGAAGGGGATGAGGCTCCATCTTAATATGTCTGACTTTAGTTTTTCATTTAGATGGCCGTAGTTGAGATCAAATATTTTTGAGATATCCCTTGGTAGGTTCACACCCAGGTATTTTAGTGAGTCTACATCCCATTTCAGATTGTATTTCCCTCTAATATGGTTGGGAGGGTTGTAGTTGAACGTCAGAATTTGAGTCTTCAGGACTCAGCTGGATGTAGCCAATTACTTAAACATCTTCTTCACAAACATAGCCACAACACTGGTAAACAAACTACCCTCCCACTCAGGGCATTATGGGGTAGAACACATAGTAGCATACTACAAAAACCTAGGGGTCCACAAAGACGACTTCAAACTTGAAATGGTAACAACCGATGAGGTACTCAAAAAATTGAGCGCCCTCCAACCTAACAAGGCCACTGGCCATGACAACATCCCCTCCAAATTCCTCAGAGACGCAGCAGCCGCCATCACCCCAGTCATCACACACATAATAAACCTCTCTATAAAACAGGGGCACGTCCCCAAGGACTTCAAAATTGCGAGAGTGACCCCTCTACACAAAAAGGGCAGCAAATTAGACCCAGGCAACTACCGCCCTGTTTCTATTCTTACCTCCATCTCGAAAGTCATGGAGAAAATAGTCTACGAACAGGTCGAAAAGTACCTGGCGGAAAAAAACCTAATCTACGAATTCCAATCTGGCTTCAGAACGTCCCACTCCACTGACACATGCCTCCTCTATTTGAACGACCACATCAAACAAGAGGTGGACGCTGGCAAATACTGCGGCATGGTCATGCTGGACCTACAAAAGGCCTTCGACACTGTCAATCACTCCATTCTAATGGACAAGCTAAAAGCAATTGGTTTTGATAGCCTATCAGTGAGCTGGATGCAATCCTACCTGGAGGGGAGAGAACAGATGGTAGAGGTAAACGGTACTCTATCCCCCCCCCTCACAGTGAGCTGTGGTGTTCCACAAGGAAGCATACTAGGACCGCTACTCTTCCTAATTTATGCAAATGACATGTCGTCAGCCTGTGACTGCAACTTGTTCCTGTTTGCGGACGACTCAGCCCTGCTGGTCTCTGACAAGAACAAATTGCAGGTTGAAAAAACCCTCAGCACGGAACTAGGCAAAATCTGCATATGGCTCGCTGATAACAAACTATCATTACACATGGGCAAAACAGAGTCCATTCTCTTCGGTTCAAATAACAAACTCAGCAAGACCGACGGCTTCTCAGTTACAGTGGGTGACAATATTGTCACAAGGAAAGACGAAATTACCTACCTGGGTTCCATCCTAGAGGCAAATCTTTCCTGTGACAAAATGGCATCCAATGTAATAAAAAAAGTCAACCAACGAACTAGATTCTTGTACCGGATCTCCTCTCTGGTAAACAAGAATACCCTGAGGACTCTGGCAGGAGCACTCATTCAAGGGTACTATGACTATGCGTGCACCTCATGGTACCAAAGCACCTCAAAGGCGCTTAAAACAAAATTACAAACATCACAAAACAAACTGGTCAGACTACTACTTGACCTGAACCCCAGAACCCACCTCACCCCTGCCCACTTTGCCAACCTAGGATGGCTTAGAGTAGACGACAGAGTACAGCAACTTGCAATGGGCCTGGTCTACAAGATACACTATACGACCGGGGTGCCCATGTACATGTCAAAATACTTCCCAAAGGTCAGTGAATACCACAACCACTACACCAGAGGAAGCTCAACAAATCATGTTAAACCCAGATTCGGCTCAAACAAGGGACTAAACACGTTTAGCAATTATGCCACAACAATGTGGAACGCCCTACCCAAAGCTGTAAAGGAATGTGAATCCCTGCCCACATTCAAAACCGCCCTTAAAGAGCACCTACGGGAGGCTGCAATTCGAAACTGGCCACCGTAAATGCCCAAAACCCCCACCACCTCCTAATAGACAGTCTCCTCCCCACCGCATGTATATATTCCCTCCCCGCCGTATGTATATTCCCCTCCCACCCACCCACCCCCTCCTAATGTACAGTCCCCTCCCCATCATATGTATATACTCTGTCAGGATCTAGGGGTAACAGTACTGTATATTTGAATACCGCCTATGTCACAAATGTATCAGTACTAAATACCTATATGTCCCTATGCCATAAATGTCATGTATGTTATGTATGTCATAAATGTCTATATGAATTGAAAATGGGGGACCCTGATGGAAACAAGACAAACGTCTTTCTCAGGTCTGCATCCCCTTAACAATTGTATGTATTGAGCCGTACTGTATTGTACCCATTCTGCAATCTGTTAAATAAAGTTTTCATTCATTCATTCATTCATTTAATTTATAACCTGAAAGCGTCCCATATACTTCTAGTACGTTCATTAGTTTTGGTATTGTCTGTGTGGGTTGCGTTAGGTACACCATAACATCATCTGCAAAAAGGCTTAGTTTATGTTCTCCGTCTGCCATGCCCACTCCTTTTATGTGAACATTTTGTCGTATCCATTGGCTCAGTGGTTCTATAAAAAGCGTGAACAGTCCTGGAGAAGCCGGACAACCCTGTCTAGTCCCGCGTTCTAGGGTGAAGGATTCAGATAGGTCCCCATTAATTTTGATCCTTGCAGTTGGTTTGTCATATAGGGCTTGAAAGATTGCTATTATGGACTCATGAAAGCCAAATTTCTCTAATACCTTATATAAGAAGGACCACCTTACCGAGTCAAATGCTTTCTCTGCATCTAAACTTATTAGGGCTGCCTCTATTCCCGTTTGGTTGATGTGTCTAATAATGTGTAATGATCTTCTGATGTTGTCTTGTGTCAGCCTCTGTCTAATTAATCCTGTCTGGTCCAGGTGTATAAGGTTGGGTAGGATCTTATCTATTCTTTGTGATATAATAGATGTAAACAGTTTATATTCCAAGTTTAATACACTTACGGGGCGGTAGCTGCCACATTCCAGTTTGTCCTTCCCTTCCTTCGGGATGACTGAGATTATTGCTTCTCTCCAGGAGGGGGGGATTTCTTTTTTTTCTAGTACCCAATTGAATGCCTTCAATAGAGTTGGGGTCAGTTGGTCTCTGAATGTTTTGTACCATTCTGCGGTGAAGCCATCTGTGCCCGGGGATTTATTTGTTTTTAATCTAGAAATTGCAGTGTGTAAATCCTCTATTGTTATTTCGTTTATCAAATTTTTATTTTGCTCTACTGTGACTTTGGGTAGGTCTAGAGAGGAGAGGAATGTCGCGATCTGGAAGTTGTTGTCTATTTTAGGTTGGGAGTACAGAGTTTTATAGAAGTTTTCGAAGTTCTGTTGGATTTTGTCTTGCCTACATTCAATTGTTCCTGTGACGGGGTTCCTTATTTTATATATTGCATTATCTGCTTGTTGTTTCCTTAATCTGTATGATAGGAGTTTCAGTGATTTCCCACCCACCTCATAGAGTCGTTGTTTTGTGAATAGTAGTTTTTTTTGTATTTCTAGGTTGCTTATTTCATTTATCTCGTTCTTTATGTCTTTCATCTCTTGTTTCACTCCTTTGTCTAGATTGTGACTATGTTGTCTTTGTAGGTATTTTAATTTGATCTCCAGGTTGTGTAATCTTTGTTCTCTAAGTTTCTTTAAGTGTGATGTAATGGCGATGATTTTACCTCTTAGTACCGCTTTTAGCGCATCCCAGAGTATGGTTGGTGCCACCTCGTCATTATCGTTTATTTCTAGATAAGTTTCAATTTCCGTCTTCAGGGTTTCTTTAGTTCCTGGGTTATTCAGTATTTCTGAGTTCAGCCTCCATAGTGTAGACCTTGGCTTTCTGTTGAGGTGTACCGACATATATATAGGGCTGTGGTCGGAGAGAGCGATCGGGCCTATGTCGCATTTATTTATTCTGTGTAGGTCTTTATTGTAGGTGCCATACTCTATTGATGTTTTGGATTATATTATTTCCTTTGTAAAATGTTTTTCGGAGAAGTTATCCAGTATGCTAATCAGTGATGCCACAGATTACTTGTAAAAGTAATCTGATTACTGATTACTGATTACTCCTTTAAAAAGTAATCCAAGTTACTTTACTGATTACTTGATTATCAGAGTAACTTAGTTACTTTGAAAGTAACTAGGTTACGAAGTCGTCGTCGTTCCCCCAACAGTTTTTTTTAAACGCTTTATTGAAAGTGCATAAATTGTTTTTAACTTGTTTCTCTGCACATAACGTACATTGTTAAACTAGTGCTTCAGCTTCTGTACCATCAAGTATGGTAAAGCAACAGTCCATGATGCTCACAGCATTAGAGCAGCCAGCCAGTGGTTTTACAAAACCAGTGTATCCATTCACATCTAACAAATGCAGGCTGAACTATTCAATTATATCAACTGTAACTATTAAATAGTTTTTATAAATGTCTCTCTATAAACATACAATCAGTCTCTCTTTAACATGTAAATTAACTGTAAATCTGGCAAATAAGAGCTTTTGCTCTGCCACCATCAATGATACATTAATCAATAGGGAAAGAAACAATCTCTCTCTTTTGCTGTTTGGCTGGCCTCCGAGTCCTCCTGTACCTAGTCGAAGCGTCGGCTAGTGTTGTGATTCCAGATGCTTTCAATGCAATTGGATGTGCTGTTTTTAGCGGTAGACAGTATTTTGACTGAGGCTACGTTTAGACGAGCGTTTTGGGGTGGAAGTCTGAACAGAAACCGCAAAAGTCTTCTTGCGGTTTCACTTCGTTTAGACAAGCGTTTTGGGGTGGAATTCTCAGACGAATGCAGACGAGGCTGACAACGGAGCCCTGCTGTCACACGATTGGCGCATATGTCACATGACGTGCTGTGAAGACCCGCCCTACTCTGCCTCTGATTCGCAGACTGTGGATAGGGAATGTGATTGGGCCAAAGCAGAGTCACTCACAGACAGAGAGTCCAGTCACGCCGCGGGACACATTCTTGTGTAACCCTTTCACTGCCACACCACGTCACTCCCAAATAAGAAAAACAGCTCAAAATGTATTTTTGACTGTCGAAAACGAAATAAAATACTGCATTCCGCCTGCATTATGAATTTATGATGAGATAGTAACGAAATAGTAACGCACAGCCACTTGGACAAGTAACTGCAATCAGATTACTGGCTTTTAAAGATTAACGCGTTAGATTACTATTTTCGGGGAAAAGTAATCAGATTACTCAGATTACTTAGTAACGCGTTACCGGCATCACTGATGCTAATACAACCCTAAGTGGGAGTGTTGAAGTCAGAGGTTCTATGTAGGATTGTTAGTAACTGTCTAACTGCATATATAACTGTTTTCACTAGAGGGTGCTCTAGGCGGAGCCACTCAAGACACCACCAGGTGGCGAGTATAAATAGAGATGTCTCCTCCTACTCTACCTCTTTCCCCCCCAGCCTCTCAGTGAGAGGAGACCTCATGTACTGCTGCTCATACCATGTGAATGAATAAACCACGCCACTTAAAGGCTAAAGATAGAAACCATGCCTCTTGACCACATTATTGTCGCCCTATAGCCGGATTCTGTCAACACTGAGTCTCGTGGCAATGTACGTCCATTCCAAGTTGGGAACACCCAGGCTGCCCCTCCGCATGGTATGGAATATGATGTCCCGTGTTGAGTGAGTGTTCAGTCCAGTCCATTGTCTCACCATCTGTAGGGTTTTATTGTTCATCTCACAAAGAAATTTGCGAGGAATATGTACATTTGAGAATAGCTGCTGAACTTTGACCAGGGCTATCTGTCTGACTGCTTCAAGTTTCATGATGAGTGGCAGGGGCGATGAATCAATTAAATCTAATCTGGTTGAGTAATCAGAGATAATTTCACTCACTTGTTGTTCCCATTCACCTGCAACATGAAATGTATGACCCAGATAGGTATATGTTTCATGACGTGCGTAGACTCTCAGTGGCTTGTTATCAACTGTAAATGTGGGAATTATATCTTTTTTTGCCCGCTACCAGCGGTTTCCCCCGCTCCGCCTCTCATAGAATACAGCACATTTAGCATATTTGACCTCTAATCCAGACCACTCTAGGAAGGAGTCGGTTCTGGAGAGCATGGTGTTTATGACATCCTCCTGTCTGGAGGCTATTATTACATCATCATGGTCGGGGTTAGGGGAAATTACATTAGGGGGAGCGCAACTACAAAGCCAAATGGTTGCCGATAGGAAGCGCGTTGCAACCGATCAAAATGAGATTAGATACATTTTATTGTCATCATATAGTAGAGCTTGTGGTGCGCGCGCGCGCACACACACACACACACACATGCACGCGCAGTACCGTATAGCCTACGCGCGTAATGAATGAACGCAGTATAGGCTTATATTATTCTAATCATGACTTGTTTTATTAGGAGAGCAGCAAATATACTGCACTGCCCGCCCCGTAGACGTAGTACAGTCCACCATGCAGTCCGCTGGTACGCCCGACTCTGGCGGCCTTATGTGTATACTGTACTTACTGTACGTAGGTAGGGCAGAGCATATAGTATCTACTAAATCCTAATGAAACAAGTAATTAGAATAATATAAGCCTATATACTGTTCATTCATTAGACACGTAGGCTATACTCACGCACACACTTATGGAATATGAATTCAGTCTATTTCCACGCGATTAGCTTTAGTTCTTATTTATTTATTTATCCACTGTCATTTCAGTGTTGGTGTATAGGCTATATAGTGTATTTCAATATAAGTTTAATTGATTGATGATATATTCGAAGGAATGCAGGTTTATAGCTATATCAAACAAAGGTCTGTCCCATTGTATACCAATCAATGGGATATATTGCATGTTAATCTGCATTCTTTCAAATGTATAATTAATCATTAAAACAGATATGTAACAAATAAGAAATACAAATTCCACAGAAGGCATTAAATAATTATTATTTTCAATCATTACACAATAATTGCATAATTGTGTTTGAATATCTGAGTAATTAAAGTAATTATACATTTGTCCAAAATAGTTGGTTCAGATATGGTTAATCCAGCTGCCCTGTGATCAGATGAATCCATATGATTTATTTTTCCGACATCAAAATGATTAAGTAATTAATTCCAAGGAGGCCTGTAGCGTTGACATGAAGGAATCACTATGAGAACACAGTCTGTCAAGTTAATACAATTTTCAATTAGTCAATCAATCATAAGTGTGCTCCTCAGCACTCTTAAATTCTGCTCTCAGCCACGGTTGTTGTGAAGGATCAGATTAAACCGAATATATATATTTATTTATGGATATATATTTAATAGTATTTGTATATCGTTTGATATCCCTTGTATATTCTTTGTACATATACACTGAATATCCCTTTAGTCTACTACAGCCCATAATAGTTCATTCTCTCATTGGACAAGAACCTGGCGCCAGCAGACAAGCCCCTTGAGTCAAGTTCAATAGTGCCGACGAACATGTCCCAACTAGCCCCGGTTCCGCGTAGGAATACGGCTACCGAAATACGAATGGTACTATTTGTTCACCGTGCATATAAATATGGCGCAAGTAAAGTAGAACTTTCTTTTAGTCCATTAGTCCTTTACCCTCCAACCTAGTAACAGACGTGAAGCCTCACCCACGACCCACGTGTGGTGCAGTATGGCCTATTTGGCCCCAGAATAGGCATTGAGACCTCGTGTAAATTCATAGCTGAATTGTCATAGTTTGGCACTGTACCGTCGAGTGGGACGTATTTCTATTAAGTTAATAATAGTCTATTATGTATGGTGCATCGTGCGGTATCGAGTTCTAAAGTGAGTAGCACCCCCATCGCCTCCTCGTGTTATCTAGAAGCTTAACCAGGCTGGGCAGACCACGTGTGGTGCTTGCATCCGAGGAGTTCTAGACGAGGACCGAGGGGGACCTGCACATTGGATTACCTACCCGGACGACTGCTGAGCCTATACGGCAGGGATCGGCAATAGGCGGCCCGCGGGCCGACATTGGCCCGCCAGCAATAATTTCTGGCCCGTCAGATTATTTTGAGAATATGATATTTATGTGACGCGCGGGAAATATTCACTCGGGACGCCAGGGTGTCTTTTATTGTGAAGCTGTATCTATCTAACGGTAGTCATCATGTCTGTCACTATAGCCAATTGAAATGCTAGAAATGGTCACGTGGACTGGGAGAACCAATGGAATAGTCCCACCGGGCCTGTGTATATTTCCCGAACGCACGTTCACTTCCGCGTTCGAGATGCGAGCGAGTTAAAAAGAAAACGGGGAAATATAACGCTTCTTTTAATAAACAGGAGCAATACTTAAAATACGGGTTTATCGCAACAGGTCGGTGATTCTTGCGTGCCGAGCCGACGTCCTCTCTGCATAATATGTGGCGACAACAACAACAACAACAACGAGGCAATGATGACAACTGTGTTCAAGTTGGCAGATAAAGTTCAGATAAAGCATTCAACGCCAATCTGGAATTGGAGGGCGGCGAGTGGATATGACATGTTTCAAACATTAGCAGGGATTTTGGAGGACTTAACAACAAACAAGGTATGGTGAGTCGTGTTTTCATGCATTTTGATCTGTGTTCATCACACGCCGCTGTGATCTGCAACAGCTGATCTGCTGTTCATGATGAATGAATGAATGAATGAAAACTTTATTTAACAGATTGCAGAATGGGTTATGGGTACAATACAGTACGGCGCAATACACACAATTGTTAAGGGGATGCAGACCAGAGAAAAACGTTTGTCTTTTTTCAATATCAGTATATTAAATTAGCCATTGTTTTTGATCCTGGCCCGCCAAGCAACGGCTTGGGAAAAAACTAATTGGCGACCCCTGCTATATGGCATGGAATATCTATTTGCTTTGGGTGCTTTGATTTGTGGAGCGGATAACAGCCAACGCCGGTGAGTGTTGGAATTACCCCCGAGAGGAGCCCAGGTGAGACGGCGCTCAACCCAGACCGAGGCCGCCTCGCTTCTCCTTCGTTGTGGACCTACAGCCTACAGCTACCGTCTACAAGAGGGCCCAAGTGTATTCATCTGTGGATCAAGATCCTGCGGGCACTGTGTTCTGTACCTGAATTCTCCCCAGGAATCGTTGGCCAGATGGGATGCAGCTGACGGCTCTCCAAACCCCCCCCCCCCTACTGACTTACAACCAGCAGGACCCCTTTAGTATCCCGCTATAATCCTTAAGTACCATCGCTATAGTTCCCTAAAGAACCAGGTTGTATACTTGCTTCCTGCGTAACCAGAGATTGGACATTCAGTGTTGATTTGCCTACGAATACTCATTTGCCTTACAAGTGCATTCAAATCATAAATGTAATTAAGTGAATGTTGTATATACCTTTTGCTATATTAAACCTTCGACTGTTATATTTGTGTGGACCTGATTTCATATGTGGGAAAGTGTTCATCATACTTAGATATCGTGTACTGTATGGCCAGAAGTTAAAGTACATCAAGCGGTAGTGGTTTAATGATACCATACTTATCAATACAGTCAGGGAATTGTACCCCTCAGTTACAATTGGTCCTTCGAGCCGGATGGTAACTAGTGTAATATTAATATAGTGTTATTAATATTGAAATGGCCTATGATGAACACTCCACGAAACGGTCCTCCTAACGTAGAACGCCCGCGGCGCAGACGACAGACACCTCAGTACTTAGAGGATTACGCTGTCAGTCAACTACCTAGCCTTCTACAGACGGTAAACGCGGTAAAAGTAGAAAGTAAAATTATGTCTGACCTTAACGACCAGGTTACCCCGACCACAGAGGCCCTAGTGGGTTCTAATGTAACTGACCAAGCTCACGGTGGGGACCAGGAGGGAACAGACATGCCTTTACCCCCCGCCAATACCGAAGAAGTAGTCCCCGACCAGCCCCGGGAGGAAGACAACCCTCCAGAGGTGGAACCCTGCACGGAACAAGATGAGGAGAGCGCCGAGGAGATAGAGCTCCAGGACTCCCCAACGAGTACAGCCAGGAGCGGCTCACCTCTACAAGCGTCTTCCCCCAGCGAGGCGGAGAGGATGCTGTCACAGGCGTTCCTCGTCAGCCTGACAGCCTCTACCGAACGCGATCGACTCCAGGGTGAACGCGATCGACTTCAGGGTGAACGCGATCGACTCCAAACACAGCAACGGAGCGAAGAAGAGCACATACGCCTGGAGATGAGACGCCTTCAGACGGAAGAGAATATGGCAAGAGACCGGTCCGACACCCAGCGCGCCGCTGACGGTGCCCAAAGAGAAGCAGAGCGCGACATCGCTCTCATCCAGCGCGAAGCCGAGCGCGACAGACTACAGGGCGAGCGCGACAGACTACAAGCGCAGCTAATGGAGCAGCTGATCACCAAGGCAACACCCTCTCCCTCCGCCAGGGGTTCAAGGGCCTCGTCGAGACAACAGTCAAGGGCAGCATCCCCTAACCGACCAAGCGACCCTGAACTTGACCACCAGAGAGAGCCTATACCCGCCGCAGACCCCCTTCCCCGACCGGTCCAAGCGAGACCCAGCTACAAGGAAGGAGCAGCATACACTGCGGAGAGGCTAAATAAACGACTACAGGATCTAGAGGACCTGACAGAAGAAGAAGAGGGAGAGGAGGAGAACCAAGCCCGACGACAGCACAGTACTCCACCGGACCAGGAGGTCCAGTACAGCCCAGGCTATACCCCCGCGGCGCTGCGCTACAGACCCCCGACTCTATTCACGGGTGAGCATGACGCACGACCAGCCCCGAGGAACAGCACCTGGACCAGCGGGCCATGGTACCCTGCCGGTACCAGCCCACAGAGAGGCGCAAGAGGAGACTCGCCTAGGAGGCCTCTCTCCCAACGCTCACCGATGTGCCAGCCATCCACGGCGTCATACATTGGCACACCGACGTTTCCAGACTTCACCCATGAGAATCGAGCACAGTACACGGAGCTCCGGATGTGCTTAGAGACAATGATGGTGGATGTCGTTGACGAACGCCACAAGTATGCAATATTACTGAAGCACCTGAAAGTACCCCGAGCGCACAATATAGCGCTAGCCTATGCCACCTCTACGACCCCATACACCGCGGCTCTAGCAGCGCTGGACCAGAGATATGGACGTATATGGGATTACGTAATCCAAGAGATAAGGCATATTGACCGCCTACCCCCAGCAACAAACAATCGCTCACTAGACGACCTGTCTATAAAAGTGCAGTCCCTGGTAGGGATGCTGGGAGCGCAACGAGAAAAGGGTATGCACGAGCTATACGCCAACTCTAACGTCGAGAGGATTTTAGAGAAGCTGCCGCCCGCCAGACAAGAGCGCTTTAGGCGGCAAAGAGACCACCGTGATCCTAACGGTCCCGAACCATCCCTCCTCGATTTAGCCGACTTCCTGACGAGAGAAGTCAGCAGCCTACGCTTGGATACATTCGTGCGGAGCACACCAAGCTCCAGAGAGGGACCTAGGAGAGTAAACGATGGAAGAAGATCAGTGACTGTCATGCACCAATCAGAATCAGTACCGAGCAGTAAGAACCACAGTACCCCCTCGAGAAAAGAGAAGTGGAAGATGGTGTGCCCGTACTGCGAGAAGGAACACTGGCTGTCACAATGTGACCTGTTCAAGAAGATGAATGCAGAAGAAGTGAGTCAATGGATAAAGTCCAACAGGCGCTGTTACCGATGTGCGCGCAGTCACATGGCAGCCGAGTGCCGCCTAAAGAAGAGGTGCAGTCGGTGTGACGGAGCCCACCTAGATGTCCTACACGACAGTAACAGAAGAAAGCCTGCACCTGCACCATCGAGCAGCACAAAGGCAAGTGTCATGTACATTGACCCCGCCAGCAGCAGCGGCGCCCAGGTGCTCTTAAAGGTAGTCCGTGTAACATTGAGCCACCAAGATAAAGTCATGGACACTTACGCCGTCCTTGATGACGGGTCAGAGAAGACCCTTCTCCTCGCATCCGCTGCGGCCCAGCTGGGACTGCGGGGGAGCGAGAACCAGATGACGATTCGGACAAAAAGAAGAGATTTAAAGACGATAAAAGGCGAGAATGTCTCCTTCACTATCGCAGCAAGCGGGCAGCCAGAGAGACGGTATAGGATTACAAATGCTTTCACCAGCCAAGAAATAGGACTATCACAGTACACCTACCCCATCGCCAAACTGATGGATAAATATGTGCACCTGCGTCAACTACCTATCCCGCTCATAGACGGCGCCACCCCGACCCTGCTGATAGGCTCCGACCATGCAGACCTCATAGTCCCGATAGACCGGGTCCATACAGGACCCAGAGGCTGTCCTGCAGCAGTCGAGACCCGCCTAGGATGGACATTACAAGGCCCCCTCGCTAAATCTCTCAACCGAACAGCAGCCACTAGCTGCCTCCACTCCAGAGTGACAGAAGAAGACACCACTCTCCTGCAGCATGTCGAGAGGCTATGGACACTAGAGACAATGCCCTTTAAGAACGAAAAGAAAGACATTCGTTCTAAAGAAGACATTTACGCCATAAACCTCCTCGAGCAAGGGACAAAGAGAGTCACAGTCAGCGGAGTGATGAGATACGCAACTCCACTCCTGAGGCGAGAGGGAATGCCCACCTTTCACGCCACGAAAGAAGCTACGGAGCGGTATCTATTGAACACAGAGCGGCGCCTAGCCAAAGACCCCGCTCAAGAGAGTGTGTACCGCGCTGAGATTGAGAAGCTAATCACAGCGAGACACGTAATGAAGATTGACATTAAAGAGGCCGATCAGACGACCGAATCATGGTACGTGCCGCACCACAAGGTCCACCACAACGGCAAGGATCGCATTGTGTTTAACTGCAGCTACCAGATCGGATCCCAGAATCTGAATAAAGAGCTCTTGCCCGGCCCCACACTCGGCCCCTCTCTACTAGGCGTGCTACTACGCTTCCGCCAGGACAAGGTGGCTATCAGCGGGGATATCAAAGGGATGTTCCTGCAGGTGAGACTAGTGGAGGAGGATAAGCCCCTACTGCGGTTCCTATGGAGAGAGAGGATCGGAGATGAGCACCCAGCCATCTACCAATGGGAAGTCCTCCCCTTCGGAACCACATGCAGCCCGTGCTGTGCTACATTTGCACTGCAGAAACACGTCGCAGAGGACCCAGCAGCAGATGAAGAGGTCCGACACAGTGTGAAGAACAGTTTCTACGTGGACAACTGTTTACAAAGCGTTTCGACCCAAGAAGAAGCCGAGGCTCTCCTACTCAAGCTACGCGCCTCCCTGATCAAAGGCGGCTTTGATCTCAGGCAGTGGGCCAGCAGCGACCCGCAAGTATTGCGCAGCCTCTCCCCCGCGGACAAGGCAGCCAGTAGCGAGACCTGGATGGCGACCATCCCAGGAGAAGCCCAAGAAATGACACTAGGACTAGTCTGGCGCTTCAAAACAGACTCGCTCCACTATAGACACAAACCCCTGACCACGGAGCAGGGAAGGTCGACGGCGATACCGACCACCAGACGGAGTGTGTACAGAACACTCGCCAGACAATATGACCCGTTGGGATGTATTCTACCTTACACCACCAGGGCAAAGATGATTGTACGAGCACTATGGGACAAGGACCAAGGCTGGGACGACCCAATACCCGCACACCTTGCCTCCACATGGAGAGAGTGGGAGACGGAACTCCGCTCACTCCCAGGCGTCAACATACGCCGCAGCTACTTCCCACCCACAGTGAGGCCAGAGACATGCAAGATGGATCTACACGTCTTCAGCGACGCCTCCGAAGTAGCCTATGGATCTGTGGCCTACTTGCGTGCGCAAGAGAAGGGAGGAGAGATACACACCGCTTTCATCCTGGCTCGCTCAAGAATAGCCCCACGAAAGCAACAATCTATCCCGCGTCTAGAGCTCTGCGCAGCCCTAGCAGGAGCGCATCTAGCCACGTTAATCCAACGTGAACTCACCATCCCGGTGCAAAGAACAATCTTGTGGTCAGACTCTACGACAGTACTCACATGGATCAAGTCTGATTCATGCAGATACAAGGTCTTCGTGGGAGTCAGAGTCACAGAGATTCAAGAGTTAACAGAAGCAGCAAGCTGGCTGTATGTGGACACCAAACACAACCCAGCTGACGTCATCACCCGGGGAATGTCCCTAGATGACCTCACCCGTCACAACATCTACAGTGACGGACCAGAGTTCCTCAAGCTCCCGGAAGAAGAGTGGCCTACGCCCACCCCACGGGAGGCGAGTAAAGAGGAGGCTGAAAACAAGAAACCTATGTTCTGTGGATTGAGCACAGTCGCCTCCACAGACCCCAACATAGATGATTGCCTCACCCTACAGAGTGCGCAGCTAAAGACATTCCTGTGGCACCACCCAGAGATTCAGCCCACCACTGACATTTCAGCAGCTGACTACGAAGAAGCAGAACTTCTTCTACTACAACGAGCCCAGAGAGACTCGTTCCCCGATGAGCTAGACTGTCTACAGGGAGGAAAGCCCGTCCCATCAGACAGCAGACTGATCCACCTGGCACCCGAGAGTGACGCCCATAATCTCATCAGAGTGGGTGGTCGTCTGCGGAGAGCCCCCGACCTACCGGATGACGTTAAGTACCCGATAGTCTTGAACAGCCGACACAAGGTCACAGAGCTGATCATAAAAAAATACGACGAGGATGTGCACCACGCAGGAGCAGAGAGAGTCTTCGCGGAGATCAGACGTCGCTATTGGATACTTCAAGGGAGAGAAGCAGTGCGACGCTTCCAGCGAACCTGTCTAGACTGCCGAAAGTGGCGCGCGCAGCCCAGCATACCCCGGATGGCTGACCTACCTCCCTGTCGCCTCCGACTCGGCGACAAGCCCTTTCACTCCACAGGCATGGACTGTTTTGGCCCGCTGTATATAAAGAGAGGAAGAGGAACCGAGAAGCGGTGGGGTATTGTATTCAAATGCATGACCACCAGAGCGATACATATCGAACTCCTCCCAACCATGAGCACAGACTCATTCCTTATGGCCTTCCGAAGATTCACATCACGGAAAGGAAAACCGTCTACATTGTTGTCTGATCACGGGACAAACTTCAAAGGCGGAGAAAGAGAGCTGAGAGAGAGCTTCCAAGCTATGGGCCCAGAACTTAAGACCCACCTCGCTCCATCCCAGATTGACTTCCAGTTTAATCCCCCGAACGCACCCCACTTCGGTGGAACCTGGGAACGAGAAGTACGTTCTATAAAGACAGCCCTGTACGCCGTGCTTGGGGCCCAGACTGTGGCGGAAGAAGTCCTAATGACAGTCCTCACGGAGATCGAGGGAGTATTGAACTCCAAGCCCCTCGGTTACGTCTCAAGTGATGTAGCAGATGTCGACCCAGTCACCCCCAACACACTCTTGATGGGGCGGCTGGACCCCGCGCTACCCCAGACAATGTACAGGCCTGAAGAAGCGAACGGCCGAAGAATGTGGAGGTACAGTCAAGTACTGGCTGACAAGTTTTGGAATAGCTTCCTACTCCACTATCTACCGTCTCTACAGACCCGCCAGAAGTGGGTAAAAGAGAGAGACAATTTGACAGAAGGAACAGTCGTCATGATTATCGACCAGTCACTACCCAGAGCTATGTGGCCGGCTGGCCGCGTAAGCAAAGTGATCACCGCTGCCGATGGCAAGGTCCGAGCAGCTGAAGTGCTCGTCCAAGGGCGGACTTACACACGACCCGTGGCGAGGCTAATAGAACTGCCAAGACTCCCAGACACTATCGATGACGACCATGACCCCACGACTTTGTGAGTTGACTGACCCTTACAGCGGACCTTGAGTGGTAGACAGTGCGGTTAATCTGTCTCTGCTTAGCTAATTAGGTGGGACTAATTAGGGGGCGGCTGTTGTGAAGGATCAGATTAAACCGAATATATATATTTATTTATGGATATATATTTAATAGTATTTGTATATCGTTTGATATCCCTTGTATATTCTTTGTACATATACACTGAATATCCCTTTAGTCTACTACAGCCCATAATAGTTCATTCTCTCATTGGACAAGAACCTGGCGCCAGCAGACAAGCCCCTTGAGTCAAGTTCAATAGTGCCGACGAACATGTCCCAACTAGCCCCGGTTCCGCGTAGGAATACGGCTACCGAAATACGAATGGTACTATTTGTTCACCGTGCATATAAATATGGCGCAAGTAAAGTAGAACTTTCTTTTAGTCCATTAGTCCTTTACCCTCCAACCTAGTAACAGACGTGAAGCCTCACCCACGACCCACGTGTGGTGCAGTATGGCCTATTTGGCCCCAGAATAGGCATTGAGACCTCGTGTAAATTCATAGCTGAATTGTCATAGTTTGGCACTGTACCGTCGAGTGGGACGTATTTCTATTAAGTTAATAATAGTCTATTATGTATGGTGCATCGTGCGGTATCGAGTTCTAAAGTGAGTAGCACCCCCATCGCCTCCTCGTGTTATCTAGAAGCTTAACCAGGCTGGGCAGACCACGTGTGGTGCTTGCATCCGAGGAGTTCTAGACGAGGACCGAGGGGGACCTGCACATTAGATTACCTACCCGGACGACTGCTGAGCCTATACGGCATGGAATATCTATTTGCTTTGGGTGCTTTGATTTGTGGAGCGGATAACAGCCAACGCCGGTGAGTGTTGGAATTACCCCCGAGAGGAGCCCAGGTGAGACGGCGCTCAACCCAGACCGAGGCCGCCTCACTTCTCCTTCGTTGTGGACCTACAGCCTACAGCTACCGTCTACAAGAGGGCCCAAGTGTATTCATCTGTGGATCAAGATCCTGCGGGCACT
Organism: Notolepis coatsorum; assembly: GCF_963971535.1. Taxonomy (NCBI): domain Eukaryota; kingdom Metazoa; phylum Chordata; class Actinopteri; order Aulopiformes; family Paralepididae; genus Notolepis; species Notolepis coatsorum. The sequence goes on along the minus strand of NC_140170.1, from coordinate 180,358,315 downwards.
GTGTTCTGTACCTGAATTCTCCCCAGGAATCGTTGGCCAGATGGGATGCAGCTGACGGCTCTCCAAACCCCCCCCCCCTACTGACTTACAACCAGCAGGACCCCTTAAGTACCATCGCTATAGTTCCCTAAAGAACCAGGTTGTATACTTGCTTCCTGCGTAACCAGAGATTGGACATTCAGTGTTGATTTGCCTACGAATACTCATTTGCCTTACAAGTGCATTCAAATCATAAATGTAATTAAGTGAATGTTGTATATACCTTTTGCTATATTAAACCTTCGACTGTTATATTTGTGTGGACCTGATTTCATATGTGGGAAAGTGTTCATCATACTTAGATATCGTGTACTGTATGGCCAGAAGTTAAAGTACATCAAGCGGTAGTGGTTTAATGATACCATACTTATCAATACAGTCAGGGAATTGTACCCCTCAGTTACAACGGTCAAATCCGATTTTAGGAACATTTGGGGAATTGCGCTACTAGCGCTAATATGTCTTAAATGGGCAGAAATCTGCCTAAGAGGAATTTTTTTTGTCGTAAATCCGTTCGGGAATGAGACCCAATGTTGTAGTGGGAAAGAGCTTTTTCTAGCTTAGGAGGCTGACCAAGGTCAAACTTTTTTTTTTTTTTATCTCGTAGTGTTTTTGAAAATGTTATACATGCTTTTATGACCTCTCATCTTGACTATTAACTGGTACAACTCGTAAGCGAGAGCACATTTTCCCCATGCTGGCTTCCCTCCACTGGCTTCCTGTGTGTTTTAGGATTGATTTTAAGGTTTTACTGTTTGCTTTTAAATGTCTGAACGGTTTGGCACCGGGTTACCTCTCGGACCTGCTGGAACCTTATGTTCCTCCAAGGTCCCTCAGGTCCTCTCATCAGCTCCTCCTGCCTGTTCCCAAGTCCAGGCTGAAGCTTAGGGGGGACCGTGCTTTTGCAGTGGCAGCCCCAAAGCTCTGGAATGAGCTGCCTCTGCATGTTAGGCAGGCCCCAACTCTGCAGGTGTTTAAATCACGTCTCAAAACACATTTATTTCCTTTGGATTTTAGTTTTCACACAGTTTGAGACACCTGCCTTTTTTATGTGACATATTGTATATGTTTTATTGTGTGCTTTTACCTTTTTATCTTTTTCATCCTTTTATTTTATGTAAATATTTCTTGTGGGACTTGTACAGCCATTTTTTTTGTATGTGCTTTATAAATAAAGTGGATTGGATTGGACCAATCAGTTGATTACCCGCCTCCGTTTATCAGCAGCACGACCAAGTTGAGTGACATTAATCAAATAAAATCAAATGTATTTGTATAGCCCGAGATCACATGGAATAGCAGGTCAAGAAGAAACATCACAATAGATCAAAAACAAAAACGTCCATCTTTATGACCCAGGAGGACAGAATCAGAATCAGAAAGGTCTTTATTGCCAAGTATACTTTACACATACAAGGAATTTGCTTTGGACGTTACTGGTGCGACATTAGCGGACAGACATTAACAGACAGATAATACAATAAAGTGGTGGAGTAAAGTAAAATAAAATATGAGCTAAGTTAAGCACAATAGAATAATATATTTATGAAATAAAACATAGGCCAGGGCTGTACGACTGTATAAGAGGTTGAATAGAATTATGTGTTATATAAACCAAGTTAAATATAGCTCAATAGATAGATATAGTACAATTTTAAGTAAAAATAAACCAACATTTATTAGATAATATCTACCGTCAGTTAGATGGTACCGAGGCCTATGGGCTGTGGCACTGTGCTCTATAGACCTGTTCGCTGTCCACGTCAGACTCCGTGTGCAGCGCATCAAGGGGGAAAAAGGAACGTAATCCTGGTCAGAACAACGGAGCAGACTACAATATATTTGCATTTGTTAGCCATGCTAGCGATCTAAACAATCAATCCATGCCGAAGCTAGATATGTAAAAGGTGAAAGACTCACAGTGTTATGGTTTGTAACCGACCCCAATCGCACAACACAAGACAGGTATGAGAGTAAGCCAAAACAGGGCATTTATTTATTACATACACTAGAGTCAAGGAAATATGGAAAATGCGGCACTGTGCCTTTAAGAGGCGAACAGGCTAAGGGAGTAAGGCTAAGGGCCAGGGCTAAGGACCAGGGCTAAGTGTCAGGGCCAGGAACAGGGGCACTGGAGAGGGGGACAGGGACAGAGGCCCGGAGAGGCGGGCTGGAGACAGGGACAGAGAACAGGGTTAAGGCCTTGGACAGGGCGAGGGCCAGAGCTGCTTACAGGGATGAGGACAGGGTTCCGACGGCGGAGGCCTGGCACGGGGACAGGGGCCCGACGGCGGAGGCCTGGCACGGGAACAGGGGCCCGACGGCGGAGGCCTGGCACGGGGACAGGGCCCCGACGGCGGGGGCCTGGCACTGGAACAGGGGCCCGACAGCGGGGCCTGGCACGGAGATCCTCCTCCTCCTCTTCGGATGCTGCAGACGGGCAGCGCAGAACAAAGGGGGTCCCAGGGGACCGGGATGGGAACACGCCGTCCTCCCGTGGAATACTAGGGAGCGACGACGAGCCTGGGTCCAAGGGGAACGGGATGGGCACACGCCGTCCTCCCGTGGAATACTAGGGAGCGACGACGAGCCTCACCCCCAGGAACGAGGATCACGAAGAGACGCCTTCCTCCCGTGGAATCGGGAGCGATGACGAGCCGGCTTGACGTCTGGAGTGGGAACACTGGAAAACCTCCCGTAGAGAATTAGAGAGCGAAGACGGTGTCCCACTCCAGGCAAACGGCGACAGGTGGTGATGGCTGGCACGTCGTCTCACGCCGGAGACGCGGCAGGTGATGGTAACGTACAGGATGGTAACGTACAGAACTCCATGAACACAGAGTGTACACAGATACAGATACAGAACGAACACAGAGTCCAGAACACAGAACGACCCGACAAGGACTGGAGGGGAGTCTGCAACCTATGTACTCTCCCGAGGTGATTGCAAACTCCCAACAGGTGCGTGAAGGTAGAGGATCAAGGATGTCCAAGGGTGGGGGCTGGTGAAGAGTAGAGGAGAGTAAATCATCGCAAGGGTGGGGGCTGGTGAAGAGTAGAGGAGAGTAGACAGGGAAAACACAGGAAAAAGGTCCAGGGACAGGCGAATCCTCACAGTACCTCCCCCTCCACGGGAGCCACCGGGCGACCCAAAAAATCAGACAGCGGGGCAGGGGACATGACAAAGCAAAAAAAAAAAAAAAACTGGGCCATGCTAGCAGGGGAAGCTACACCTAAAGTGGGGCTAGCAGAGGGACTGGGTAGCTGCCAGAGCATTGCTAGCTACAGGGCCTATGCTAGCTGTACTGCTACATTAGCATAGAGGCTGCGCTAGCTGCCGGAGCTAGGCTAGCAGACAGGGCTGGACTAGCAAAGGAGAACAAGCTAGCTGGAAGGACAGTCCTAGCTGTGGGGAAACAGGGTAGCTAACAGGGGAGCTAACGAGGCTAACAGGGGAGTCAACAGGGGAACTAACAGGGGAACTAACAGGGGAACTACCAGGGGAACTAGAGGGAGCTAGAGGGAACTAGAGGGAGCTAGAGTGGGTTAGAGGGAACTAGAGGGAACTAACAGGGGCTAACTCACATACACTGTCTGTGCTGGCTGGGGTCGTCGACTGGTCGGGTCGTACTGTTATG
>NC_140170.1:180333703-180351938 GCF_963971535.1 Notolepis coatsorum | reverse complement strand
TTCCCATCCCGTCGTCCTTCCCCCCAAGGGCAGCCGGGAGCAGACAAGGGCTGCACCGTGCGCTGCGACCGGGGAGCAATCCAAGTGCTCCTGTCCGTCTTCGTCAGGGACGCAACAGCGTTAGTTTTATCTTATTTGTCTCAGCGGGAGGGGAAACCCTTGCGAGCACAGAGGGGGGGAACATGCAAACTCCACACAGAAAGGCCCAGGAGATGGCAACACGGCAACCTGGTCCCCAAGCGGGAATCGAACCAGGACCTTCTAGCTGTGAGGCGACAGTGTTAACCACTACACCACCATGCCGCTTAGAAGGGGGTAGAGGGGGGGTTGAGGAGGGGGGAGAGGAGGGGTAGAGGAGGGGGTTGAGGAGGGGGTAGAGGAGGGGTTGAGGAGGGTAGAGGAGGGGTTGAGGAGGGGTAGAGGAGGGGTTGAGGAGGGGTAGAGGAGGGGTTGAGGAGCGGTTGAGGAGGGGTTGAGGAGGGGTTGAGGAGGGGTTGAGGAGGGGTTGAGGAGCGGTTGAGGAGGGGGTAGAGGAGGGGTAGAGGAGGGGTTGAGGAGGGGGTAGAGGAGGGTAGAGGAGGGGTAGAGGAGGGGTAGAGGAGGGGGTAGAGGAGGGGTAGAGGAGGGGTAGAGGAGGGGGTAGAGGAGGGGTAGAGGAGGGGTAGAGGAGGGGTTGATGAACGGTTGAAGAGGGGTTGAGGAGGGGTTGAGGAGGGGTTGAGGAGGGGTAGAGGAGGGGTAGAGGAGGGGTTGAGGAGGGGTAGAGGAGGGGTAGAGGAGGGGTTGAAAAGGGGTTGAGGAGGGGTTGAGGAGGGGTAGAGGAGGGGTAGAGGAGGGGTTGAGGAGGGGTAGAGGAGGGGTAGAGGAGGGGTAGAGGAGGGGTTGAGGAGGGTAGAGGAGGGGTAGAGGAGGGGTTGAGGAGGGGTAGAGGAGGGGTTGAGGAGGGGTAGAGGAGGGGTAGAGGAGGGGTAGAGGAGGGGTAGAGGAGGGGTAGAGGAGGGGTAGAGGAGGGGTTGAGGAGGGGTAGAGGAGGGGTTGAGGAGGGGTAGAGGAGGGGTAGAGGAGGGGTAGAGGAGGGGTAGAGGAGGGGTAGAGGAGGGGTAGAGGATGGGGTTGAGGAGGGGTTGAGGAGGGGTAGAGGAGCGGTAGAGGAGGGGTAGAGGAGGGGTAGAGGAGGGGTTGAGGAGGGGTTGAGGAGGGGTAAAGGAGGGGGTAGAGGAGGGGTAGAGGAGGGGGTAGAGGAGGGGTAGAGGAGGGGTTGAGGAGGGGTTGAGGAGGGGTTGAGGAGGGGTAGAGGAGGGGTAGAGGAGGGGTTGAGGAGGGGTAGAGGAGGGGTAGAGGAGGGGTAGAGGAGGGGTTGAGGAGGGGGTAGAGGAGGGGTTGAGGAGGGGTAGAGGAGGGGTTGAGGAGGGGTTGAGGAGGGGTAGAGGAGGGGTTGAGGAGGGGTAGAGGAGGGGTTGAGGAGGGGGTAGAGGAGGGGTTGAGGAGGGGTAGAGGAGGGGTAGAGGAGGGGTAGAGGAGGGGTTGAGGAGGGGTAGAGGATGGGTTGAGGAGGGGTTGAGGAGGGGTTGAGGAGGGGGTAGAGGAGGGGTAGAGGAGGGGTTGAGGAGGGGGTAGAGGAGGGGTTGAGGAGGGGTAGAGGAGGGGTTGAGGAGGGGTAGAGGAGGGGTAGAGGAGGGGTAGAGGATGGGTTGAGGAGGGGGTAGAGGAGGGGTAGGGAGGGGTAGAGGATGGTTGAGGAGGGGGTAGAGGAGGGGTAGAGGAGGGGTAGAGGAGGGGTAGAGGAGGGGTAGAGGAGGGGTTGAGGAGGGGTAGAGGAGGGGTAGAGGAGGGGTAGAGGATGGGTTGAGGAGGGGGGTAGAGGAGGGGTTGAGGGGGGAGGGTAGAGGAGGGGTAGAGGAGGGGTAGAGGAGGGGTTGAGGAGGGGTTGAGGAGGGGTAAAGGAGGGGGTAGAGGAGGGGTAGAGGAGGGGGTAGAGGAGGGGTAGAGGAGGGGTTGAGGAGGGTTGAGGAGGGGTAAAGGAGGGGGTAGAGGAGGGGTAGAGGAGGGGTTGAGGAGGGGTAGAGGAGGGGTAAAGGAGGGGGTAGAGGAGGGGTAGAGGAGGGGTAGAGGAGGGGTTGAGGAGGTTGAGGAGGGGTTGAGGAGGGGTAGAGGAGGGGTTGAGGAGGGGTTGAGGAGGGGTTGAGGAGGGGTAGAGGAGGGGTTGAGGAGGGTTGAGGAGGGGTAGAGGAGGGGTAGAGGAGGGGTTGAGGAGGGGTAGAGGAGGGGTAGAGGAGGGGTTGAGGAGGGGTTGAGGAGGGGGTAGAGGAGGGGTTGAGGAGGGGTAGAGGAGGGGTTGAGGAGGGGTAGAGGAGGGGTAGAGGAGGGGTGAGGAGGGGGTAGAGGAGGGGTAGAGGAGGGGTAGAGAGGGGTAGAGGAGGGGTAGAGGAGGGGGTAGAGGAGGGGTTGAGGAGGGGTAGAGGAGGGGTAGAGGAGGGGTAGAGGAGGGGTTGAGGAGGGGTTGAAGAGGGGTTGAGGAGGGGTTAGAGGAGGGGTAGAGAGGGGTAGAGGAGGGGTAGAGGAGCGGTTGAGGAGGGGTAGAGGAGGGGTAGAGGAGGGGTTGAGGAGGGGGTTGAGGAGGGGTAGAGGGGGGGTTGAGGAGGGGTAGAGGAGGGGTTAGAGGAGGGGTAGAGGAGGGGTTGAGGAGGGGTAGAGGAGGGGTAGAGGAGGGGTAGAGGGGGGTTGAGGAGGGGGTAGAGGAGGGGTTGAGGAGGGGTAGAGGAGCGGTTGAGGAGGGGTAGAGGAGGGGTAGAGGAGGGGTAGAGGAGGGGTAGAGGAGCGGTTGAGGAGGGGTAGAGGAGGGGTAGAGGGGGGGTTGAGGAGGGGTAGAGGAGGGGTAGAGGAGGGGTTGAGGAGGGGGTTGAGGAGGGGTAGAGGAGGGGTAGAGGAGGGGTAGAGGAGGGGTTGAGGAGGGGGTAGAGGAGGGGTAGAGGAGGGGTAGAGGGGGGGTTGAGGAGGGGGTAGAGGAGGGGTTGAGGAGGGGTAGAGGAGCGGTTGAGGAGGGGTAGAGGAGGGGTAGAGGAGGGGTAGAGGAGGGGTAGAGGAGCGGTTGAGGAGGGGTAGAGGAGGGGTAGAGGAGGGGTTGAGGAGGGGGTAGAAGAGGGGGTAGAGGAGGGGTAGAGGAGGGGGTAGAAGAGGGGGTAGAGGAGGGGTAGAGGAGGGGTAGAGGAGGGGTTGAGGAGGGGTTGAGGAGGGGTAGAGGAGGGGTTGAGGAGGGGGTAGAAGAGGGGGTAGAGGAGGGGTAGAGGAGGGGTAGAGGAGGGGTTGAGGAGGGGTTGAGGAGGGGTAGAGGAGGGGTAGAGGAGGGGTTGAGTAGCGGTTGAGGAGGGGTAGAGGAGGGGTTGAGGAGGGGTTGAGGAGGGGTTGAGGAGGGGTTGAGGAGGGGTTGAGGAGGGGTAGAGGAGGGGGTAGAGGAGGGGGTAGAGGAGGGGTAGAAGAGGGGGTAGAGGAGGGGTTGAGGAGGGGTAGAGGAGGGGTAGAGGAGGGGTAGAGGAGGGGTTGAGGAGGGGTAGAGGAGGGGTTGAGGAGGGGTTGAGGATGGGTTGAGGAGGGGTAGAGGAGGGGTAGAGGAGGGGTTGAGGAGGGGTTAGAGGAGGGGTAGAGGAGGGGTAGAGGAGGGGTTGAGGAGGGGTTGAGGAGGGGTTAGAGGAGGGGTTAGAGGAGGGGTAGAGGAGGGGTAGAGGAGGGGTTGAGGAGCGGTTGAGGAGGGGGTAGAGGAGGGGTTGAGGAGGGGGTAGAGGAGGGGTAGAGGAGGGGTTGAGGAGGGGGTAGAGGAGGGGTAGAGGAGGGGTTGAGGAGCGGTTGAGGAGGGGTAGAGGAGGGGTAGAGGAGGGGTAGAGGAGGGGTTGAGTAGGGGTTGAGGAGGGGTTGAGGAGGGGGTAGAGGAGGGGTAGAGGAGGGGTAGAGGAGGGGTAGAGGAGGGGTAGAGGAGGGGTTGAGGAGGGGTTGAGGAGGGGTTAGAGGAGGGGTTAGAGGAGGGGTTGAGGAGGGGTTGAGGAGCGGTTGAGGAGGGGTTGAGGATGGGTTGAGGAGGGGTTGAGGAGGGGTTGATGAACGGTTGAAGAGGGGTTGAGGAGGGGTAGAGGAGGGGTTGAGGAGCGGTTGAGGAGGGGTAGAGGAGGGGTAGAGGAGGGGTTAGAGGAGGGGTTGAGGAGGGGTTGAGGAGGGGTTGAGGAGGGGTTGAGGAGGGGGTAGAGGAGGGGTAGAGGAGGGGTTGAGGAGGGGGTAGAGGAGGGGTAGAGGAGGGGTTGAGGAGCGGTTGAGGAGGGGTAGAGGAGGGGTAGAGGAGGGGTAGAGGAGGGGTTGAGTAGGGGTTGAGGAGGGGTTGAGGAGGGGGTAGAGGAGGGGGTAGAGGAGGGGTAGAGGAGGGGAAGAGGACCTAGCAGGCTCTGATCTCCACCTTGCAGGGTCTCATCTCTACCTTGTAGGGTCTCATCTCTACCTTGTAGGGTCTCATCTCTACCTTGCAGGGTCTCATCTCATACCTTGCAGGGTCTCATCTCATACCTTGCAGGGTCTCATCTCTACCTTGCAGGGTCTCATTTCTACCTTGCAGGGTCTCATCTCATACCTTGCAGGGTCTCATCTCATACCTTGCAGGGTCTCATCTCTACCTTGCAGGGTCTGATCTCGTACCTTGCAGGCGTCCTTGCCTCCAGTGTGGTAACCGGCGCACATCATGTTGGCCGTGATGTTTCCGTCGAAGGACTCGGTGCCGTTGCACCTGGCGGTGGAGACGACGGGGACTTTGACCGTCCTCAGGGTGAAAGGAGACGACTGGCCCCCAGCCAGGCCGGTGTAGCCCCACCCAGACACCCGACACACCCGACCCTCCGCCACGCTGGTGCCCTGTCTGGGGAGGGCGGCCAGGGACACGTATCGGTTCAGGGCCATGGGAGCACGCAGCTGGGTGGGGAGAGCATTCACAGGGGAATTAGGTGTAACGATGCATCGATTAATCGAAATGCATCGATTCTAATGTGTTCGATTCGATGCATCGATTTGAATATGTTAGAATCGATTATAATAGAAATGTATCGAAAAATATATATATATATTTTCTTTTTACGTTTTTTTTGTGTGTATTGTTTTTATTGACCTATAGTCCATTCATGCTGAGTGAATCAGTTCCCCCAGCCACATTTGTGTATTCAAAATTATTTGGGGAATTAACTGATAGAAAATGTATCGAACATTAATCGATTAAGAGAGAGATTTTTATGAATTTTTTTTTCTTCTCTTCTCTTTTATTTCTTGTATTCTTTACTGATGTTTTCAAAATGCTGTGAAGCACTCATGCTGAGAAGGGTGCTATACAAATAAAGTTTTAATTACTTACTGTACTTACTTACCTATGTGGTGTATATTAGAGCTCACACAGCCTATATGTCAGGATATCTGCGTAGGTTTGGGCACGTTTTATACATTGAGCCAACTGATGTCCTGATCATATTGGACTGCATGGTAACAACATTAATATATTAACAATGGAGAGGCAACCCAATTAATACATTGTCTTCCATTGTGAACCTTTGCTTGCTTGTCAATATGTTGGATGCTGACTAGAGGTATACATGTAAAAGAACATTTTACTTTGAAAACCACAAAATGATGAAAACATAGCTCTTACAAAATCCACAATTCTATGATATAGCAGCCATCAGACTATAATGCCTCACTGCCTCACTGAGCACAGAGTAAATCCCTGTATATTTTCCTGTACATTTACATAATTTTTTTTTTATTTCACTGCACATTTTACTGTATATTTCAGAATTTTGGAATGTATATACATATTTTAGAATGTATATCTCTGACTGCATATTTTTATTTTAATTGTATTCTTATTCTTATTCCTATTCTTATTTTAAGACTTTTGACAAACTAAATGTTCATTGTGAGCGATCTGTGGTGCTGAATTTCCATCTGGATTAATAAAGTACTTCTGTCCTATTCTATACTATTCTATTCCATTCTATTCTATTCTATAACGATATTGCATTTCTAGTGGAGCAAGGCTTCTTGAAGACGCTCGTTACCCTGATAAGCATGATGTCTGCGTTGTTGCTGCTGCGGTTGTAGAGCGGGTGCACCACCAGCCGGAGGGGTTTAGAGTACTGCTCCGTGCCGTCCAGGCTGCCCAGGCTGTAGTCGCCTGCCACGATCATCATGTGGTCCGCCCTGCGGGGGGGGGGGGGAGGGGCACAGGCGCTGCTTAACCTTTTCACTGCCACACGACAGCAGGTTAACCCTTTCACTGCGACACTACAGCAGGTTAACCCTTTCACTGCCACACGACAGCATGGTTAACCCTTACACTACCACACTATCAAAGGGTTAACCCTTTCACTGTGACACTACAGAAGGTTAACCCTTTCACTGCCACCACATGACAGCAGGTTAACCCTTTCACTTCCACACTACAGAAGGTTAACCCTTTCTCTGCCACACTACAGAAGGTTAATTCTTTACTATCACACTATCAAATTGTTAACCCTTTCACAACCACAATACATAAGGTTAACCCTTTCACTACCACACTACAGGCGGTTAACCTTCTGTAGTGTGGCAGTGAAAGGGTTAAGCAGTATGTATGTATGTATGTATGTATGTGTATGTATGCGTGTATGTATGCGTGTATGTATGTGTGTGTGTATGTATGTATGTATGTATGTATGTATGTATGTATGTATGTATGTATGTATGTATGTATGTATGTATGTATGTATGTATGTATGTATGTATGTATGTATGTATGTATGTATGTATGTATGTATGTATGTATGTATGTATGTATGTATGTATGTATGTATGTATGTATGTATGTGTGTATGCATGCGTGTATGTATGTATGTATGCATGTATGTATGTATGTATGTATGTATGTATGTATGTATGTATGTATGTATGTATGTATGTATGTATGTATGTATGTATGTATGTATGTATGTATGTATGTATGTATGTATGTATGTATGTATGTATGTATGTATGTATGTATGTATGTATGTATGTATGTATGTATGTTTCAAGTTTCAAGTTTCTTTAATAGTTGTCATACAGAAGTACAGAATACTTTTATACAAAATGCTTCTTACTGTTACGCTCCAGAGACTGTGCTAGACAAGATAAGTATGAAATAAAATAGTATAGCATGTTAAAAATAGAAGTAAAAATAGAAGTCACAGTGTTCATTATAGACATATGTACAATGTTCGATGCAGAATAGAAGTAACTGAGTTACCATACAATACAATATACAATATACTATGCAATGTACTAATATACAATACTATATAGTGCAAAGCAGGAATGGGATGAGGTACAATTTAGGTACAATTTACAGTAAGGTGTACGGGTTGTAGTGCAAATCCTTTACCAATAAATATAAAGTGTGTTTAGGTGTTCTAAAGTGTGGAGAGTGGGTGCTGCAGTGTGTTGTTTGTTTAAAGTGAGTGTGTGCGTGTGGATGTGTGTGCTGTGTGCATTTGATGGTTGTTGCATAGTGTTTATTGTTCGTTGAGAAGCCTGATGGCCTGGGGATAATAGAAGCTTCTTCTGAGTCTTTCTGTGCTCACCATGAGACTCCGGTATCGCTTGCCTGACCGCAGCAGTTCAAAGAGGCAGTTGTTTGGGTGACTAGAGTCCTTGATGATTCTCTTAGCCTTACCCCTGCACCGCTTGTTGTAAATGTTCTGGGGGTGGGAAGCCCCCCTCCAATTGTGCGTTCGGCTGAACGTGTCACTCTCTGTAGTCTGCTTCGGTCTTGTGCAGTGCTATTCCCAAACCAGGAGGTGATATTGCCAGTCATGTATGTATGTATACATGTATGTATGTATGTATGTATGTATGTATGTATGTATGTATTTATGTATGTATGTATGTATGTATGTATGTATGTATGTATGTATGTTGTATGTATGTATGTATGTATGTATGTATGTATGTATGTATGTATGTATGTATGTATGTATGTATGTATGTATGTATGTATGTATGTATGTATGTATGTATGTATGTATGTATGTATGTATGTATATTTGTACTCCTGTTGGGGCCTCTTGGACCAGATCAACATTGTAAATAAGACACATGTTCTTAATGTTTTATCTGGCTAAATAAAGGTTAAATAAATAAAAAACCTAAGCGTGCTTCTGTGCACTAAGCAATACAAGTATGCCCTTCGTTCTCAAGATGCTCTAAAACTGGATGTTCCCTATAATGAGAACTGAATTGCGGAAAAAGGTCTTTTAAATATGCTGCTCCTTCATCCTGGAACAAGCTACAGGAGGAATTCACCCTCAGAGAATTTAAAGCCATTTTAAAAACCTACGAATTCAGTTCCCTCGGACAGTGCAACTGTGTTTGATAACTTGCCTGAAATTGGATCTCGCTGTGAATATTTTATCTGTATTTTATTGTGATGTTCTTCTTTTTTATGTTGAAACTTTCTGCTGCCTTGCTTGGCCAGATCACTCTTGAAAAAGAGATTTTAATCTCAATGATGCTTATCTGGTTAAATAAAGTATTTGATTGATTGATTGACAGTCATCCATATCAACTGCCCTGAGGGAGGAGCTACAGTCAGCATCATCCATATCAACTGCCCTGAGGGAGGAGCTACTGTCATCCATATCAACTGCCCTGAGGGAGGAGCTACTGTCATCCATATCAACTGCCCTGAGGGAGGAGCTAGAGTCAGCATCATCCATATCAACTGCCCTGAGGGAGGAGCTACAGTCAGCACCATCCATATCAACTGCCCTGAGGGAGGAGCTACAGTCATCCATATCAACTGCCCTGAGGGAGGAGCTACAGTCATCCATATCAACTGTCCTGAGGGAGGAGCTACAGTCATCCATATCAACTGCCCTGAGGGAGGAGCTACAGTCAGCATCATCCATATCAACTGCCTGAGGGAGGAGCTACAGTCATCCATATCAACTGCCCTGAGGGAGGAGCTACAGTCATCCATATCAACTGTCCTGAGGGAGGAGCTACAGTCATCCATATCAACTGCCCTGAGGGAGGAGCTACAGTCAGCATCATCCATATCAACTGCCCTGAGGGAGGAGCTACTGTCATCCATATCAACTGCCCTGAGGGAGGAGCTACTGTCATCCATATCAACTGCCCTGAGGGAGGAGCTACACTCATCCATATCAACTGCCCTGAGGGAGGAGGTGTAGGGATTCACTGATAACACTTCCTGGTGACACGTGTACTGTAGGGGAACTCATTCAATATTTTTGTTATTATTTTTCATTGCACAATCATAAGCAGGTGTACACACGTTCAGCAAGCAGGGGCGGAACTTCCTATAGGCAACATAGGCGGTTGCCTAGAGCGCCACCCAGAGGGGGGCGCCAAAAACTGTACCCAGCAAAAAGAAAATATATACATACTGTATATATATTTAAAATGTTTAGCTGAACACAGTTTTTGCGCCCCCCTCTATATCTGCAACCAATATTTTGACATTTAAAAAAAAATAATCTAACAAAAGGGAAAATGAGCCAAAAAAATCTAAAATGGTCGGTCGGTCTTTAAAATATAGGTGCAGTACTTTACGGTATAACTGTTTGATTTGGTGGTGGTGAAGCTTGCCTAGGGCGCCAAATGTGCTAGGTCCGGCCCTGTCAGCAAGCAACTGTAAACTGAATACATACATGTACACCGTTCTTACCAAGCGAGGCTCTTTTCCCTATGAGTCAATGTTAGATGGTATCAAATATTCTACCTTTAAACATAATGTTTATGACACCATGTGATCATGTGGTGTGTTCTCTCATACCTTGTATATGACATAATGTGATCCAGCTTGGTTTTGATATTTCATCATATCCCGCCTCCCCACCTCCTCCCAAGGGAGGCAAACAGACACCACAAACACCACAGATATCACAATATATCAAATATACAACATGAGCAGTGGAGGAAGAAGTACACAGTTCCTTTACTTACGTAAAAGTAGAAATACTCTGGTAAAAAGTAAAAGTCCTCCATTCAAATTCTACCTAAGTAAAAGTAGAGACGTTTTTGCTATTGAATGTACTTTAGTATCTAAAGTAAAAGTACACATTCTACATGATGTTTGTGTATCCATTGATTAAAGGTCATGTTAAAGTGGTATGTGGTCCAGTTATGCTGCTCTGATTAAAAGTTAGGTTAAAGTGGTATGTGGTCCACTTATGCTGCTCTGATTAAAGGTTATGTTAAAGTGGTATGTGGTCCACTTATGCTGCTCTGATTAAAGGTTGTGTTAAAGTGGTATGTGGTCCAGTTATGCTGCTCTGATTAAAGGTTGTGTTAAAGTGGTATGTGGTCCAGTTATGCTGCTCTGATTGCGTCCTCTTGAAGTTGTCAGGCTTCAAATGTGAAAGTATATAATCTTCATACATTTCTTATTTTGTATATATTATGTTTTCTATGCAAAATCCTTTTCTTCAAAGTAAGTAGTAACTGATGGGTTCAGTAGTGGAGTAAAAAGTACAATATTTCCTTTGAAATGTAGTGGAGTAAAAGTATAAAGTTCCCTAAAATGAAAATACTCACATAAAGTACAAGTAGTGTTGAAGACAGAGGTTCTGTGCCCAGATAATGCTGGGGTGAAATAATAAGGGTACTGTAGCAAGCTTAGCTAAAGTATAGGCTAGGTTAGCGCCGGGAGCACCACGTGGCTAGACGCTAGGCCAACAAGAGCTAAAGCTAAGCCTACCACCAACGAAGAGGATGGAAAAAATGGCAAATGGGCAAATGGCCATCATTCAATGGAAAAGCAGAGGACTATGAGCTCTGGGAAGAGCGCATGCTATGCTGCATGCACGGTGAGGGGCTGAAGGAGACGATCCTGGCAGCCCCCATGGGAGAACTGACGGCGGAAGAGCAAGCCCTGGACGACCAGCGTAACGCAGACGTGTACTGTGAGTTAGCGCCGCTGCTCGACGACACCAGCCTGGGGCTGATATTCCGCGACACTAAAGACCGAGGCCGAGAAAGCCTGGAGGTGTTGAGAGAGCATTACATCGGGCGAGGAAGACCCAGAGTCGTGGCCCTCTACATAGCACTAACGGCCCTGAGGAAGGGGCCCACCGAGACTGTGACCGAATACGTCAACAGAGTGGAGCAGATCACAACGCCATTGAGGAGTGCCGGAGAAGCACCAAGCGATGGGCTAATGATGGCAATGATGATGAGAGGACTACCGTAACTGTACAAACCGTTCACACTCCTGGTAACACACGGTTCAACGGACATGACGTTGGGACAGTTCAAGGCTAAGTTAAGAAACTTCGAGGCCTCAGAAGATACCCACCTAGCCGGTCCGAGCGACGCCAAGGGAGAGGACCAGGACCACGACGGAACTGGCGTGTTTGCGATGCGGAGAGAAAGGCCATCGGAGAAGCGACTGCACAAAGACTGTCTGGTGTAGCTTCTGCAAATCCACGGGGCACACAGACAGAGCGTGCATGAAGAAACGCGACCAGAGCGCGCGATACGCGCATGGGCAAGATGACGGCCATGGACGAGACGGCGGTCAAGGACGAGACAGAGGCCACGGACAAAATGGCTGCTACGGACAAGATGGCGGCTACGGACAAGAAGACGGCTTTGGACAGGATGACGACAGCGGACACGATGGCGGCGACGATCGATGTGAGACGGATCGAGACGACGCCCGGAGAATAACGGGACAAGAAGACTGCGCTTTCGGGGCGTGGACGGCGTGCACCGCCGGACCGGCCCAGCTGCAGCAAGCCCAGAGAAGGGGACTGATCATGGACACAGGTGCGTCGTCCCATGTCATCAACGTCAGGAGTCGGTTCAAGAACTTTGACGACACTTTTCACCCGGAGAGGCACAGCATGGAGCTGGCAGACGGGAGACGCACCTACGGATTGGCGCAAGAGAGAGGAGACGCACAGGTATGCCTCACGGACAGTAAGGGGCGCCGGCGTACGGTGACATTGAAGAACGCTCTCTACGTACCATCGTTCCCACAAGGACTATTCTCTGCAATAGCTGCTACTGCAAGCGGTGCCAAGGTATTCTTCAATAAAGGTAAACATTTTCTTGTAGAACCTGACGGAGTGTAATGACAAGGACAAGTGTAATGATAATAATGATATGTGTAGCGTGACGGCCAGTCACGATATTCAGACATGGCACAAGCTTATGGGTCATTGTAATTACGAGGATTTACTGAAACTGCAAGTAGTGTCCGAAGGCATGCACATTGAAGGAGAAAAGTATAGACCTGACAAAAATTGTGCAGAGTGCAAAGCGGGGAAGTTTACTCAACCGAGATACAGAAATCCCACAGACAGAGTAAGGGTACAACTTGCATTAGTTGACACGGACCTAGCCGGCCCAGTAAGCAACGAGTCCACAGGAGGCTTTGGATATGTACTGTCTTTTACAGATGTGTGCACAGGGGCAGTGTTTGTTTACTTTCTCAAAGCAAAGAGTGACACGCCCCAGGCCACGGAGAGATTCCTGCCAGACGTAGCCCCTTATGGTAACGTAGGATGCTTGAGGTCCGACAGCGAAACCGAGTTCACAAACAGAGAGTTCCAATCACTGTTGAGAAGGTATAAGATAAGACACGAGACGTCACATCCATATCCCCCACACCAGAACGGGGTGGCAGAGAGGGAATGGCATAACCTTTTCGAAATGGCTAGGAGTAAGCTAGCAGATAGTAACTTACCTAAGAGCCTATGGCATTATGCGGTGCAAGAAGCCGTTTACACCAGAAACAGGTGCTTTAATAAGCACTCGGGCACCACCCCGTATACAGCACTGACAGGAAAGAAGTGTAATCTAGCCAGAATGCACCGATTTGGATCAGTGTGTTATGCGTACCTGCAGGACAGGGGAAAGCCCAAGTCCAGAGGGGTAAAGGGATTTTTCGTAGGACATGACAAGGGAAGCCCCGCTTTCCTAGTTTATCATCCCGGTAACGGGAGAGTGCAGAAACACATGCTAGTCGAGTTTGTCATGAAGGCAACAGGTGAGAGAGAGACACAGACAGAGGAGCCAGAGCTGGACTCCAGAGTAAAGTGTGTAGAAACAGAGACACATCAACCCAGTGTACTTAGTACGGTCGTGCAGGCAGACAGTCAGCAACCCCCAGAGGGCGATGACGAGGAGCACCCGAGGGTGACGTCAAGTGCCCGAAGCAGTGGGAGGTATCCCTCAAGGGAACACAAACCCCCAAAGTATCTGACAGACTATGCCCGGAAAGGGAGTGACGAGGAGGACAGTACACCTACCCCCATTGATTACTACTACAGGGTAGTCAGTGGGGTAACCCCGACGGCCCGCAGGATGATTCTGACCGAATGCCATTGCCCAGTCAAAGAAGTGCAATCTCTCTCATTAGATGTGTGTAAGTAGGCTAGGCCTGTCTGCCCCCCACCCCCCCTGATGTTTGAGAGTTAAGAGTGGACAATAAGTGCTAATAAGATGCTGTGATTTGCTGTTGTTGCACAGACATGAAGCACTTTTTCATAAGCTCAGCTGCACTATAAATGTGTTTTTTGTTCAAGTGTTGATGTTAGAATGTTCAGATGCACATCATGCACTTGTTTGTTTTTTATTTAATTTTTATATTGAAATGTTGAAGAGGAGATGTTGCAGTTGTTGCACAGTCATAAATGAAGCACTTTTTGCAGGAGATGTTGCAGATGTGGCACATAAATGAAGCACTTTTTTTTTTTAAAGTATACTACTTTTGCAATGTAGTTAAATAAAAGTTGTGAAAATGTGGTTGCGTGTTGTGTCAAGTGTACATATATTCATAGCACGGGGAGGCGCCGTGGCAGTCCGGCCCCTGGCCCCTTGGGTTTCTGATAATGTGGCCCACTGAACAATTTAGTTGAATAGCCCTGCTGTATATGATAACCTTTCAAGTGGAATTAAATTCAGGAATCTTTCAAACCAAAGTGAAACATCAGGGAATTTATCACCAATCCACCTTTGAAGAATACATGCTAACAAATTCTCAATATATATTTATACTTAACATTATATGTTTCTTTATCATCTAATCCTAAAATGCAAACACAGGCTTAAAGTTGCATCCAGTCATGCCATCGATTTCCGGGATCGATAATGGGATAATTTTCCGTTATGTAGTTTGGATATAGTTCACATATTCAAAGTAGTTCTGGTTTGACAAGATACATTTTGTTTAGAATAGTTCAGATGTGAAGTATCTAGTAGTTTGGCAATCTGCAGTTTTAGAGTAATGTCCTCATCACTTCCCAGGTACTTTATCATTATTTGAGCCACAGAAAGTAAAGTGTTACCCACTTTTTCACAGACACTGATTCAGAGTCCGTATCTTAGAATAGACCTGATACTGATACCCAGGCTGATATGGGTATAAGGTTTTCAAAAATCATTGCATGCAACTACGGGTAACCGTCTTTTGGCCGGTATACAGAAACTCCAATATGGCCGCTGCAGGAAAGAGAGAATGTCATGACCACTTCGTATAATACCACTTTGTATAATACCACTTTGTATAATACCACTTTCTCTATGTTTATGGAGCAAGGAATCCATTTCTGAAGTTTCATTTTCAAGGTAATTAAAAGAAAATAAACATTACTCTGGAGCTAAAGCACATAGAAAGATGATCTGTGGCTCTAGACCAGGGGTGGGCAATTATTTTTCCCAGGGGGCCAAATGAGCAACTGAAAATATTTTGGAGGGCCGGGCTAAAATTCCGAACTCAATTATGCATAATATACATTTTCTTTCTATATAAAAAGCAGTAAATGGCATTGTTTTGACCGCTGGTATAAGAGAATAAGAGTGTATGTTATTATTTGGCAATTAAAAGGTGAGGTTAGCTTTCAAAAATATCATTTATTCAAATAGAATTTCCAAAATGATAAACAAAATGTGAAACATTTAACTCATTTTCAGTCACAATAATAACAAAGGGCATTTTGAGTTTCATATACTATTGAAACAAGGATTTTCTTAGCTTTCTAAAGACATCACATCATCTTTGTAGCCAAAATAAACAAGACATGTGACTGAACTGTGTAAAGAAAAGTGTCCCAGTTTTGTAGCCTTTTTTACTTTACATGCCTATATTAAACATTTAATGTTTTCAGAACTGTGCAAATAAAAAATAAAAAGATCATGTGTCCCATTTCACTTGTTATATTTCCTCATTTTAGTGTTCTTCAGTTATTTTTTTTTACTGTGCAGAAAAAAAGCAAAGGATCAAGTGTCCCATTTCACTTGTTATATTCCCACATTTTAGTGTTCTTCAGTTCTTTTTTTTCATTCAGTGTGAGAAATCCAGTCAGGTTGAATGTCTGAGGTGGAGATGCGAAGCACAGCTGACAGATGTTCATCAGTGAGAGAGGATCTGTACCTGGATTTGGTAAACGTCATGACTGAGAATGTCTGTTCACATATGTAGGTGGATCCAAAGAGAACCAACATCTTCTGAGCATGTCTCCTCATGTTTGGAAAGTTCTCCTCCTTGAGAGCAGTGTAGAACTCTAGCAGTGATGCTGACTTAAAGTGCTCTTTCAGTAGTGAATCAGACTGCAGGTCAATGAGTTCAAGCTGAACAACTATCAACACTGCAGGTAAAGGGAGAGGAAACCAGCTGCATTTCATCCTCAACCTTTTTGAAATCTTGAAAACGCCTTGAAAATTCATCATGCAGTGCTCCCAACATGGATGAGTACCTGTGCCGGTGATCAGCTGATGGTTTGACTTCTTTCAGGGTTTTCATGTGTTCGAGATTGTTGCTGCCTAGTTGCCTTGAAATTAATTGCAACTTTGTCATGAAGGCTTTTACATGGCTATGCATTTCATGAGCAAAAATGCCCTTGCCCTGCAGTTGTGTGTTCAGTAGGGATGGGTACCGTTCACATTTGAACCGATACGGTAGCGGTACCTGTGAATCAATACCGGTACCCAACGGTACCATTTTTCGGTACTTTAGTCTCTAAAAATGTAATCTACCTACCTCAGTTGTGAAAAAAAATGGCTACGGTTCTAGCTGAAAATGACCAAGACTCCTGCAAGCTAGCCTAGCTTAGCACAAATCAATGGAATTGGATACGGACGAGCTATAGCCTAGCTGTTGGCCAAGAAGAAAATTCTCTGTCGAAATCATTGAAGTCTATGAGAAAATAGTTTTCTGAGCCCTCTCCCCTTTTACCAAAACCGCTTCTAATCACTCATTTATGAACGGATTTTTATGAAATTAGGACATGTACTACAAAAGACTTCAGGCTATGGACCCAGGGTATCGTTCCAGCCATACCAATGTTTTTGGAAATACTACTTCTGGACTACTAACTACTACAGAAAAACGTGAGTATCAAGTTCAGACCTATGTTACTCTATTTCATTAGCACTAAAAGTGAGTATTCTTTATTGTATCCGAAACTTCAGAATGTCATCTATCAAAAGAGACCAGGCTCATGCATGTGCTATAAGTATAAAGAATAGTAAAAAAGGGTATGTAGTCCTCAAAAACTAAAACTAAAATGGCTAATGTTGCGGGTGCCTGTTAAGAGGTTTTAAAGACAGTCGAGGTATAATAATTTTTGGATGATTCCTCATCATGATAGTCTGATTTCAGTTTTACCACGGTACAATAATAAATAATTTACCATGACACTACCACGGACCGGAAACCTTCCGATTACCAGACGCCCGCTCTACCTCCTGAGCCACTGTCGCCCTGTTAAAAATTAAAGATAAAAAAAGATGAAAATTGTATTGCCCATATTTATGTCTTTCTACTATTACCCTGCCCATACCTGTACTCCCCCCTATTATTATTAATATTATTATAATTATTATTATTATTATGGTAAATGGCTGCTTTTTTATATAGCGCTTTTATCCAAAGCGCTTTACAATTTGTTACTCACATTGTACACATTCACTCACACATTCACACACAGACGGCGGAGGCAACCATGCAAGGCAGTGGAGGTTATTGCATGACAACTAGTGAGGCAGTACTTCACTAGTATTTTACAGACAAAAAAATATATATATATATATTATTATTAATATACATATACATATATATTCTTTTTTTATTATTATTTTTTTTTTTTATTGTTATTATAATTTTTTTTATTAGAAATGTTTTCCTCTGTGAACAATGCCAGTGAATTTGAACAAAAACAATGCCAGTGAATTTTTTTCTTCTTCAAAAATGTCCAAGTGAAGGCTCTGAGCTCTCTGACCTGACTGCAGTAATGGCCAGCTGTCAATCACTTACTGCTAAAATAGTTTCACGGGTTGGGCTTAAGAATATAATTATCCAATCAAAATAGGCTATTTGAGTTTAAAAAAGCCGGGTAGTGAGACGGAGCGCACTTGATTGATTGGCGTTCACGTCGTACCACATTGTGTTGACAGCCTTGAAATCCAATCAGAGACTGACTGTGTGCAATTTGCCTTGAAAGAGACTGACATCGAGAATAAGATCTTTATTCAATTGTTCATGAACTTATTGTGCATCGTTTGATGATATATATATATTTTTTTATCTCAGTTGAAGTTGTGTAATTGACGTGAACGTGCCGTCTTGGACTCTGTAAGCTAAATTGTTGTAGCTAACGTGAGCTAATAGCTAACTCATCGAAACGTTCACCCAGAGGAAGAAGAAGAAGAGGAAGATGGGATAGGTGAGCCCACAGCTTTGGTGAGTGCACTGCTTTGGCAATCGCTTGGGTGACTGTCTGAGTGACCACCTGTCGGAGTCAGAGTCCCGAAAATGGAACGTGTGTCATGCATCAACAGAACAATGTTTAGTGGATTTCGACAGCATCCTCACGCAAATGAAGGATCGATTAGATCACAAAAGACTGCTGTTTGTTGCATTGCCTGATTTGCAACTGTTTGCAAGCAGACAAGGTCATTGAACGTTTCATCAGAAAATATCGAAGGATGTATTTAATTTACAAGTGATCAGATGGGAGGGACACTATTTCCTCGTAAAGAAGTACATCAAATGGTGAGTGGATTTAAAATATATATATATATTGGGCCGCTCCGTCCAGTGTGTCAGTGACGTGTGTGTGGCTGAAATGCGTGCGTTTACTTTCGAATTAGCCACGTAATTGTCCTTGTGTTACATAAAACCCATCTGTGGCCTCGTGTAGAGGAAGGTGGTAAATACATGTTAGATATTCCA
>NC_140170.1:180311203-180328703 GCF_963971535.1 Notolepis coatsorum | reverse complement strand
CTCGGTGCATCAGTCACGAAAGGGGCTATGATGAGCTTGGCAAGCCAGAGTAAAACACAGTTTTCATTCAATCAATCAATAACAACATTAACCAGACTCTCGTTGTGTCTATTATGCTAACGCTAACGTTACCTCATTGTGTCTATTCTACACAGATAGCCTCTCGTGTCTATCTGCTAACGTTAGCATTAGGCTAACTAACGTTACGTCCCTAACCCCCAACAACAAGCGTAACTAATCAGCGATCTTTTTGTCAGACTAAACTCTGCGCTCGGTGGCAAATTGTGTTGATGTCGGTTTTGTTTCATCAATAAATGAGGCAGAATACACAGTGACTGTATCCTTTTTTATTGCACTTGTTTCTTGCTGCAAACATACAAAAGACATCCTACGCGAGACATTAAAGATGGCGGCGTTCTGTTTTCGTTCAGACTCTCCAAACAGTGACGTCACGCGTCTCTCTTCTGACCAATCAGTGGTCTGCAGTTTTTCACGTGTCATTTCTGGAGCTCTCATGCTGATCATCAGCAGCCCTGCCTCCCCACACGGAGACAAACTGAGTACTTTATTTTAGTGGAAAAGCAACATTAGATTCGGCTCATTAATATGCAAGCCACACCTGTTGTGACGTCGGCGTTTGATAAGCTTTTTTGATTCGCGCGTGCATGTTATTCGTGCGTGGACCTTTTTAACTCTTTCAGAGTGGCATTTCCGGTGTCAAATGAAAAAAAATAAATAATGAAATTATATACCAATGATGTAAACTACCCATAATTGATCAGTAGGGTTTAACCTAGAGGTTGGGCTTTAACCTTTTATATCTGTACCCATCCTCCTCCTTTGTTCTCTTCAATTGAAAATCAAAAGTAACAAAAACAGGTAAGTGGTCACTTATATCATTTATGACTAATCCACTTATGATGTTATCCTTAAAGCTACTAATACAAATATTATCTATTAATGTAGCAGAGGTTTCTGTTATTCTACTTGGCTTGCTGATCAGTGGATATAACCCTCTTCCATACAATAATTCAAGAAAATCTGCTGAAGCCTTGTGCTTAGAAACCTTTAGTAGGTCAATATTATAATCTCCACAAATAATAAATGTCTTATTTCCGTTTACCCTACTCAACAAATCATCCAATGTATCTGTAAATGTTTCTATCTTTGACCCAGGTCTCCTGTATATACAAGTAACAATTATATTGCTTATTTTTTCCATTTCGATTTCCACCGTTAAACATTCCATTATGTCATCAATAGCCATTGTCATATATCCAACTGGTTTACATTTAAAATCTCCATCCACAAAAAGTGCCACACCTCCTGCTTTCTTACTTGTTCTGTTTATATGATATAGTTCATACCCGTCAATGTGGAAATCAACACCCCTTTCATCCTCCAACCATGTCTCCGATAAGGCTATCAGCTTAAACTTGCCTTTAAGAGTATTCAAATAATCATTAATCTTATCAAAGTTTTTGTAGAGGCTTCTACAGTTGAAATGTATTAACGAAAATGTGTTATCTAATACTATACATTCACTAAATTGTTCCTCAGTATAATAATTACAATTGGCTTCAATGGAATTAAACACATGTCTTTCTGGGTCGATATCACATTCAAAG
The DNA here is from genome assembly GCF_963971535.1 of Notolepis coatsorum. Classification (NCBI taxonomy): domain Eukaryota; kingdom Metazoa; phylum Chordata; class Actinopteri; order Aulopiformes; family Paralepididae; genus Notolepis; species Notolepis coatsorum. Next base: position 180,327,075 of record NC_140170.1, on the reverse strand, counting down.
TCTTGTATTTTATCGTCACATAAATATTCGTCTGTTGATTCTGTCATATTTCATGGAATATATATATATATATATTCAACTGCTTTGCATTTCAAGTCATCGTCGACAAACACAGCTGCATTGTTGTTAAATTGTTCCTCTGTGTAGTATTCCCAGATTGGATTGATTGCATTACATAGATGATTTTCTGGGTCAACATCATATTAATTGAAATCATGTAATTTGTGTTCTGTGTATTCAGCTTTTGAGAGCGATTGGTACTCATCTCTATCGGTGTGCAGTCCCACTCGGTCATGTCCTTGTTCTTCCGTCATGATGGGTTTAGTCATCTGAATGGCTCCAGATCCTTCACCTCTCGAATTGTGACAACCCTGGCTTCTTCACGTGTCTTCCCGTTTAGCCGGATCATGATTTTACAATTCCTCGTCCATGTCGATTGGATCTTTTTCTCTTTTCGGAGGATGCGAGCCTGCCTTGCAATGTCCGCGTTCCTCCTGGTGAGATGCTCGTTAAGGTACACACCTGTCCCGTCCAGATTCCGCCACTCTCTCAGTAATGCCGTCTTGTCCTTTCGGGACACGAAGCGGATCACGATGGCCGGCTTAGAATGCTGGTGGTCCTTTCTGGGGAATGTGTAGCATGCTGATATGCTTTCGCTCTTGAGATCAATTTCCTTGCTTTTAAAGAATGTTATGATTTGTCGTTCCAACGTGTCGATTTCCCCTTGCGGGGCGTCTGCACCTCTGCTCTCTCCGGTCGTCACACCTGCATATGTTCGATGAGTGGTCTCCAGTCCACGTATGATCACGTCGTCCATTCTAGTGTACTGTTCCAACTCATCAATTCTTTTTTCCAGACAGTCGATTTTCTCGTCTTTTTCTTTTAAGAGGTTTTTCAGTTGTTTCATTTCGCTCATTAACTCTGTAAATAGTTCCTGCTTGGACACCTTTTTGATTTCCTCAGACAGGGAGTGTAGAGACATCTTAATCTCCTCCATGTCATCCTCGAGTTTCCTTTGTTTGGCCGCCATTATTGTTATTTTGCCTTCTTATCTTCTCTGTTTCAGTAGTTTTCTAGCACTTTTGCTCAGTTATTTTTGTTAGTTTAAACAAACAAATTCACAGAGAATCCTTGCTGGTGCATGCGCCGCCATCTTGGTTTTCCCAGCATAACAGCACAGGGTTCATAGTCGAGAATGCAGCTGTGACCGCGTCCCCGACCGCCAAGAACCTTGGTGTTGTCCTCGACGACCAGTTGAACTTCTCTGCTCACATCGCAGCGACAACCAGAACCTGCAGATTCCTCCTGAGCAACGTCAGAAGGATACGCCCCTTCCTGACAAAAGAAGCCACCCAACTCCTCGTCCAATCAACAGTCATCTCCCGCCTCGACTACTGCAACGCACTGCTAGCTGGCCTCCCGGCCACTGCCACCAAGCCTCTTCAACTCATTCAAAACGCAGCGGCCCGCCTGATCTCAAACCTACCGAAGTCGGCCCATGTCACCCCACTTCTTAGGGACCTGCACTGGCTCCCCATTGCTGCACGTATCCGCTTCAAGGCCCTCGACCTAGCATACCGTGCGGCAAAGGGAACCGCTCCCGCCTACCTCCGGTCAATGGTCTCTAACTACACACCCTCAAGACCCCTACGCTGCATCTTCTGGCCGCCTCAGACCTACTCCTATCCAAGCTCCCGGAGGGTCATCAAAGAGAAGCCGCCTATTCTCAGTCCTTGCCCCACAATGGTGGAATGAACTACCCATCCCAGTTAGGACAGCCGAATCCCGTCCAATCTTTCGCCGTCAACTAAAGACTCACTTCTTCAACCATTATCTGAAATGATTTATAAAAAAAAAAAAAAAAAAATCTAACCCTGACTAACCTTACTGTCATGCACTTGTCCTAATAAACTAACCTACACTGTAACACGCAACACTTGATGAACATTGTTACTCAGCTGATAGAGTTGTACCCTTCTTGCTGTCTTGTCGTACAGAACTTGTAAGTCGCTTTGGATAAAAGCGTCAGCTAAATGACTAAATGTAAATGTAAATGTAGTTCACAGGGTCATAACAGCACACGGTTCATAGTTCACAGGGTTCATTGTTCACAGGGTCATAGCAGCCCAGGGTACATAGTTCACAGGGTCATAACAGCACAGGTTCATAGCAGCACAGGCTCATAGCAGCACAGGGTTCATAACAGCACATGGTTCATAGCAGCACAGGGGAGTAGACTAGAACTCAAATAGAAATGACGTTTTCTGATGAGACCGTGTTGCATTTGAAGACATAGCGAGGTCCCCCACGGCTCGGCTGTTATATATTCATACTGGCCAATCGCGTCTCGCTCTGCCATTATGAGATGGCATCTCATGCACCTATTGTGCACGTGAAAAAGTTGCACATGCACGTCACTTGCACGTGACCACGCCTACTCCTGTGTGTGCCTATGTAGCCGGTCTGATCTTGTCTGCGTTGTGTTAAGTCGATTCGACCCCTGTTAAGGGATCGCCCTGAGTGGGAGTTGAACCCCGGACGCCCGCGTCGCGGGCGGCATCACAGACCACTAAGCAAGAAGTGAATTCACTATTTGCTTCCGGGTCTGGATGCCTCTGGGGAGTGAGTTTACTTGCAGTACCGCTTACCATCCACAGCCACGTCACTACTTGTACCTGTGACTGTGGATATACTGCGGTACCTCCGTTACACCTACAAGACACAGGAAGTGGTCACGTCCATGCCCTTCTTCGTCTTTTTCCAGCGTGAGATTGTTCATTATGCATTTCAACCAGTGGAAATTATTATGAAGCGAAAGGAGAAATTAAACAAGGTTGGACTTTCGCCGGTGATTCGCCAGCCCCCGGACCCTCTTCGGCGTGTCCAGACGCAACGTCGGCCCTATTCTGGTCTGTCCTCGATTCCCGGCAGTGGACCGACGGACTACGCGCAACGGTCGGCGGTCGAGCCACATCACGCTCAGGTAGGGGGGCCGACACCGGCAGGCTTTGGTACTAGCATGTTCACTACTGCTGGTTGTCCCGTGTGACGACCGGGCGGTGTGATGGCGCGGGGGGCTGTGTATTTGGATGAATGTGACACGTTGTTAAATGTTTTTCCATTTATCATGGCGCGCGCAGCTACTACTAATTCTGTTGGTTTTCGGGACGCTGCTCCCACGTGTTGTCCCGCCGGGGCTGTGTTCAGTTCCCACTGTTTAACCATTACATTGCTGTAGGTCAAACGGTATCTGAGGCTTGTCTACCCTATGCATTTATGAATCTATGAATTGAAAATGGGGGTGTTGACAGAGTCTGGCTATGGGGTGACAATAATGTGGTCATGCCTTTAATCGGCGTGGTTTATTATTTACATTTCACAGCAGCACATGAGATCTCCTCTCCGTGAGAGGTAGGTGGGAAAGAGATAGAGGGGGAGGAGACATCTCCTTAAATACCCTCCACCTGGCGGTAGCATTAGCGGCTCCGCCTATAGCGCCCTCTTGTGGAAACAGTTATGTACAGTCATTGGAAACAGTTGTGTACAGTTAGACAGTTACTTGCAATCCTACATATAACCTCTAACTTTAACAGGGGGACCCTGATGTAGACAAGACAAACGTTTTTCTCTGGTCTGCATACCCTTAGCAGTTGTGTGTATTGGGCCGTGGTAAGTGTGCCCATCCTGCAATCTGTTAATAAAGTTTTCATTAATTTATTCATTCATCCCTTACCCAGTGGCGAATATTCATGGAAGCCAAGGGAAGCCAAGCTTCCCCAAAAATAGGTAGTAGTAGTTATGATTACAGTGTAAGGTAGTAGTTGTTACAGTGTATCACAGTCATGAAAGGGGCTAGGTGACTGCTTGGTTTGACTGGCCGCCGAGCCATACTGTACATGTTGACTGCTTGGTTTGACTGGCCGCCGAGCCATACTGTACATGGTGACTGCTTGGTTTGACTGGCCGCCGAGCCATACTGTACATGTTGACTGCTTGGTTTGACTGGCCGCCGAGCCATACTGTACATGGTGACTGCTTGGTTTGACTGGCCGCCGAGCCATACTGTACATGGTGACTGCTTGGCTTAAATATAATTTGTTTTTGTTTTTAATAATATTAATAAAAGATTTTAATAAAAAAATATTAATAACTTATTTTTTTGCATCCTCTGTTATTTTACCCACACGACGCCACTGCCTTACACGGGTGGACGGTCTGACGACGGGGCTCAGGACAGGTGTGCCGCAGTGGAGGTTATTGCATGACTACTAGTGAAGCAGTGCTTCACTAGTAAATAGAATTGGTCAGCAGCCGCCACTGGTGTGCCATGCTTAGAGAAGCGGGTGGCATCGGTCCTTTGTCCTGACATGGTAGAGCGGTATCCCGCCCGGTAGCCGACGCCAAGGGGCGAGTCGGCCCGGCAGGGGGCTGAGTGGGCTGTTGAAGCTTATACCGCCGCAGTACAGAATTGAGCAGCAACTCAATTGGCTGTTTTTCTGTCGAAAATGGTGTCGGGTGATGGGGTCTTAGGACTAGCCGACGTCAAAACCATCGTGCAAGGTTTTGAGGTTATTCAGCTTTTGACCCAGCCGCAGGCAATAACCGCAGGGAGGGCTAGGATGCTGTCGACTCTTGTTCACAGACATCTTTGGTTGGAGCAATCTCCCCTGGTGGAGGAGAGGAGGGTTCTCCTCCTCAGGGCTCCCCTCTCCGTGGATGGAATTTTTGGTCTGTCCACGGAGGCACGGGCGAAGACACAGCGCAGCCAGAGGTGAGAGCACGGCCTCACCAGTGGCTGCGGCGAGACCCCCGACCGGCGGCCATGTGTCCCCCGCCTGGGATAACCTGGACACAAAGAGAATAGGTTATCACAGTGCCGACAGCCTCGGCGGCCGAGGGATCGGCTGTATTAGATGGGCATGCCCTAAAAAAACTTTGCCATCTAGCTGTGTCTAGCACGCTCTCCGTTCAGTCCCCCCCCGCTACACTACGGGATTCAGGGCTCTGTTGTGTCCCCTCTGGCTGCGGTCCGCGTTCTTCCAGTGAAGCGCAAGCGGCCCCACATATCACTTCTCATGGAGACAGGGGCTGACACCCAGCTGCTAGCTAGGCTTGGGTCTGTCTATGAGAATGCTGTACTGTCAGGAGGCTCCCGCACCACAAGTCCTGCGTCTGTATTGGTGAGCCTGGTGTTGTATCTGATGATGGAGCAGGGTTCCCTGTATCACATTTTTTTTGTCAGGAGGGGAACTCTAGGCCCAGGAGGTCGTAGCGTGGGTTCCCCCAGCCCCGCCCTCGTCAGGCCGGGTATTACGTTAGTGCCTCCCCCGTCCGGACTTCCAATCCCGCGGTGGTCAGTCAGGAACGCATAATTTGGGTGGTAGTAATATCACTACAGGGACGGTGTGTAGGGACTCACCCTATCGGGCAGCGTGGGGACCATACACCATGCATGTCCAGCCGCAGAGCAGGCTGTCCCCACCAAGCTAAGCCGGGAAGATGCTCAGCGGGGGCGCTCCCCCCGTATCAGACCGCCCCTTTTTGTCGGGGTCCCCCTTGGGTGCGATTGCCTCGTTGGTAGAGTCAGGGTGCGATATCCCGACTCCGCGAGACACCTTGCTTGCACGGTTGGCAAAACCAGGGTTTGCAATGCACAGCGGGAGGGACCGGGCCACATGTCTGTGATTCTTAGCAAACCGGCGCCAGTTGGCGGCGGGGGCGCTTTGGGATTTTTACCATGTATGGCTACAGTAGTGCCATATGTCGGTGTGGATGGAGAGAACGCTGAGGGCGGGGCTTGTGTTACAGTTTGCACACCCCAACCCTCCGTTTTTGGGTTTGGTACAGACTCTATTGTCAGAGTCCGCGGCAGTGACAGCCCTGGCCGAAGCATTTCATTCTCTGGTGGCGAAGCAGGCCATCGTCGTGGTCCCATGGGAGGACGCGATGAGTGGCGTTTACTCCCGATATTCTCTGATGCCCATAGAAGGTTCAGAATGTTGACCGTCAAACAGCTGTTAAGGGCTGTCAGAGTGGGAGACTGGTTCACCTCCATAGACCTGAATGATGCGTATTTTCACATCCCGATCTTCCCTCCTACGCTTCCTGTTTCAGGGCATAGCGTACGATACCAGAGGCTGCCGTTCGGCTATTCTCTGGCTCCTCGCATCTTCACCAAGTGCGTGGAGACCTCTGCGTCGTCAGGGGATACGCATTTTATTCTACCCTAGACGACGTTCTGGTCCTCAGCCGCTCAGAGGAGATCGCCAGGTCTCATACCAGGCAGGTGCTGGAATTCCTCACCAGCCTGGGTTTTGCTGTGAACTGGAAGAAGAGTACTCCTCTTCCCAGTCAACAGGTGGAGTACGTGGGCTTAATTCTAAGCTCAAAGTCTATGTGGGCATCCCTTTCAGAGCGGCGGCGAGAGGATATTCTCGGTGCACTCGGGAGGTTCCGTCCTGGCAGGACGGTTACGGCGCTGTCCGTGATGCGCCTGCTCGGTATGATGGCATCTGCTCAAGCTGTGGTCCCTCTTGGCCTCCTCTTCATGAGGAGGATACAGAGGTGGGTTTCCATGTCAGTACTGGGGGACCTCGCCCACTGTGGGGGGCCTGGGGCCCTCACCAGTGGGGTCCCCATGGGCAGCAGGCTGTCACACGTCACAGTCTTCACCGATGCCTCCCTCACGGGATGGGGGGGGACGTGTCGGACCGACGCAGTAGGGGGCAGCTGGCAAGGACTATGCTGCCCGGTCTGCACTACATATCAATGTGTTGGAATTGAAGGCAGTGCTTCTAGTCCTCAGACAGCTCGGCCATCATGTGATGGGCGAGCATGTTCTGATCAGGACGGACAGCACAACGTCGGCGTCGTATATCAACAGACAGGGAGGAGTATGCTCCCCCCTCTCCACCAGGCGGCGGCCGATTCAGTCCGTGGCCGCCCGGGATTCTGTACGCGTCCCCCCCCATACACCTGATAGCTCAGCTGTTGGAGCGGGTACGTCAGGAGCGCAGGACTTTGATCCTGGTCGCGCCAGACCGGGGCACAGCTGTGTGGTTCCCGGCCCTGATTCAGCTCTTGGTGGCCCCGCCGTGGCCTGTTCCGTGGTCACCTCTCTCAGGCATGCGGAACACTGTTTCTGCCTCCTGTTCTGGGGCAGCCTCTAATGGCTTGGCTGCTGAAAGGGTGAATCTGGAGGGGATGCGTCTTAACTCTACTGTGGTTAACACCATCCAGAACGCGCGCGCTCCCTCCACTACCGCGGTTTACGCAGGGAAGTGGTGTATAGTTCGAGAGTGGTGTGAGGTTGGGGGCCTGGACCCGGTGTCATGCCCCCTGGACTCGGTTCTGTCCTTCCTCCGGTCTATCCTGGATAGGCGGTCGGCCTCGACAGTGAAGGTATACGCCGCAGCTACATCTTCTTGTCATGTGGGCTTTGAGGGCAAACTTCGTTTCCACCCTGAACGTTTCCTGCTTGGCGCACAGCGTCTCAAGCCTGTGGAACGTGCTCTGTCTCCAAGTCGGACCGCCAACTGTTCCTGGAAAGGCTGTTGGGGGCCCCGTTTGAGCCTCTTGAGCAGTCGCCATTGGATCGTCTGTCTTTAAGACCGCGTTCCTTTTGGCCATCACCTCTGCTAAACGCGTGGGTGAGCTGTGTGCTCTCTCGATGCGGTCAGAGTGCCTGTCTATTCGGGCCGATAGCAGTGCGACTCTGAGGCCTAATCCAGCCTTCGTGCCAAAGAATATCCGGAGCTCCTATCGCTCCAGGGATATTGTGCTTCAGGCGTTTCACCCTCCTTCTCACACTAGTGAGTTGGAGGCGAGCCTTCACCTGTTGTGTCCTGTCCGTGCGCTGAAGGTTTACCTTAGTCGCACGCAGGATCTCAGGGCTACCGATCTACTGTTGTTTGTTACGGTGGCACTCACGCGGGTAAGGCGCTGTCCAAGCAACGCCTGTCACATTGGTTGTGCGAGGGGATTGCCCTCTGCTACACTTTGGCTGGACAGGTTCCCCCCGCAGGCGTCAGGGCACACTCCACTCGTGGAGTGGCGGCCTCCACTGCCCTGTTTGGGGGGGCCTCGGTGGAGGGCATCTGCGCTGCGGCCTCCTGGTCCTCCCCGGGCCCTTTTGTTAGGTTTTACCTCATGGACATGACTGGGGGCTCTGTCTCCCAAGTGGTCCTGAGGTCCGGGACCTCTCCTGCATCCTGCCATCAGGTGGGCTAGCAGGTGTGTGTGGGTGTGGACCGCGGAGTGCTATGTCACACATGGTCCCGCTTGCACTGTGTGTTCTGGGGTGACTTGTTTCCTTTTTTGCACATTGGTTGTAGTTGACTGCCTCCCCCCCTTCGTTAGGACGGGGGATGCATTTGACGTGGCCACGCGTCCGCTCTGCCCCTTTTGATCTCATAATGGCAGAGCGAGATGCGATTAGCCAGTATGAATATTTAACGAAGGTTATCTTATAGCCCTAGTTATATGAATACTGGCTGAGCGTCTCGCTCTTCAGCGCCCTGAGGACCCTTGGATGTTTTTCACGCATGGAATTCAGACTTGGAAGGGCGTGGACGTGACCACTTCCTGTGTCTTGTAGGCACACACGGGAGTAGGCGTGGTCACATGCAAGTGACGTGCATGTGCAACTTTTTCACGTGCACAATAGGTGCATGAGATGACTCATAATGGCAGAGCGAGACGCTCAGCCAGTATTCATATAACTAGGGTTATAGGATAACCTTCGTTTTGAAACATGGAGGTAAGGAGTTATTAAGAGGGCCTCTTACCCGATGTCACAGTGAGCAGCAGTCAGCACCCAGTACTTGTGGACCAGGGACCCTCCGCAGAAGTGCAGTCCCTGGGTGCTCTGCAGCGACACCATGTACTTGATGGAGTTTGGAGCCGGGGTGTAGCCCCCCACAATGCGGCCCTGCATGAGCTGCACACCTGAAACACAACACCACCTCACAGTATAAGATAAGGTAAAATGAGATGAGATGAGTTAAGATAGGATGAGAGAAGATAGGATGAGATAAGATAAGATTAGATACGATAAGATAAGATAAGATAAGATCAAATAAGATGAGATACGATAAGATAAGATGAGATGAGATCAGATGAGATGAGATGAGATGAAATAAGATACGATAAAATAAGATAAGATATGATATGATAAGATAAGATACAATACGATAATATAAGATACGATACGATATGATAAGATATTCCTATTGATCCCCTTTGGAGGACATAGCAGCATGGGGATAAATAAAGGCATTAAAATGAAATCTGAATATAAAAATAGGAGTAAAAGTAAACAGGTGCAGGTGAGAGGCTGTACCCTTGTGGGATTATGTTGCTAGGTAACCGTGTATTTCCTGTCCACTACTGCATTACAATAGGAAATAAACTTGGGTCCCTTTAGAACATAGGTGTCAAACTCATGGCCCGCGGGCCAAATGTGGCCCGCCACAACATTTAACATTAATCTTGGGTTAAAAAATAGCGGCGTTAAAATAATTGTGGGTTAATGCGTTAATAAAGCTTTAACTTTGACAGCCTTAGTTATTACACATTCTTACACATACATGTATGTTGAACATCTGAGGTATTGATGAAGTAACAAAGGAAAAAAGCCAAAAGCACTTACTCCTCAGACATTCTTTGACAATTTTACAGCCCAAAATACAAAAAAGATCCAGGCGGAATAGGTAACAAAGGGTTGAAGAAATATTGTCTGAACTGTCAGATGAAAACTGGCTGTGTGACATAACCGAGCATCTCGCTCAATTGAATAAGAAGCTGTAGGGACGCAAACAAGTCCCACCCAAAACTTGACCAATATAGTTGTGAACTGAGACAACCCTTATTTTGTTATTTTTGAGTACAGTTACAGTTGTGTGTTCATGCAGACACATAATAGCAATTTCATTACGAATTGAAAATGAGGGACCCTGATGTAAACAAGTCGAAAGTCTTTCTCTGGTCTGCATCCCCTTAACAATTGTGTGTATTGAGCTGTACTGTACTGTACCCATTCTGCAATCTGTTAATTAAAGTTAATTAAACTATCTTCCATTAGTTGGATGTATGGCCTCTGCAAGGTTGTGTGCAGACATTTGTTTTTGTAACATCTGCTACATCTGTCCCACGTGTTCTTTGCAGCTCACAGTTGTTAGTTCTGCCCCTCTTGACTGTGACAAAAAGGTTTTGAACAAACTTAATGTCATAGCTTGTATTTGATGATATTCTTCTTTGTTATTTACTTGAATGGTTTGATCATTGATTGATGGAGTAATATGGGGTTCTGATAAACTAAAATTATTTGTTAAAATAACATAAGCTAACATATATTTTTACATCTATGCAAATGCATATGCAATATGTATAACTTGAATAAGTAATAAATACAGAAATAACATGTTTAACAATATGTAAATGAGTAGCTACATTTATTTTACATTACATTAACATTTATACGGTCTTTGGCCCTTTGAGGGCAACCATAATGCTGATGTGGCCCTCTGTGAAAATGAGTTTGACACCCCTGCTTTAGAATGTTTATTGTGACAATTGTCACTTTGAAACCATCTATAGACAGTTTCAGAAGAATTCTATAGGGAAACAGCTCAGGCCCCAAGTGTATCCCCTGTCAGCTATTGCAAACACTGTGACAAAGAAAATATAAAAGAAGGAAGGGTCGTCACATCAGAATACCAGCGTTTTATAACAAGGAAACTATAAAAGAAGGAAGGGTCGTCACATTAGAATACCAGCGTTTTATAACAAGGAAACTATAAAAGAAGGAAGGGTTGTCACATTATAATACAAGATTCAAGAGATTTATTAGTCACATACATACACAAGACATGTAGTGAAATTAAGGTGGCCATGCACTTGATTGTGCAAAAAAATACTAATAATAATAGAATAAAATAGAATAGATAATAAATAGACATGATAAAAGGTACTAAGATCAAATACAATACAATGCTAAGCTTACGAGTCCTATATACACTATTATACAATATTCTATACAATATACAGTTATGCTATATGTAATACTATACTAACTATACTAACTATACTATACAAAAACATACATTTATGTTTTTTAAAGCGAATACCAGCGTTTTATAATGAAGGGTCATCACGTCCGAATACCAGCGTTATATGCTCTGCTTGGTGTCAGACTTTTGTGCCACTTATATTATACAAAATATACAAGCTATCTGAGGAAATATAAATCAACCAATATATCAAACGTTAGCTAGTTAACAAAGCAACAGATTGCAGATGATTCTGACATCCGAGGTAATAAACTGTTTAAATGAAAGGTCATAAACGAGGAGACGGCTGATCCCATTCAACTCAATGTCGGCCGAACTGAACGTTTTCCACAATTGGCACCATTGTGCGTTCACACACGCACTACACAGTGACGTGATGACCCTTCGTTCTTTTACAGTTTCCTTGCATTGCGACAGGGAAATACATTTGGGTCCACTCCTTTTAATAATGTTACCATCGTCACTTTGAAACCGTCTACAGCATCTTTGCCACGATGCAGTCAGTGACGATTTTACCACTGGGGCACCCCCTGAAATCTCAGGAGATTTTTTTAATTTTAATTTAATTTTAATTTTTAATAAAAAAAATATAACCCTAACTAACCTTACTGTCATCATGCACTTGTCCTAATAAACTAACCTACACTGTAGCACTCAACACTTTGATGAACATTGTTACTCAGCTGATAGAGTTGTGCCCTTCCTGATGACTTGTCGCTTTGGATAAAAGCGTCAGCTAAATTACTAAATGTATGTGCCCCCACTGTGCCCCTGCCCTAAATGACTAAATGTATATGGCCCCATTGTGCCCCTGCCCATATTGGCGCAAGCTGATGCAAATTTAAACCAGTCCGTAGCACTCTGGTTACAGTAGTTACACAGGGGACTATAATTGGCCGGCGCTGAAGGAATAAAGGATACATAACCTCTCAAGTTCAATGTGGGTTCTTCTGAACCGGTCACAGCTGATGTAAAAATGATTGACAACCATTGTAGGTGTAGCCAAGGAGCGCATTTTGACTGCTTCAAGAAGCAACCCTTGAGAACTCCAGCGCTGATTGCAATTTGGAAGTGCAACGACGACAGACTGAGAAGCGGGGTGCACTGCAGATTCAGTCAGAACAACTTCAAGAAGACAAACTTACCTCACTGCTTTCATGTTCAACCCAGATTCGGCTCAAACAAGGGACTAAACACGTTTCGCAATTATGCCACATCAATGTGGAACGCCCTACCCACAGCCGTAAAAAATTGTTTATCCCACCTTCAAAACCGCTCTCAAAGAAAGACAAAGAGCACCTGGCCCCCGTAAATGTCTAAACCCCAGCTCCCACCCACCCACCCTCTCCGAAATAATGTACAGTTTCCTCCCCCTCATATGTATATATTTTCTGTTAGGATCTCTATTTAACAGTCCTACTGTATATTTGCATATCTTGTATGTCACAAATGTAACAGTACTGTATATCTATGTCATGTTTGTATGTCATAAATGTCATGATATATATCTGTATGTTGTCATGTATGTCATAAATGTCATTATGAATTGAAAATGGGGGACCCTGATGTAAACAAGACGAAAGTCTTTCTCTGGTCTGCATCCCCTTAACAATTGTGTGTATTGAGCCATACTGTATTGTACTCATTCTGCAATCTGTTAATAAAGTTTTCAATCAATCAATCAAAAAAGGTCAGAGCCGGACATCAAAGAGTCAATTATAGGTTGCTATACATGCCTGTATAGTAATATACAGAAGATATGTATATATGCCTCAAATGCATTCATGAAATACTTGAATCCCTATCATGTCATGGGGCAACTTGATAATTGAGTGAGAAAACACTTGTTTAAAATACTTTTTGATTTGTAACCAGTTGTATAAATGTAAATAAGCACAGCACTGGTAGCAATACAATATTTGAAACAATGCATGTACCTTTCACTCACATGCAAATAATTGAATTAATATGAATGAATAATTGCATGCCATGGGGCAACTTTATAGAGTGATACAATTAATTTAGTTTATCATTAATTGAATTTATTGAGTGATAAAACACTTTAAAATACTTGTTCAGCACTCCAATGGCTGCTCTGCTTCTGGTCTCCAGTCCAGTGGCCTTGCTGGCTATTGGGCTCTTAGACGAATGTTATTCTTAGAACAATAGACCCGTTACTGATATTGGGAGTTGTGCCTATAATTGACTATTTCGCTCTGACCTGGTGAATGACCTACAATGGCTAACATGTTTTAGGTTTGTTAATAGTAGACAGCCCTTGGTTGAACAATTATTGTTGTAATTAGGAATCTCTTTTGTAATGTCTATCAATATAATTAAAATTGTATTTCTGTTTTAATTTGATTTATTCTATTTTATCTCTATTATCTTGTCATTATTGCAATATGTTTCTGTCCTGTGATGTCTTATGTATTATTATTATTATTATTGTGTTGTTGTGTCTTTCATGTGAAAAAAAGAGACTTGTACAGCAGTGGTGCCAATAAAATATTTTCTATGAACCCCAATGGCTGAAAAGAGTTGTCTGATCTGCTACTGGTAAAATAATGTAACCTAATATACTTACCTTTATACCTTACCTGCTACACCTGTCTAGATAAACCCAACTTCCTTTATACTTACCGGTCATACGTAGCAAAAAAAGAAAAAAAAAGAAAAAGAAAATGCATGTCAAAAAATAAATATGTACTTCCGGTTTTTTATTTTTTTTGCCCCCCCATACTAGCTCATGCCCCCCCTGTTAAAAAAATCCTAGAATCGCCACTGACGATGCTATAGACCAGGGGTTCTCAAACTTTTTTATACCACGACCCCATTTTATTTAGGACATTTTTTGGGGACCCCACACTTAATGTATTGTGTAATTTCAACGTGGAATTAAGGAATATCAAAATAAAAGCCCACGTTGTTGAACTTTGTTGAAGTCAGAGGTTCTGTGTAGGATTGTTAGTAACTGTCTAACTGCATATATATAACTGTTTCCACTAGAGGGCGCTCTAGGCGGAGCCACTCAGGAACACCACCAGGTGGCAAGTATAAATAGAGATGTCTCCTCCCATTCTTTCTCTTTCCCCCAGCCTCTCAGTGAGAGGAGAACTATAGAACTGCTGCTCTTCCATGTGAATAAATAAACCACACCAAAGATAGAAACTATGCCTCTTGACAACATTATTGTCGCCCTATAGCCGGATTCTGTCAACAAACTTGATCATGCATATTTATTAGAAAATGTAATTATGTAATTACATGTAATGTTATCAATACACATTTATAAAACGAGGCATATTTAGCCAAAATATGTTGCCAGAACATTAAAAAAAAATATTATAATAATTTTATTTCTTTTACTTGCCAATGCGCGACCCTACTGTCACCTACCCCACATTGAGTCGTGACCCATAGTTTGAGAACCACTGCTATAGACCATGAAAGTGGGCGGGACAAAGTAAGATGAAGAAAGGAAGAAGAACAGGTTTTATTCAGTGCAAGGGAAAAAAACATAAAAACATCAAAACATCAAAACTCCACCTATAAATCAGGAGGGTGTGAAGGAGCAGCTGAACACATAAAAATGTGAGAAGCACTAATCTTTTCTCTGTTGACCTCGGTTAACAATTAGCGGTTCTCCGTCACCTGGGAGGCCTCTCTGTAATGAAGGTAATCCAATAGGGCCTGACCTTCTAGTGTCAGCAGCACGCCGGCCTGGGCTGGGACACATTAGAGGGAGGGCTGCCCTGGCTGGGTTATGCAATAATAACTCCTCTATACAGTACATTGGCCCCAGGCCAAGAGGCATGATAATGGAATGGAACTAACTAGCCACTTTACTTGGTACATTGGAGATCGTATTTTACTGTGAATTCAGCATCGGAAACCCGTCGCAGACGCCGTTAACCCGAACCCCTCAGAATGTTATAAAGCTTCAGAGCAGAGGAAGAGAAGGTTATAAAGCTTCAGAGCAGAGGAAGAGAAGGTTATAAAGCTTCAGAGCAGAGGAAGAGAAGGTTATAAAGCTTCAGAGCAGAGGAAGAGAAGGTTATAAAGCTTCAGAGCAGAAGAAGAGAAGGTTATAAAGGTTCAGAGCAGAGGAAGAGAAGGTTATAAAGCTTCAGAGCAGAGGAAGAGAAGGTTATAAAGCTTCAGAGCAGAGGAAGAGAAGGTTATAACGCTTCAGAACAGAGGAAGAGAAGGTTATAAAGCTTCAGAGCAGAAGAAGAGAAGATTATAAAGCTTCAGAGCAGAGGAATAAAAGGTTATAAAGCTTCAGAGCAGAAGAAGAGAAGGTTATAAAACTTGAGAGCAGAGGAAGAGAAGGTTATAAAGCTTCAGAGCAGAAGAAGAGAATGTTATAAAACTTGAGAGCAGAGGAAGAGAAGGTTATAAAGCTTCATAGCAAAATAATAGAATGTTATAAAGCTTCAGAGCAGAGGAAGAGAAGGTTATAAAGCTTCAGAGCAGAAGAAGAGAAGGTTATAAAACTTGAGAGCAGAGGAAGAGAAGGTTATAAAGCTTCATAGCAAAATAATAGAATGTTATAAAGCTTCAGAGCAGAGGAAGAGAAGGTTATAAAGTTTCAGAGCAGAGGAAGAGAAGGTTATAAAGCTTCAGAGCAGAGGAAGAGAAGGTTATAAAGCTTCAGAACAGAGGAAGAGAAGGTTATAAAGTTTCAGAGCAGAGGAAGAGAAGGTTATAAAGCTTCAGAGCAGAGGAAGAGAAGGTTATAAAACTTGAGAGCAGAGGAAGAGAAGGTTATAAAGCTTCAGAGCAGAGGAAGATAAGGTT
>NC_140170.1:180281203-180306203 GCF_963971535.1 Notolepis coatsorum | reverse complement strand
TGTATCCATTCACATCTAACAAATGCAGGCTGAACTATTCAATTATATCAACTGTAACTATTAAATAGTTTTTATAAATGTCTCTCTATAAACATACAATCAGTCTCTCTTTAACATGTAAATTAACTGTAAATCTGGCAAATAAGAGCTTTTGCTCTGCCACCATCAAATATACATTAATCAAACGGGAAAGAAACAATCTCTCTCTTTTGCTGTTTGGCTGGCCTCCGAGTCCTCCTGTACCTAGTCGAAGCGTCGGCTAGTGTTGTGATTCCAGATGCTTTCAATGCAATTGGATGTGCTGTTTTTAGCGGTAGACAGTATTTTGTTTCCTCTGCATATGAACGTGAAGTAGTGACTGAGGCCCCGTTTAGACGAGCGTTTTTGGGATGGAAGTCTGAACAGAAACTCACTTTTAATTTTGCCAAGCGTTTTGGGGTGGAATTCTCCGACGACGGAGCCCTGCTGTCACACGATTGGCGCATATGTCACATGACGTGCTGTGAAGACCCGCCCTACTCTGCCTCTGATTCGCAGACTGTGGATGGGGAATGTGATTGTACCAAAGCAGAGTCACTCACAGACAGAGTGTCCAGTCACGCCGCGGGACACATTCTTGTGTAACCCTTTCACTGCCACACTACGTCACTCCCAAAAGAAAAACAGCTCAAAATGTATTTTTGACTGTCGAAAACGAAATAAAATACTGCATTCCGCCTGCATTATGAATTTATGATGAGATAGTAACGAAATAGTAACGCACAGCCACTTGGACAAGTAACTGCAATCAGATTACTGGCTTTTAAAGATTAACGCGTTAGATTACTATTTTCGGGGGAAAGTAATCAGATTACAATAACGCGTTACTTAGTAACGCGTTACCGGCATCACTGACTATGAGGTATAACATAATCACACATGAAGACAGTTGGCTACTATGAGGTCTAACATCATCACTATGAGGTCTAACATCATCACACATGAAGACAGTTGGTTACCATGAGGTCTAACATCATCACTATGAGGTCTAACATCATCACACATGAAGACAGCTGGTTACTATGAGGTCTAACATCATCACACATGAAGACAGCTGGTTACCATGAGGTCTAACATCATCTCTATGAGGTCTAACATCATCACTATGAGGTCTAACATCATCACACATGAAGACAGCTGGTTACTATGAGGTCTAACATCATCACTATGAGGTCTAACATCATCACTATGAGGTCTAACATCATCACACATGAAGACAGCTGGTTACTATAAGGTCTAACATCATCTCTATGAGGTCTAACATCATCACTATGAGGTCTAACATCATCACACATGAAGACAGCTGGTTACTATAAGGTCTAACATCATCTCTATGAGGTCTAACATCATCACTATGAGGTCTAACATCATCACACATGAAGACAGATGGTTACTATGAGGTCTAACATCATCACTATGAGGTCTAACATCATCACTATGAGGTCTAACATCATCACACATGAAGACAGCTGGTTACTATGAGGTCTAACATCATCACACATGAAGACAGTTGGGCTCAATGGATCCAAAAGAGTCTCCGCTTCACAGTAATAGGAACCACACAAATAATCAAATACAAAAAAAATTAAATAAGTGAAAATAACACATTTGTACTACATGCAAAAAACTGCCCTGAGAATGTGATTAGCATAAAATGGGCATGTCTGTAAAGGGGAGACTCTTGAGTATCCATAGAACTCATTTCTATTCAGATATATTGAGGTCAGAGGTCAAGGGACTCCTTTGAAAATGTCCCTGCAATCTTCGGAACATTATTTAGGCCCCTTCATGACAAGCTAGCATCACGTGCTGACGAGCAAGCACCACATGCTGACGAGCTAGCATCATGTGCTGATGAGCTAGCATCATGTGCTGATGAGCTAGCACCATGTGCTGACGAGCTAGCATCACATGCTGACGAGCGAGCACCACATGCTGACGAGCTAGCATCACAAGCTGATGAGCTAGCATCATGTGCTGACAAGCGAGCATCACGTGCTGACGAACGAGCATCACATGCTGACGAGCTAGCATCACAAGCTGATGAGCTAGCATCATGTGCTGACGAGCTAGCACCATGTGCTGACGAGCTAGCATCACGTGCTGACGAGCTAGCATCACGTGCTGATGAGCTAGCATCATGTGCTGATGAGCTAGCATCACGTGCTGACAAGCTAGCATCACGTGGTGACGAGCTAGCATCATGTGCTGACGAGCTAGCATCACATGCTGATGAGCAATCATCACATGCTGACGAGCGAGCATCACGTGCTGACGGGCGAGCATCATGTGCTGACAAGCTAGCACCACGTACTGACGAGCGAGCACCACGTGCTGATGAGCTAGCACCACGTGCTGACGAGCGAGCATGATGAGTTAGCACCATGTGCTGACGAGCTAGCATCACGTTCTGACGAGCTAGCATCACATGCTGACGAGCTAGCATCACGTGCTGACGAGCTAGCATCACGTGCTGACGAGCGAGCATCACGTGCTCGGCGCCTATGGGTTCATTAGGGTGTCTATTTTCATATTCAATTCAATTTAACCTTTATTTATTCTCAAAAATGACAATTGAGGTCACACTCATTTTCAATGTCGTCGAGACTTAGCCTACAGACATTTCAATGCATACATTTTTTACAATATAATAATAAATATGAATAACTCTATCTGTAACTGAGGGGTACAATTCCCTGACTGTATTGATAAGTATGGTATCATTAAACCACTACCGTCTTATGTACATTCCTACTGGCCATACAGTACACAGGTATCTAATGATGAACACTTCCCACAATGACTCGGTTCCACACAAAACTGGATTTAAGTATTTATTAGCAGCAATAATAGTACATAATATACTTTACTTTACTTTGGATGCGCTTATAAGGCAAAGGAATGTGCGTAGGCAAATCAATAACGAATGTCCATTCTCATATTACGCAGGAGATAATAATACAACCTGAATCTTAGGAATTATATCTATGGTACTCTGGTAATATAGCGGGAGATACTGGTAGGGTCCCTCCGGTCGTAAGCCAGCAAGGGGAGAGGATTTGTCGGTAGTAGAGTCTGGGTCAACAACGATAAAGAGACTCCAAGTACAGGAGACGGTGCAATAATCTCTTGATCCGCAGACGAATACAGCTGTTCTCCGTAGCATGCAGCTCAGCATGGAAGAAAGCTAGCCGGCCTCAGGCTTATGAGAGGCGGGCTCGACGTGGCTCCTCACAGGGTAAATCCCACACAATTGTGGGTGTCGGCGATTCTCCGCTCCATCAATTACAGGACCAAAAGCAAATATAATCCAGCCGAAAAGGGCTATGCAGTCGTCGGTAGGTTATCCAGTGTACATGATCCACACGGTCCTCGTCTAGGGCTCCTCGGGTGAAAGCGCCAGGGTAAGCAGCCCAGCCTGGATAAGCACTCTAGCTGGTACGAGGAAACGTTGGTGATGCTGGTCACTGTAGAACGGTAGCCGCACGATACACTATACACAAATAGACTATTACTGACTTAATAGAATCGGTCGAATTCGACGGTACAGCGTTAAACTCTGATACTTCAGTTATTAATTCACACGCGGTCTCAATGCTCTATTTGGGGCCAAAACAGGCCATACTTCACCGCACGTTGTATCGTGGGTGAGGCTTCAACTTATTGGGTAACTCTACTTCTGTATTCACCTGCGCCGTATTTATACGTTAGGTGAACAAACTAGTACCAGCTTTATTCCTGTCTCATATCCTTGCGCAGAACCGTTCATGTCCAGGCAAGTCCCCGGCGGTGACTTTGAACCCGACCTTGGAGGTATGGCAATGGCGCCTGGTGGACCGCTGTCCAATAGGAGAATGAAATATTATGGTCTGTACTAGGCTAAAGGGATATTCCGTGTATATGTACAAGGAATACACAAGGGATATCAAACGATATACAAATATTATGCAATATATATCAATCAATAAATATATATATTCGGTTTAATCTGATCCTTCGTAACACTATCTATATAGCACTTTTCATACATGGACCGCAGTCCAGAGTGCCCCACAGCAATTAGTGTAAAATTAACATAGGCATAAAATCAGCATATAGTTGACAGAATAGAAAACAATGCATAAACTGCTGACATAAGAATAGGTATAAAAGACAATAAAAGTTGTGCCACGTAAACGTGCAGACATAAGAATAGGCATAAAATAAGTACAATAAGTACAATGTTGCTTGAAGGCCTGAGACCCCCCCCCCCCCACAACAGCCACAGCCCAAACACCCCACACATCAACACTAAGAAATGTGCAAGCTAGAGCCTCTGCAAGAAACTGCTCTTTCACCCTCTTTCTTTCACACACACACACACACACACACAACACACACACACACACACACACACACACACACACACACACACACACACACACACACACACACACACACACACACACACACACACACACACACACACACACACACACACACACACACACACAAACACACACACACACACACACGCACGCACGCACGCACGCACGCACGCACGCACGCACGCACACACACACACACACACACAGACACACACACACAGACACGCACGCACACACACACACACACACACACACACACACACAGACACACACACACACACAGAGCATTTCTCCAGTATAACCACAGCCTACTATAGCCCCCCCACTCATCTCTTCAGAGAGCTCAGAGTGCAGGAGAAGTGTGTGTGTGTGTGGGGGGGGTTCAGTGCCTTGCCCAAGCACAGATGGTTGGGCACCGTAGATGTAATACCAGCCACCCTTCAGTCACCAGGGCTGGAATACACCCTCCTGATTGATCCAGCACTCTTATGGTTAATGGTTGGCCTCCTCACCTCACACCTGCTGCCTCCGACATTGATTGAAAACTTTATTAACAGATTGCAGAATGGGTACAATATATTACAGCTCAATACTAACAACTGCTAAGAGGATGAAGACCAGAAAAATACTTTTGTCTTGTTTACATAAGGGTCCTCCATTTTCAATTCATCAGACATTTATGACATACAAGACATACGGTACTGTGTAAGAAAAGAGACCATAAAAACATATACATCCGAATGAGAATAAACTGTACACTGGAGGGGGTTGGGTGGGTGGGTGATGGGGTGTTTGGACATTTACCGGGGCCAGTTCCTGATTGCAGCCACCCATAGGTGCTCTTTGAGAGCGGTTTTGAAGGAGGGTAGGGATTCACATTCCTTTACGGCTGTGGGTATAGGCGTTCCACATTATTGTGGCATAATTACAAAACGTGTTTAGTCCTTGTTTGAGCCGAATCTGGGTTGAACGTGATTTGGGATCTCCCTCTGGTGTTGTGGTGATGGAATTCACTGACCTTTAGGAAGTATTTCGACAGGTACATACCAGGCCCATTGCAAGTTGCTGTACTCTGTCGTCTACTCTAAGCCATCCTAGGTTGTCAAAATGGGCAGGGTGAGGTGGGTTATAGGAGTAAGGTCAAGCAGTAGTCTGACCAGTTTGTTTTGTGATGTTTGTAGTAGATGTTTGTTGTTTTCAGGGCCTTTGAGGTGCTTTGGTACAATGAGGTGCAGGCATAGTCGTAGAACCCTTGAATGAGTGTTCCTGTTAGAGTCTTCAGGGTATTCTTGTTTACCAGAGAGGAGATGATTATAGTTATTCACCAAAAATCTATATTCCACTATAGAAATGCTCTGAATCACTACAGTATTTCTCTGGTAAATTAGAGTGTGTATAACGCCCTACCCCCCCCCCCCCCCCCTCCCACAGGAATACTATTTACTTCGCGTGTGTTCTTTCTTTTGACACAGGAGCGTGCGTCACGACAGCGAGCGAGCGAGTGAGTCACTCTCGCCTCCCCCTCAGATAGATACATGCTACACGTGAGCGTGTTCCTCCATGCGCTCGTGGGAGAGAGCAGCTGTATCACCTTCCCCTCTGCCAGTTTGTATGACACCTCAGGGGGCTCGCAGTGCGGACGCCACGCCATGTCACTCACAACCCCCCTGTGTGGCTACTATCGCTGGGAACATCCATGCACGAGGGAGAGAGAGAGAGAGAGAGTGTGGGAGAGAGAGAGAGAGTGTGGGGGGAGAGAGAGAGAGAGGTGTGAGAGAGAGAGAGAGAGAGAGAGAGAGAGAGAGAGAGAGAGAGAGAGAGAGAGAGAGAGAGAGAGAGAGAGAGAGAGAGAGAGTGTGGGGGAGAGAGAGAGAGAGAAAGCGAGAGAAGAGAGAGAGAGAGAGAGAGAGAGAGGGGAGAGAGATAGAGAGAGGTATAGACAGACAATCTGTGTTCTTCCAGGAAACAATTCCGCCCAATTCCTAGAAACTTGATCTTGAACTTGAACGTAAGAATATCATCCAGATACACAAAGACAAAGGGCTAGATCCACAAAGAATGCATTGCACAGAGCAAGTTGCACCCTTACTTACAATTCATTATGAATTGAAAATGGGGGACCCTGATGTAAAGACGAAAGTCTTTCTCTGGTCTGCATCCCCTTAACAATTGTGTGTATTGAGCCGTACTGTATTGTACATATTCTGCAATCTGTTAATATAATTTTCATTCAATCAATCACCGTGCAGATTGATTGATTGAATGAACATTTTATTAACAGATTGCAGAATGTGTACAATACAGTACGGCTCAATACACACAATTGTTAAGGGGATGCAGACCAGAGAAAGACTTTCGTCTTGTTTACATCAGGGTCCCCCATTTTCAATTCATAATGAATTGTAAGTAAGGGTGCAACTTGCTCCGTGCAATCCATTCTTTGTGGATCTAGCCCAAAGTGTTTAAGCAACTTATATAAAAATGCGTGTAAAACCTCAACCCTGTATTGTACAATGGAGTGATCTTTCTTTTCAGAACAACCTGGTATATCAGAATATATGATTCAGTGTTGTCAGATCAAGGTATACATGCGTTATACCACTATATATAAATATAAAATATATATATACAAATATATATATCAAAGGATTGTATTAAAAAAAACATAGAGAACAATAAAGAACTAGATATTTGTTTGTCTCCAAAGATGTCTTCTATCAAGACTTAGGAATCAGTCCGGGGGTAAAGTCCTAACTTATACGCATAAAGAATCATTTTCTTGCCATAGAAGTAATTTTGTTTTTTAATCTCTATTTTTATACCAAATTCAAGTTAAACTTTTATAAAAATGCTTGTAAAACCTCAACCGTATGAAGTGATGTACATCTTTCTTTTCAGAACAACATGGTCTATCAGAATATATATGATTCAGTGTTGTCATATCAAGGTATACATGCGTTATACCACTATATATATATAAATTAGGGATGCTCGATATTGGCTTTTTTACCGATACCGATATACCGATATTGTCCAACTCTTAATTTCCTATTCCGATATCAACCGATATCAACCGATACCGATATATGCAGGGTTTTAATGATCCCGACGTCTCATATACTGGCTGTACAATCCTTATCTCTCCCTGTTAGTGCAAACCGCCACCATAATGTTTCACCACCTCCATAAAATTCGACCCTCAGACAGCATACCTTTCTTGAAAGAGCATTGTTTATTGATAAACAAAAACCTCATCTCAGATGTTATCATATTGTATTGTCATTGCTATCAGTCCAATAGTGGCTCAGGCCTGTCGTTAGCCGAAACCCTCCTCGTGTTAGCCGAAGCTAATGATGATGTGTCATCCCCCCCCCCCCCCCCCCCCCCACCGGCGAGGGTGAGAGGGATGAGAGGGATGAGAGTCTCTGATGGTTTCTTCCCTCTTAGTCAGATTGTGGTCTGCCCCTACCCGGAACCACTGTTCGATTTATAGATCTTCGTCATAGCAACGACAGCCCCGCCCCTCTCCTGGTTGTCATGCGACGCGCTGTCATGACAACTGCTAATAACCTTTCACACATTTCAAAACGTTTCATTACTGTTTCATTAAGGATGTCACCCCTCTCCCTCGCTCTGTGCTGCTGTTATCAATGTGTTCTAGATCGGAATGTCAACATTCGGCTCGCTCAGTGTGGTGCTCACTAACACCCTGCTCGCTCTGAACCACCGTCTCCTGCTTCCACCACCGTCACCATGCACCTCTATGACCTGGCACCTTTAGATGCTACCATCTCCCCCCAATCATCACATACATTGAAAAACACCCCAAAACACCAGTTTTCTCTCAATATTTATTATTTAATAATAATATTTCCCCCCCACCTCTACTAAGTACTCATAATGACCACTAGGGGTGGTAAAAGCAGTCTTCCATTCATTGCACTCCCTAATTCTGATCAAGCTGTAGACAGTCACACTTGGTGGCATACGCACAGATTAACCCTGTCACTGCCACACTACCAAACGGTTAACCGCAACAATACAGAAGGTTAACCTTTTCACTGCCACACAACAGCAGGTTAACCCTTTCACTACCACACTACAGAAGGTTAACCCTTTATCAACACACTACAGACGGTTAGTGAAAGGGTTAAACCCCTAGTAGTAAAGGCTTTTCCTCCACAAAAAAAGAAAGCAGCTGCAGCAAGGGAAGTGGATGTGTGAGTGAATCTACTATCACCGACATCTAAGGGAGATCCCCCCTTGAACGTCCCTTCTAAGGTTTCTCTCCTCCACATTGCCTGTGGTGATTTTTCCTATTGCTAGGTTTTAGTGCGTTTTTCCTCATCTTCGCGTGGGGTATGTCTGAGTGTTGCATTTATTTTATTTATTTAAAAATGTTTGGACTTTATGGTGTTTTTGTTTTGTTCTTGATTTATTGTGATGTTTCTTCTTGACTTGTCCGGCCCATGGGGACATTAACGTGTGTTGTCGGGCCTTACAAATACATTTGATTTGATTTGATTTGATTTATGTATATTTGTACTCCTTTTGGGGCCTCTTGGACCAGATCGACATTGTAAATAAGAAATCTGTTCTTAATGTTTTATCTGGCTAAATAAAGGTTAAATAAAAAGAAAAGGTGCTGGAGAAAAGGTTCCTCCGGTCGTCAAGGACTTCCCTTCCCCAGGCGACGTGTTCTTTTCCCCAACATGTGCGCAGAAGGGACCAGACACAGTACAGACACCTATCGTCTGTCACTCTGTCTGACTGCTGCTGTGATCTCACTGTCACCCTTCCCCCGAACTGTGAATGCTATAAGACAATAAAGACACTGCTGCTGTGACCCTCCATACTATATTTATATTTGTAAACACTACTGGATCCTACACTGTGAACGGAATCTCCTTATTTTTAGCATTCGCTTTAAGTTGTTCATTCCAAGATGAGTATTGTGTGATCTGTGTGATTTTGTGTGAAGGGCGGACTAGCAAACTAAGTTTTTCATTGTACGGCAAACTGTCTGTTTAACTGTGCACATGACAATAAACCTTGTAAAATCTTGAATCTTGACTCTTGAATCTTGCACATGTCCGTCTCTCTGCTCGCGGGAGAGTCGTGTGCATGCGTCCCAGCTGCATGGGCTGTTCAAAGGAGCTTGAAAGATGACATACTGTAGCACAATGACTGGAAGTGGACAGTGCCAGTTAGCCTAGCTTAGCACAATGACTGGAAGTGGACAGTGCCGGTTAGCCTAGGCATTGCCCAACTAACACCTCGCCCAAAGGCTAACCGCTTCCATTCATTGTGCTAAGCTAGGCTAACGTGCAGCCAGATAGCTTTCTACTGAACGCACAGAGAGGAAACTGGTATCTATCTTCTTTAACACTTTCAGTGCCACGCTTAGCGGTTATCTCTACCGCTAGATGGTCAGCTTGATAGTAGTTTCCGCGGTGTTTCACTATGTTTGCAAAGACAATGGTGTGGCTCATTTGACAGACAATACTTTTAGTGCAACATGGATTTTTTTCTTTTCTACACACTGTAGTTTGTAGTTTAATACACACTAAACATCGTGCATTTCCAAGATAATGTAAGGGTTCTTCATTTCCTGACCGCTTATAGCTTATCCGCAACAGTAAGTTACTTCCGGGGTAGGCCTGATTGGCCCCGACAGGCACGTGACGCGCAACTTTCTCTGCCGCGCGGCACGCTCCGCGGAGCGGAGCGGCAGAGCTTGCGGAATTATGTAACCGCCCAAACCGCCATGATTTTCATTCGGCGCTTCAGCTCACCTGGCAGAGCAGTGGTCCTGCGGTCCGTTGTTGACGAGTTCGAATCCCATCAAATTTTTTTTTTTTAACGTGATTTTTTTTTTAACATGTATTCTTTCGCCGGTTAAGGTTAGGCATGGTTAAGGTTAAGGTTAAGGTTAGGCATTGTTTCGGAGTTGGTTAAGGTTAGAACGGTTAAGTTTAGGCGCTGTTAAGGAGCTGGTTAAGGTTAGAGTTTGTCTTAGAGAATGGCAATATTCTTTCTATGGTTAAGGTTAGGCATGGTTAAGGTTAAGGTTAAGGTTAGGCATTGTTTCGGAGTTGGTTAAGGTTAGAACGGTTAAGTTTAGGCGCTGTTAAGGAGCTGGTTAAGGTTAGAGTTTGTGTTAGAGAATGGCAATAGACAGCCTATTTCCGCGCGACAGCTCTCAGCAGCCTCGTTGCGCGTCCTGAGTTTGCCGCGTCACGTGCCTGTCGGGGCCAATCAGGCCTACCCCGGAAGTAACTTACTGTTGCGGAACAGTTACAGGCTTCCTGGCCAGGCTTCGCCTGCTGCTCCCTCCTCCCCACCTCCACCCATGAACAATATCCCTCCACCCATGAACAATAGTCGTCCACTCATGAACTATGCTCCTCACTCTGTACCTCCCCCTGCTGGACATTTACCTGAACTTTCCCTTATCTCCCTCATGCATACCCTCCTGGTGCACTGGTGTATCTTTGATGTCTACATTAGAGGCTGACATGTGAGTGGATTTTGACTCCCGCTCCTTCCCACTCCCACAGAAATAATCCCATCCCATCCCAATCCCAAGTGAGAATTTCGAGAAAAAAAATCCCACTCCCTCCCACTCCCACAGAGGACTGATCCTAATCCCGTCCCAATCCCAAGCCAAACTTTTATAGAATCCCACTCCCATCCCACTCCCGTTTACCAATCCTGCTCCGTTTTTCTTCCTCAGTATAAAATATGCAGTACATGGGTCACATCATGTCTGTAGGGCTGTACGTTAACTTTTTTTGCACATAGCACTGGTGCTACAGAGGTTGATAGTTTTGTAGCACAGGCCAAAATCTTGTAGCACAAGTATAAAATGTGTTATATTTGTAACAGTCACAAATGTGCCTATTATATTTGTGTTATTGAGTTGCAGTGCCATGTTTGGCTGTCATTTTCATGTTGACAAGTTGACGTCACACAGCCAGACACGTTATGTGTAAGGAATTATGGGATTTGGTGTTGGATGTATGGACTCTACTAGGGGTGGACAACGATACGATATTTGCCGATATCACAAAGTCTGCCACGATACGATGCAGGTGCCTGCAATCGATATGAGACGATATCATAAGCTCATTTAACACAATCAGTAACATTTAGATCAACTCAAAAAAGGTATACAACGCAAATATAATTTGAAGAAAATTAATTTAGCTCTTCCAGACATTTAAATGAAAAACTGAGCCGGGTTAGCTTAGTTTAGTTACCGGTAGCAGCTAACTAGTTAGTTTTGGTGAGGATGTAAAGCATGTAAGATGCATTGGAAGCGTTGCGGGGAAAAACAGGCAGGGACTTATTTCCTGGTCGCAAAATGCGCACTCTAGCATAACATAGCACACTGTTGTTGTTGGGCTGCCGGTGTTATGCCAAATTCTGCTGCACACCAGAATTCTGCTGCCAGCGCTCCTGCGCTTGCGCACACATGCGCATGACCCACAATCGTAAATATTTGCTAAACATATGTTTTTCATTGCACCTTTTGAACTGTATAAGCATGTAAATATTTGCATGTACTCATGGCTTTGCAGCAGAATGTATAAAGTAAATGTCTTATAGGGTGACGATTTTCACGGTACAGTCCCGTTATTTTGAACTGTATAAGCATGTAAATATTTGCATGTACTCATGGCATCATTGTAAATGTAAATTAATGTATTAGTTATTGCCATTATGTCATTGTCACGTGGCAATTAGTCGATTTTAGAGTTCTTTCCTATAGTCTTTCTCTTTCTTTCTGCGCTACGGCAGCAGTTTTCGAGGAAGCAGTAGAATTCGGCAGAACACCGGAGCTGCGCTTGGGAGGAAATGAGACTAGCCACAGGATTTTCAAAATAAGAGTATCGATATGAACAGAACGTTGTTAGCTGCCGGAGCCATAGATATTATGGCTGGAGCTGCGCTTGGGTGGAAATGAGACTTGCCACAGGATTTTCAAAATAAGAGTATCGATATGAACCGAATGCCTATCGCACGGGTGCTAGTGCAGTAAATTCATTCATCGCACAGACCGATTTTTTCATAGCACGCTGTACAGCCCTGATGTCTGCCTTAGTTAAATATAAAACCACCAAACATTTACATTAGTGATGCACCGATGTATCACTCCCGTCCAAATCCTGTTGATTTTGTTGTCATAGTTCCCACTCCCTTCTGCTCCCGTTGACTTTTACTCCTGGTCCTGCCCAATCACGGGATTCAAAGTGAAATTGACTCCCATCCCGTGGGAATCCCGAAAATATGTCATCCTCTAGTCTACATGTCTCTCTGTGCCCTTCCCCTGCTACTTAGTCTCTTGCTCCCCTGTTAATTGTTATGTTCCTTGTTTAGTAGTTCCTTGTGTGGTTGTATGGTTGTTATGTTAGTCAGTCTAGTTCCTTGTTTGATGCTTGCGTTTGTTACTGTTGGGTTTCATGTCCACTGTTCCTGATTCTGTCGTGCTCCAGTTTAATAGTATGTGTATTCTAGTGTCCCATGTTTTGTTGCTGCTCATCTTTGTTTTCACTTCACAGTTCGTTTTGGTTAGTGTTTATTTGTAGTTCGTTTTTGCAATCCTTTTCCTGCCAGCCTTGCTGAGTTTTTGTTCTTGCCCTTGGAGAATCATTTGTTTGTCGCTACTGCCCATTTTTGAAGTAAAGACCTTTTTGTTACAATTCACCCTTGGCTCCACGTCTCGTCTGCCTATCTGCCTATCCTCTCCTCGTTCCGTTCTGCAATTGGGTCCTCCGACAACACTATCCCTAACAGATAATCTAGTCTTTTTTCATAGATCGCGAGATAAAACGTGTTATGTGCAATAAGCCCGAATCGTTCTGGTTGATTCCCTGAACCCCCAAATACTCCCAAATCAAAGGTATATAACATGTATGTACCTTCACAAGATCATCAAGGGGGGGGGGGGTCGTTTTAACTCAAAACTGTGATCAGGTTAGGAAAAGGTTTCATTGATATGATTAAAGTATTATACAAAGACCCATCGGCCATGATTACAACAGGTATAATCACCTCTGGAATCTTTCCGGTATCACGCTCATCTAGACAGGGTTGCCCTCTTAGTCCCGGACTATTCGATCTATCATTAGAGCCTTTAGCACAATATATAAGACAATCCTAATCCATAGAACCAATCGTAATCAAGGGCACACAACATAAAATTAGTTTATATGCGGACGACGTAATACTGTTCATGCAAAACCCCAACACCACATTGCCTCATCTGCTCAAGTTGATTGAGGACTTTGGAGATTTATCGGGATTTAAGATAAATTGGCCGAAGTGGGCTTTCCTTCCACTTAACGCCCCTGCAAAAAAAAATATAACCCTCCCAGAAGAGATACCTATGGTAAAACACTTTAGATGTTTGGGAGTTGAAATATTCCCTACCATAAGCCAAACGGTGAAGCACAATTACATAAAAATCCAAAACAAAATCAAAGACGACCTTGACAGGTGGTCAAAACTTAAAAACTCAGTACAGGCACGGGTATCAATAATTAAGATGGACGTCCTACCTAGAATCAACTTCTTCAGCTCAATGCTACCGTTACCCCCTCCAGAGGGTTACTGGAAAAAATTACACTCTTCCATATACAAATTTATTTGGAATAACAAACCACCACGTATAAAAAGATCCACCGCACAGAGAAACAAAGCAGACGGTGGTATGGCATTTCCAGATTTTTTCCACTATTTTAAGGCGTACACTTTAAGACCACTGACAACATGGTTTGATCCCCAAGCATTAGTATCCTGGAGAAATTTAGAAGAAAATATAGTAGCTCCACATAGACTGAAGGACATAGCATACACCAAATTATCAATTAAGCAATGCAAACAGAAATTTGGCCCCATAATTACTCATGCGATCCGGATATGGCGTGAAACACAAAAAAAATATTCTAACCCATATAAATGGCATAATCATACTCCCTTATTCAATAACAATGCAATCTTGATTGGGAAACGACATATAAGATTCCCTATATGGGAAAAGCAAGGCATACACTCATTAGGAGATGTTTTCAACAAACAGGGTTTTTGTAGCTATGAAGAAATATGCAAAAAAAATTATCTCACCGATTCCACATATTATTTTTACGCACAGTTATTGTTATGTTTGAAGGCTCACAGTGTTCCATTAAAGATACCAATTGTACACCACAGATACCACAAATTCTTCTATGAAAGAGAGACATTGAGAGGTTTTGTTTCAGATTTTTATCATCAATTACTAACGTCCTCGTATGAAACTCTCCACCTAGACTCAGTCTGGAGGAGGGATATACCAGACCTGGAAAAAGATTTTGATTGGCAAGAAGCCTGGGCAAATGTTCGATTTACATCAAGGAACCCGGACCATCAACAAATCAATCTTAACTATATTCACAGGACATACTTGACTCCTATAAGACTGAACAGAATGGGTCTTAAACAAGACTCCAAATGCTCCTTATGTACAAATGGGGACGAGGGGACATTTATGCACATGTACTGGGACTGCCCACCAGTTAAGATATTCTGGAAAGAAGTGACCCAGCAATTATCAAATCTATTAACTCTGAATATACCTGTACACCCCTCTGTATTACTGCTGAATTATGTTTTTGAGTGTGCAGTACACCCACAGCTAAAGAGATTGGTTTTATCGGGTATCACAGTGGCTAAAAAGCTGATAGCATCACGATGGTTTCAACCGGAAAAAATGTGCCGGAAGGTCTGGATTATTACATATCTCGATGTGATTTATCAAGAAATATCTACAGCAAGAATTTTGGGTCTCAATGAATCCAAAATGACAATGTGGTTAGAAGTGGTGGAGAGAATAAAAGCTAGCATATAATGGTAGTGTCTGGTTAGGAGCGAGGGATAATGGATGGATTATCCAATGGGGGGTCCGGGAGGGGGGGGTACGAGCTAGAGCATATGTGTGTAGGGTATTAGATAGCAGGTATTAGGGGTATATCCTGCATAAGACATTTAACTAATTGGTGATTTCATTGGATGTGCACGGTTAATTAATGCTTGTATATCTTATCGTGTGTTGTCATGTTTGTTTATATGTTTGTTTAAAAAATAATAAAAAAATAAAATACAAAACTGTGATCATGTTTGCCGAGCATGTTTTATGTCTGATGAAACACAGAACTATGTAACGTCCCCAGGCCTCTGCTCCCAGCTCCAGCTCCCCTCTCCAGCTCCCTGTTTCTCTCCCCGCCTCCCCTCTCCGGGCTTCGGTTCCCATCCCCACCCCCCCCTCTCCAAGCCTCTGCACCCGTTTTCAGCCCCCCTGGCTGCTATGCCCCTCCTGGGTTTTTTGCTTGGGCTCCCGGCCCCAGGTCTCCAGGTCCTCTCCCTGGGGTCGTTCCGGGGTCCCGGCTTCCTGCTTCACCCGTGTCCGGACATTGTTCTCGGGGGTTTGGAAGCCCCCCATTGAGGGGGAGGTACTGTAACGTCCCCAGGCCCAGCCCTTGTTGGCCGGTTATGATTATGACATTGGACATTCCCTACCTCCTGACAGTGGTCTCCTACCTGGTCCCCTACCTCCCTGCGAATTCCTAGTTCACAGAGGGCTTCTGGACGCTAGAGCTGAAGCAAAATTCTCTAGTATGATGAAATCATATGACCAATGCAGTGAATCCTCCTTAAATCAGAAAGTGCAAAACTTCCACAGCACCTTGTCAAGATACTGTTGCCCCTCTGAAGGTTAAAAAGGTAAAAACTGATAGAATCTCTCCATGGTTAAATAAAACCAATGTTAAAGATAACAAGAGAAAATGTAGGATAGCCGAGCGAAAATGGAGGAAATTCAAACTCACAGCTCACTTTAATTTATACAAAGACGCCATGGGTGCATACAATAAGGCAATACAACTTGCGAGAAAGGAATATTTTTCCAAAATGATCTCAGAAAATATGGGTAACTCCAGGGTACTTTTTTCCACCATCGACCGGCTGATTAACATACCACCCCCCCATATACCGCAGCAATCAGCCACAAAATGTGAAGAGTTCGCCGTTTTCTTTAATGAAAAAATATCATTGATTAGAGCAAGCATTACCTCTGATATAGATCTGGCTGTGAGTGAAAACCCACCTGAGATAACTATGGGGGAATTCACATGTATTACATTACCTGACCTCTGTAAGATTGTCTCTGAGTGTAATTCCGCCACCTCCTGCCTCGATCCTATACCAACAGCATTTCTCAAGCGGGTGTTCGATAGTGTCTCAAATCATGTCCTTGAAATCATAAATATGTCGCTTCAAACAGGCACTTTTCCAGATGCATTTAAAACGGCTGTAGTAAAACCACTACTAAAGAAAACAAACTTAGATGTAAACGAACTAAAAAGCTATAGGCCAATATCGAACCTTCCATTTATCAGCAAGATATTAGAAAAGATAGTCTCAGTACAAATAAACTCCTTTCTCAAAGATAATAACATCATGGAGGAATTACAATCAGGTTTCAGAACAAATCACAGCACTGAAACTGCCCTTACTAAAATAGTTAGCGACCTCAGGCTAAACTCCGATGCTGGCAAAGTCTCAATTCTTGTCCTATTGGACCTTAGTGCAGCGTTCGATACGATTGACCATAATATCTTGATCAGTCGTCTTGAAAGACTGGTTGGCTTTTCCGATCATGTACTAAATTGGCTCATAACATACATTAAGGGGAGAAGGTTCTATGTTAAGCTTGGAGACAATGTATCCGAGGAACATGACAGCAGCTTTGGAGTTGCACAAGGAAGCTGCCTTGGTCCATTACTCTTCTCACTATATATGCTGCCCCTCGGGGACATCATTCGAGACCACAATGTATGCTTCCATAGTTATGCTGATGATACACAACTATATATCTCCGCAGAACCAAATAACACTACAGCCATACAGTCCATTACAAATTGTCTGTTAGCAATAAACAAGTGGATGAACAATAACTTCCTAAAATTAAACGAAAGCAAGACCGAAATCCTATTGATCGGCCCAAAAGCGAAAAGGGAAGTGCTGTGTGAAAACCTGGGGAGTCTGTCATCCTATGTAAAGACTGAGGTTACAAGCCTAGGTGTCATCTTGGACTCAGACCTGACCTTTAAGTCTCATATAAATAAGGCCATGAAAACGTCATTCTTCCACCTAAGAAACATAGCAAAAGTAAGACCTTTCGTAAATAAAAAGGATGCAGAGACACTTATTCATGCTTTTGTATCAAGTCGGCTTGACTATTGTAATGCACTGTTCACTGGTCTTCCCAAAGCAACCATTGGGAAGCTTCAGCTTATCCAAAACTCTGCAGCTCGATTACTAACTCAGACAAGGAGAAGAGAACATATCACTCCAGTCCTAGCCACTCTGCACTGGCTTCCAATAACTCATAGAATTGATTTTAAGGTCCTTTTCCTAACATATAAAGCTCTTAATGAGCAAGGCCCAAAATACATAGCAAATTCCCTAGTTAGTTATCTGCCCTCAAGAACGCTACGGTCATCCACTACAGGTTTACTAGACACGCCCAGAAACCAAAAGAGGATAGGAAGTATGGCATTTGCCAACTATGCCCCAAAACTATGGAACACACTACCAACACACATCAGAAACGCCAGCTCCATACACATTTTTAAAGGAAAATTAAAAACGTACCTATACAGTCTAGCTTACAAATAGTTATGGCTTGGAAAAACCTGATGGATCCATGAGGCTAGGATAAGCCTTGTGGACCCAACTTTTTAGATGAAGGAACATACGCACACAATACGCGACCACTGATGGATCCATGGGGCTTGGATAAGTCCTGTGGACCCAACTCTGACCACTGACCACATGAGGGAACGGGTACATACGCACACAATACACGGCCACTGATGGATCCATGGGGCTTGGATAAGTCCTGTGGACCCAACTCTGACCACTAATAAAAACGTAACTACACTAGCGTTATAAGAGCTAACATTGCTACCTACCGTACAAGTGCATTGGTTTAGTGCATTTCCTACTTCCGGTTGCTACTGAGCGGACATGTTTGTGCGGACCTGTTCTCCCAAACTGGTAAGCAAATGACTGTTTTCATGTTTTCATTTTTACGTTATTTTCATTTTTACGTTATTATTATTATTATTATTATTATTTATTATTATTATTATTATTATTTTTTTTTAAACATTGATCTTAACTGATCACTGTGACTTTATTGCTTTTATCATTATATATGCCTATGTTTGTGTACAGCACTTTGAGCTGCATGACATGTATGAAAGG
The DNA here is from genome assembly GCF_963971535.1 of Notolepis coatsorum. Classification (NCBI taxonomy): domain Eukaryota; kingdom Metazoa; phylum Chordata; class Actinopteri; order Aulopiformes; family Paralepididae; genus Notolepis; species Notolepis coatsorum. The sequence goes on along the minus strand of NC_140170.1, from coordinate 180,287,487 downwards.
TGCTTTATAAATACTTACTTACTTACTTACTTACTTACTTACTTACTTACTTACTTACTTACTTACTTACTTACTTACTTACTTACTTACTTACTTACTTACTTACTTACTTACTTACTTACTTACTTACTTACTTACTTACTTACTTACTTACTTACTTACTTACTTACTTACTTACTTACTTACTTACTCTAGTGGCCAGAGGAGCTAGATGGTGCAGGCGGCCATCTTGGTCTGGTTCAAGATAATAGAGTTAATCTCTAATTATTTATTATCTTGGGCCATCCCTGTCTTTGTTTGATGTCGTCTCCCTGTCTGGTTGTTGTGTGTGTCATTGCTTTTTGTGTCTAGTTTGTGTTTATGGATTGTGTGTTTTGGCCCTGCCAGGTGTTGCTTGTTGTAATTAGTGTTTGTATTTAAGTGTGGGTCTGTCATCACTTCCTGGTGGCGTCATTTCCTCCAGTACCCTCCTTGTTACCCTCACTTACCTCCGTGTTCCCTTGCCCGTCGTGCCTCTCCCGTGCCTTACTTCATGTTCTTGAGTGTTGTAAGTACGTAGTTCATGTATTCCGTTTTTATTCCTCTTTTGTTTCTCGTGTCTCAGTCCGTTTTGTATTACTACCAGCTCTGCTGTGTCTTTTATGTCCCGTTTTGTAATCGTGTCGTCTGCCAAGTAAAGTCAAGATATATCCACGTTACCCTGCTGTCTCAGCCTCCTCTCTTCCTGGTCTGCAATTGTGTTCTCACCTTCGTTAGCACCCCCAATCGCAACAAATTGTGATCGTTAGAAAAACACGTTTCGGGTTCGGTAAAATAGACATAAAATATACCTTACCTTAGCCAGAAGGTATTCCAAAAAGAATAATTCCAAGTGATCGCATCATCATCGCGATTACCAGTGTATATGTCTATACACGTTTCGATGGTAAAATATGCTTAGGCAACGGAATTTCGAGGCGATCAATGTGAATATCTGTTAAAAAAAAAAGGAAGACATGTATCAACACCAAGCCATTCGGTTTCAGACACAGACGATACTGCCATCTGGTGATAGTCAATCGGCATTGCAATTCAAACATATACAACCGACCCAGGGACGGCTAGAATGATCCGGATGATGATTTAGAACGGGGATCAGAGGAAAAATATCAAAGGATCAAAACCCGAGAAATCTCGGGTCTGGCGCAGAATGTGTTAAGTACCAGTAGGAACCGGTAAGTATTTTATATGTACAGATTCCTATGAGAAAGTTACACAACAAGTTCTGGGTAATTCCACTCAACACGACTGTATTATGAAGTGTTAGCAGACATACAAGGGCTGGCATCGCTCCAGATCTACTCTGTCTAGACGAGATCTACTATCAACATGTATAGGGCCCCAAAATGTATGGGGCTCCAATTCCCAACACACAATTATAGTGTTGGCAGACTGACGGTATGCACAGATACCATACATTAGTGAACAAAGCTCACAACAGAGATTACAGCAGGCAACAGAGAGAAAAGGGACGGAACAGGAAGTGCCATGCGGTTATACAAGGTTTTCTGATTGGGCAACTGGTGGATTGGTTGTCTTCTCATTGGTGGACCTCAGAATAGCAAGGGCGAGGGAGAGATAGAGAGAGAGAGAGAGAGAGAGAGAGAGAGAGAGAGAGAGAGAGAGAGAGAGAGAGAGAGAGAGAGAGAGAGAGAGAGATACAGAGAGAGAGAGGGGAAAGGAAACACAACAGCCACAAGCTGGAATGTAACAATGATCTTGAAATAAAGATTGAATGAATGAACTAAATGGAAGGCGAACACAATTAATGTTATTGATTACACCTGTGTTTACCCTGCGATGACCTGTTAAAATGGCCACTGTGAAAAGGGCCTAGTAGGATGCCCCATTGTTACCCAGTCCCCCTTACACAACTGGGCCTTATAGGAAGTATACATTGAATTGTATGTGACAAAAGGAATATTTATTTTAAATATTTTTTCACCTGTGCATTTCCTGCTATCCGGTTCGTTCTACGTTTTAGATCACTGAGCGGTGTCCTTGATCCGACGATCTGACGTGTCAGAGTGACCTCCATATTGGATGGCAGGATGATATAATATACAGTAGGTGAGGGCAATTAAGCGGTCCTTTGTCCCGCTGCTCAGAGCGTCACTGGGCACGACAACAGCGTTTCTGGAGAGTATTCTCTGGCACCTTCTCTGGCCTATCAGGTTCCTCCTCCCATTAGGAGACAACAGTCTGTCAGGCACCTCTCTGACCTATCAGGTTCCTCCTCCCATTAGAAGACAACAGTCTGCATACAAGAAGCACAAAGGTTGCTTTTGTCACGTATACTGGGTCAGACGCACAGCTTCGTGCATACATTTGTTTGTTTGTTGGTGTGTGTGTGTGCGTGTGAATGTGTGTTCATGTGTGTGTCTGTGTATCTGTGTGTGTGTGTGTGTGTTTGTGTGTGTGTGTGTGTGTGTGTGTGTGTGTGTGTGTGTGTGTGTGTGTGTGTGTGTGTGTGTGTGTGTGTGTGTGTGTGTGTGTGTGTGTGCGCGCGCGTGTGTGTGCATGTGTGTGTGCATGTGTGTGTGCATGTGTGTGTGTGTGGGTGGGTGGGTGTGTGAGTGTGTGTGTTTGTATACACCTGTGCATTTTATGTGTGCACGTGTGTGAGACAGGAAAGATGGAGACAGAGAGAAAGAGAGAGAGAGAGAGAGAGAGCACAAGGGAGAGAGAGGGAGAGAGGGAGGGATAGAGAGAGTTGTCTCACTGGATGGCTATGGTGGACAATGGAGGACAGAGACAATAGAGAGAGAGAGAGAGAGAGAGAGAGAGAGAGAGAGAGAGAGAGAGAGAGAGAGAGAGAGAGAGAGAGAGAGAGAGAGAGAGAGAGAGAGAGAGAGAGAGAGAGATAGAGAGAGAGAGAGAGAGAGAGAGAGAGAGAGAGAGAGAGAGAGAGAGAGAGAGAGAGAGAGAGAGAGAGAGAGAGAGAGAGAGAGAGAGAGAGAGAGAGAGAGAGAGAGAGAGAGAAAGAAAGAAAAAGCGGGTAGGATTACAGTATAAAAGAGATGGCAGCGTTCTCAGGCCTTGTGACTGAACGTGAGGGAAGTGCTTGTGAGTGTGTGTGTATGTGTGTGCGTGTGCTTGAGCAGTGTGTATCTATGCCGGGATTGGACTTTCTTCCAGTGTTGGTTTTCCCAGTTGACTATAACTAAGTTAGGACGACTAACAGGACGCTGTACTGGACGGGTGAGATCGGATTATCAATATCTTGGATTGATTCAATATTATTGTTGAAATAATTAGCTGTGGGCCACTGGGCCACTGGGCTAGAGGGGCAAGATCTATCTATCTATCTCAGAATCAGAATCAGAATCAAAATCAGAATCAGAATCAGAATCAGAAAGGTCTTTATTGCAGTAGTAGTAGTTTACACATACAAGGAATTAGATTAGGCTGTTATGCAAAATTAACGGATAGACAATCACTCTTACTGGTCCACTGGCCTATTTAGGAAATCCCTGAACATGAACTTGCATCGGTTTGTGATAGATCATTAGTTACTGGATATTTCAAGGTACCTCATATTTGGTACCATTTTGAAGCTAACAACTAGGGCTTTCCAATGATATAAAATATGTGTATGATTATCATCATTATTTGTATTATTATGATTCATATGTAGTTGCACTTGAACTTGTTGAAATTGAACTTGGAAGATAAAAAAGATTTTGCAAGCACTTTCCTTACTTGTTTGAAATGTATGTGTAATGTATGGAATGTAGACAATATTGTTGGCAATATATAACAGCTGACAGATTAGAAATAGCATTTATTGTTCAAAAGTTATGAATTAATTAATGAAACTAGATTAGATAAAAAAAGAAAGAAAATAAAATGTGTACGTATTGTGATGGTAATTATAAAACATTCATGTGTGTGTTCAAATCTTTCTTCAAACTTACCCCATTCTCTTCCTAGAGCCTTGTCTTCCTCCATACTCTCTGCCGCTCTAGAACCATCTTTCCTGGGTAGGGAAGTAGCCTGAAGTCTCTGGCTCTCAGCTTGATGTTGTTAGCCAACGCTAGCATGGGAGCTAGCGTCCAGCAGCTAGGCCTCGGAGGCCTCATCGTCAATTCTAGGTTGATAAAATGAAATATGTTATATATACGAATATGACCCACTAATGAATACACTAAATACAGCAATGTGGCTATTTGAAAACACTGCATTTGCGAAATAAATATGTCAATTGTGTTCACATTAGTCAAACGTTAGCCCACAGCTAGCTCCAACGTTACCGCAACACAAAGCACGGCATCCTGGGTGATTATTTATATTATATAGAATCTCTGGAAAAACATCTCACAAACACTATAGACGGTCATAAACGTTAACGAATGCTATAATAAGGCAAACAAATGAGTATAAACAGTACTTACGCCGTCGTTTCGAAATGCACGAAAAAGCTCTGATTCCCCGGAAAAATGAATTCTATGACCGCACGCTCTGGAAAAATCTATCAAAAAACACGAGCGTGCGAGATTGGCGATAGAATAGAATATAATTATAATAATAAAATAGGCCAGGGCTGTACAATTGTGCACAATGTGGTCGAGTATATACACAAATTAGAATAATAAACTAAATAAAATAAATAACATTGGGATGGAATATTTAGCAGGGCTGTGCAATTGAGCAGTAATGCAATTGAGCAGTAATGCAAAACGTACAGTGAAAAACAGTGAAGTATGAACAAGTATGAAGAGTTTTGAGTGTATATACAAATATACAGTCCAGTAAGGGTGTGTTAATGTACACAGTGGGGGTGTGTCAGTGGGGGTCCCGAGCCTCGTTGATGAGGCTCATGGCAGAGGAAGCTGTTCTTGTTGATGAGGCTCATGGCAGAGGAAGTTGTTCTTGTTGATGAGTCTCACTGCAGAGGAAGCTGTTCTTGTTGATGAGGCTCACTGCAGAGGGGTAGAAGCTGTTTTTTATGAGGCTCACTGCAGAGGGGTAGAAGCTGTTCTTGTTGATGAGTCTCACTGCAGAGGGGTAGAAGCTGTTCTTGTTGATGAGGCTCACTGCAGTGGGGTAGAAGCTGTTTTTGTTGATGAGGCTCACTGCAGAGGAAGCTGTTCTTGTTGATGAGGCTCACTGCAGAGGAAGCTGTTCTTGTTGATGAGGCTCACTGCAGAGGGGTAGAAGCTGTTTTTTATGAGGCTCACTGCAGAGGGGTAGAAGCTGTTCTTGTTGATGAGTCTCACTGCAGAGGAAGCTGTTCTTGTTGATGAGTCTCACTGCAGAGGAAGCTGTTCTTGTTGATGAGTCTCACTGCAGAGGAAGCTGTTCTTGTTGATGAGTCTCACTGCAGAGGAAGCTGTTCTTGTTGATGAGTCTCACTGCAGAGGGGTAGAAGCTGTTCTTGTTGATGAGGCTCACTGCAGAGGGGTAGAAGCTGTTCTTGTTGATGAGGCTCACTGCAGAGGAAGCTGTTCTTGTTGATGAGGCTCACTGCAGAGGGGTAGAAGCTGTTTTTTTATGAGGCTCACTGCAGAGGGGTAGAAGCTGTTTTAGTTGATAAGGCTCACTGCAGAGGGGTAGAAGCTGTTCTTGTTGATGAGGCTAACTGCAGAGGGGTAGAAGCTGTTCTTGTTGATGAGGCTCACTGCAGAGGGGTAGAAGCTGTTCTTGTTGATGAGGCTCACTGCAGAGGAAGCTGTTCTTGTTGATGAGGCTCACTGCAGAGGGGTAGAAGCTGTTCTTGTTGATGAGGCTCACTGCAGAGGAAGCTGTTTTTGTTGATGAGGCTCACTGCCAGGGCTTGACATTATCTTTTTGGCTCACTAGCCACTGTGGCTAGTGGTTTTCCAAAGTCATTAGCCACTCAGCATTTTCACCAGCCAAAAATCACCACACTAAATAATTTTTCATCAATACGTTCCCATTTTATAGCGTGATGATGAATAGGTTTCAAATCAAAATGCATATGCTCAGTATCATGTTCCACCATGAATGCATGAAAGGGGGGGGGGGGGGGGGGGCGGGGGGACGTTGTTTCTGATTATTGATTACCAATAACGGCATTCGTTATTGTAGCATCATACACTGATGTGTCATGATGTCGTGATGTCATGTATGTTGTGTATGTCATAAATGTTACTATAAATTGAAAATGGGGGACCCTGATGTAAACAAGACAAACGTCTTTCTCTGGTCTGCATCCCCTTAACAATTGTGTGTATTGAGCCGTACTGTATTGTACCCATTCTGCAATCTGTTAAATAAAGTTT
>NC_140170.1:180223703-180278703 GCF_963971535.1 Notolepis coatsorum | reverse complement strand
TCTATCTATCTATCTATCTATCTATCTATCTATCTATCTATCTATCTATCTATCTATCTATCTATCTATCTATCTATCTATCTATCTATCTATCTATCTATCTATCTATCTATCTATCTATCTATCTATCTATCTATCTATCTATCTATCTATCTATCTATCTATCTATCTATCTATCTATCTGTCAATAAACAATAGATGTGTGATACTGAGAGCTAGCAGGGGCCTGGGAACACGATCAAAGCGTTGTCTAGGCTCCAGTTTCCCAGTAGCATGATATCACTAATATGACCTTTGTTCCATTGTTAGCCGGGGGACATTTGGCTGCGTTCGGTTGCTGTAGTTGATACATACATAATCCCCAACAGAGGTACACCTATATTGTGTTTGTAAGATAAGATGTTCTTTTATTAATAATGCCCTCGGGGAGATTCGGTTCATAGCAGCACAGGGGAGAGGGAGGGCAGGTACAGGCAGGGTCAAGGGTCATAGCAGCACAGGGAAGAGGGAGCGCAGGTACAGGCAGGGTCAAGGGTCATAGCAGCACAGGGAAGAGGGAGCGCAGGTACAGGCAGGGTCAAAGGTCATATCAGCCAAGGGGAGAGGGAGGGGAGGTACAGGCAGGGTCAAGGGTCATAGCAGCACAGGGGAGAGGGAGGGGAGGTACAGGCAGGGTCAGTTCTCAAATTCTCCAGCCGTTAGTTCTCCAGCCGCTAGACAAATTGTAATAAGAATAGTAATAGTAAATAGTTATAGAAACATTTAAAATTGTATAAATCCTTGGTGTCAGGTGACTTGAGAGCAAGGCCAGATTAAGAATTCAGAGGCCCCTGGGCCAGATTCTTGTGGAGGCCCCCCCCACACCCACACACATACACGCACAGTGGCGTTTTTATATGTCACTAAAATAAAAAAATAAAAAGCTGGATCCGTAACATTGTCCAACCAATCCTCCTGGTTTTCATGTTCAAGGACCGCCGGCGGCGGGCTGTAAATGGTAAATGGCTGTCATCATCGCGGTCTGCCTCAGAGTCAGAGTCATTCGTGTTGGTGTTGGGGCTGGGCTGTGGAGATGCGGCGGGTGTATACGAACAGGTGGCAGCCACTGGTGGTGGTGGGCCGGCTGAACTAGAGGCTGCCGCTGCCTCTTCTCTGTCGCTAGCATCAATAATAATAACGTTAGCATTCTCGTCCTCTCTGCTCGCGGTGCCTGGCTCAGCCCCTTTAACGTTGCTGATACTACTAGTGCTAGCCAGGGGGCTATCCTCCTTACCTGATGGGGTGAAAAAAGTAGAGATAGTCGGTATGCTTTGCCGAAGTAACGCGCTCTTTCTGTCCCTTTTCTGTTTAGATTTTAACTTAGCAGCTCCGCTTTCCCACCGTTTAACATTTTTATCCATGTTTTTTTTGTCTCATATGATCATACAGTACTACTCCAGTCTTAGCCTACTTGATCAACTTGCAAGTGCAATTCTCGCGGTCAGTGGTCACCTGACCTGACCTGACAGTGACCCCTGGACCTGGACGTCAGTGTCACGTAGACTCAACGTCTCTCACCCCTCATTATCAAACAATCAATCATATTTTTATTTGCAATACAAAAAATGTAATAAAAATAGATAGAGAAGAGATGAGATGATACTAGTAGTCACTATAGATGCTGTGAAAATAAACGCTGGATGAGGATCTGATTATATATATATTTTTTTTTGTATTTTTGTATTTTTTTTTTACTAGTGTGTAGTGGAGGCCCCTAGTCACTAGGGGGAGCTCGATGATATCCGCTATCAGCACCGGCGGGTCTCTGCTGTCTGTCATGAATAATGATCCCAATCTGCCTCATTCGTGTCGGGGCTGCGTCTATTCTTTTACCAACGGATTTCCAGTTCCGCGTTCGCGTTCTGCGATCTGATTGGCCACTGACGTTTCTGGTGCGATCTGATTGGCCACTGACGTTTCTTAGGCGACTCTTTAGAAGTTGGTTAAGGTTAGAGTATGGAATCAGGGCTGGTGTTATATCGCCCTGCTCTAAGACAAACTCTAACCTTAACCAACTTCGAAAGAGTGCCTAAGCTTAACCGGTGAAAAAAAGAGGCGTCACACGATTGGCGCTACCAGAAACGTCAGTGGCCAATCAGAGCGCAGAACGTGAACGCGGAACTGGAAATCCGTTGGTAAAAGTATTCAGGCGTCGGGGCTGGGATGTGGAGATGCAAGTTTTGACTTTTTATTGCTGTTTTTACCTCAAACGGAAAACCTCAAACTCTTATGAAGAGGAGAAAAAATACTCAAGATTAGCCACTTGCAGACGGCAGGGTGTGATGTACTGTATATTTTAGTTGATGAAATATTTTTGTTGACTAAATATTTTAGTTGATGAAATATTTTTTCATTTCAGTGTCACAGTATGACATCGATCTCCAAAATAAGAAAAGGATTTTTTTTAAATGTGGGGCCTCTAGTGACGAGGGGCCTCCAAAAAAAATAAAAGTTAAAAAAAAAAAATATATATGTGGGGCCTCTAGTGACGAGGGGCCTCAAAAAAAAAAATAAAAAAAATAATAATAATAATTTGGGGCCTCTAGTAACGAGGGGCTTCCAAGAGGCCTCTAGTGATGAGGGGCTTCCAAGAGGCCTCTAGTGATGAGGGGCCTCCAAAAAAATAAAAAATAAAAGTTAAAAAAAAATAATTTTTTTTTTTTTTTAAATATATATATTTGGGGCCTCTAGTGACGAGGGGCCTCAAAAAATCAAAAATAAAAGTAAAAAAAAAATTTAAATAAATGTGGGGCCTCTAGTGACAAGGGGCCTCCAAAAGGCCTCTAGTGACGAGGGGCCTCCAAAAAAATACAAAATTAAAGTTACATTTTTTTTTTTTAATATTTGGGGCCTCTAGTGACAAGGGGCCTCCAAAAGGCCTCTAGTGACGAGGGGCCTCCAAAAAAATACAAAAATAAATTTAAAAAAAAAGATTTTTTTTGTTTTGTGCCCCTCGTCACTAGAGGCCCACAGGCCACGGCCCAAACGGCCCGGTCGTTAATACGGCCCTGCTTGAGAGTGGTGCATATTGGCTAGGTGTATACATACAAACATATTGACAAATGTAGACGCCAACATGAATGGAATTAAAGTTAAAGTTCCATATTATCTCCCATATACACATCTATATTCTGTGTTATGCTGAGGTTAAAGTTCCAGACAGATTATCTCCCATATACACATCTATATTCTGTGTTATGCTGAGGTTAAAGTTCCCGATTATCTCCCATATACACATCGATATTCTGTGAGATGCTGAGGTTAAAATTCTCCCATATACAGATAAAACTCTTCTAGAATGCATGTGAATATATGACACTTTGATATGGTGTAAAATCACAATCCGGGATGATTATTTATCATTTATAATTTAAAATAGTGATTTCTTTTTTTAACCACATAGATTTGAGATGATTATATTCATATATGGGTGGTGGGGCTAATGATTTATGTTTATGTTTGGATCATTGCAGGCACATGCACACATAGAGCCCAAGGGGTGCTTGAGCACCTGCCCTTTTGAGCCTCATAAAAAAAGTTCCCTTTAAAAAAATATATATACCATAAATCCTCAAATATAGGACGGGTCTTCTATTTACCTCAGCTGCAAAGAGCACCAGGCCTTTATTAGAAAGAGGCTTATATAAGAGGCAGGCCTTAATTTAAAAATTATTTTATTGCATTATTATTATTATTATTATTATTATTATTATTATTATTATTATTATTATTATTATTATTATTATTATTATTATTATTATTATTATTATTATTATTATTATTATTATTATTATTATTATTATTATTATTATTATTATTATTATTATTATTATTATTATTATTATTATTATTATTTTTTTTTTTTTTTTTTTTTTTTTTTTTTTTTTTTTAATACGTACCTTGTCCGTCTACATTTATTTAGACTAGCATTGGTATTTAAATATTGAGTGCTGTTGAGTAATTGTGGGATTAACGTAATTCACACACTGAAGTTGGAACTGTCTATATAGGTTGCGGGGTCCGGGGACGATTTAGTGTGTGGTACCTACCTTCTCGACTACCTCAGTCAAATCGAGCTGATGATAACATGCAGTGGCTTTAGCTGACACTGTCATAGCATCATGATCTGTAATGTGTCAACTGGACAACACCAGCCTCGCCTGCCAACGCCATATAGATAGCGAACGTTAACGTTTGCAAGCGAAGTCAACGTCATCCAGCTGACACCACAGATCTAGATATTATGACAACGTTAGCTAGCGGCTAACGCTAAAGCTAACGCCAGCCAGAGGGACATGTTAATGTAGTCAGTGTAGTGAGAGGCAGCACTTGATTTGCATTGGCAAGAGTTTATCTCATTCTATATCACGGCACGAAAAAATATATATACTTTTTTTTGCGACCTTTGGAGACCGGCCTTTATTTGTCTGCATGTATCAAACCCTCTGCCATTATAAGAGGGCCGTCCTTTAATCGAGTACCCTCCACTATTAGAGGATTTACGGTATATATTTTTTCACCGTTACGCATATAGACTGCCCACTCATTGAGGGACACGAAGAAGTCAAGTCCGATGGGATTTGGGAATCTCAAATACAAAGGGATTGGAATAAAAAATGCATTTATATTAAACAATACAGAATATACAGCACTTCTTGGGGTCTGTAGGGTAAGCACTTATTCCCCCCGCCCCCCTGAACATTTATGGAGATGTATGGGCCTTGTAAGTCAGTGATAAAAGAGTCTTTCAAGGATAAGTGAGCTCCTGCACTGATTATTATATAGTTCAATATTCAATATTTGATCACCAAAACCCCCCCAAAAAGCATAAAAAGGGGGCCCCCCGCCCGAAAAGGGCCCTTAAAAATCGGGCTTGCGCTCAGTCAAAATACACATATATATAGTGCCCTTTTCAGCCTTTGAGCACCTGCCCCTCTAAAGTCCTGTGCATGTCCCTGGATCATTGACTGGGCTTGGATAGTTTTGTGGATGGTTGGTGTCTGTAACAGTGATGATCTCTTTGTTTTGTTTGCATGGTACAGCTAAGATGGCCGCATCTTGTTACCGCTCACTACTCCTGCTGGTGCTTCTCAACATAACAGGTAAACAACGACTAATCACGCTGTAGAGTGTAGACCATAGAGCACTGCCACACTTCCGGGATTCTAAAATCATGGGAGAGAGAGCGGGGGAGAAAATTAACGAATGTGGATGAGAGCCTTGACATTAAGTGGTTGTAGCTATGGCTATGGGGGTGCGGGAGACATGATCCAATAGACTTTTATACGCCTGAGTCTCCTGAACACGGCGCGACCAATCCCAAGTCGATCAGCACTTTCTCGGCCGAGCTATAGTTGCCTACTCCCGAACTATGCATGCGCAGATTGCCCACGGAGTCTAGGTCCATCAATCTGCGCATGCGTAGTTCGGGAGTAGGTGCAAAAAAGCGACTACAGCTCGGCCAAGAAAGTGCCGATCGACTTGGGATTGGGCGCGCCGTGTTCAGGAGACTCAGGCGTATACAAGTCTATTGGATAATGTCTCCAGCACCCCCACAGCCGTAGCTACAACCACTTAATGTCAAGGCTCTCATCCACATTCATTAATTTTCTCCCCCCGCTCTCTCCTCCATGAGCTCAATGTAACGCGGAAGTGCAGTGAGCTTGTGAGGGGGCGAGGGGTCTCCTGAACACGGAGAGACCAACCCCAAGTCAAGACTCCTGGGCAATCTGCGCAATGCGCCAGTTGGGGAGTAGGTGCGGAAAACAACCATAGCTCGGCCGAGAAAGTTCTGATCGCCTTTGGGTTGGTCTCTCCGTGTTCAGGAGACTCAGGCGTATAATAAAGTTTATTGGCTCATGTCTCCAGCACCCCCACAGCCGTAGCTACAACCACTTACGGTCAAGGCTCTAATCAACATTCATTAATGTGATCCCCCGCCTCCCATGAGCTCAAAATACTGTATAAAGTGTTCAGTGGTCTATGTTCTAATCACGCTGTACCATGGACCACGTTCACATGGCAGCCATTTTGCTCCACTGTGTGAATATGGTCAGTTACATGGCTCTCTTTCTCCTTTTAAAAGCTCAGCTGTACTTTTCATAGGGCCCGTTTGAAATCAGTGCTCACCTCTCCAATTGAAACGTGGATGCTGTTTCTCTAATAGAATAGTTCACTGTATAATAAGTTACTATATTATATTATATAGTAACTTATTATACTGTGCGTTTCTCCAGACCTCTGTAGGCAGAGCCAGGGGGTGGAGCCAGCAGCAGCAAACCCTCCACTAGCTCCATTCAAGCCTCACATTAGACCAAAACAGAAAATGTAAACAAAATTCAATAACAAGAAGGTCCCTTTTGCATAGAAGTCGCTATTTTGGCATTGCAGAGTCTACCTAAGTAAAAACATACCAAAAAAGCCCCTTACACAGTTTTGAAATCCTTTCACTCGGAGCCTCCACCTCCACCAATAATCTCTCTCTCTCTCTCTCTCTCCTCTCTCTCTCTCTCTCTCTCTCTCTCTCTCTCTCTCTCTCTCTCTCTCTCTCTCTCTCCTCTCTCTCTCTCTCTCTCTTTCTCTCTCTCTCTCTCTCTCTCTCTCTCTCTCTCTCTCTCTCTCTCTCTCTCTCTCTCTCTCTCTCTCTCTCTCTCTCTCTCTCTCTCTCTCGCCTCCCTCTCAGTGGTGAGGGGCATCAGGATCATCGGTGGTCAGGAGGCGGAGGCTAACTCCATCAAATACCAGGCCTCGCTCAGTACCGGGGTACCACTACTGCGACCGCCATCCTCATCAACACGCAGTGGGTGATGTCTGCTGCCCACTGCTGGAGACCGTGAGTTACTGCACCTTCACAACTGTCGAGAGTTCCAAACGGTTGATTGATTGATTGATTGATTGATTGATTGATTGATTGATTGATTGATTGATTGATTGATTGATTGATTGATTGATTGATTGATTGATTGATTGATTGCTTGATTGATTGATTGAAAATTGTATTAACAGATTGCAGAATGGGTACAGTACAGTACAGTACAGCTCAATACACACAATTGATAAGGGGATGCAGACCAGAGAAAGACTTTCGTCTTGTTTACATCAGGGTCCCCCATTTTCAATTCATCATAACATATATGACATACACGACATACAGATAGACAGTACTGCTACATCTATACATTTATGACATACCAGATTTGCAAATACAGTACTGTTTGTGATACAAAAAAAGTCTAAAAAAGAGAGTATATACATTTGACGTAGAAACTGTACATTGGAGGAGGTTGGGTAGGTGGGGGGGGGGGGGGGGGACTGTACATTGGAGGTGGTTGGGTGGGTGGGGGGGGGGTTGGGTAGGCGGGGGTGGGGGAAACTGTACAACTGTACAAGTAAAACTGTTCATTGGAATATCGACGAAACCCATACTTGGTTCCAAGAGGAGGGTCTCGTGTATTCTTGGGTTAGGTCATTTACTGTACATTGGAGGGGGTTGGGTTAGGTAATATCCCTCCTAGTTACACATACACACAGTCCTCATATCCCTCCTAGTTACACATACACACAGTCCTCATATCCCTCCTAGTTACACATACACACAGTCCTCATATCCCTCCTAGTTACACGTACACACAGTCCTCATATCCCTCCACATACACAGTCCTCATATCCCTCCTAGTTACACATACACACAGTCCTCATATCCCCCCTAGTTACACATACACAGTCCTCATATCCCTCCTAGTTACACATACACACAGTCCTCATATCCCTCCTAGTTACACATACACAGTTGTCATATCCCTCCTAGTTACACATACACACAGTCCTCATATCCCTCCTAGTTACACATACACAGTCCTCATATCCCTCCTAGTTACACAACCACACCTACTGTAGTTACATACACACAGTTAATTACACAAATACACACTCCCCCACACATATGTATTTCATCTGAGAGGTCAGAGTGCAGTGTCGCCCCTGGTACAGTTTGGGGGTTCAGTGCCTTGCTCAAGGGCACTTAGGCAGGGATGGTGGGCACCGTTGATGTAACACCAGCCACCCTTCAGTCACCAGCTCACAGCTGGAACACACCCTCCTGTCTGCAAACGGGGGGATTGAACCAGCAACATTTTGGTTACAGTTACCGGAAGCAATTGATTGTCAGCGGCCATGTTGGATATTTAACCCTTTACGCCACTCCTCCACAGGTATCGGCTCATGAGCGTGGTCATGGGAGAACACAACCTCCAGAAACGTGAACCCGCTGAACAGCACTTCAGAGTCGTCAGGCTCGCCATCCACTACATGTACAACTACAGGACGTTTAACAATGACATCATGCTGCTCAAGGTAGGAGTGACATCACGCTGCACAAGGTAGGGAGTGACATCACGCTGCTCAAGGTAGGGAGTGACATCGTGCTGCTCAAGGTAGGGAGTGACATCATGCTGCTCAAGGTAGGGAGTGACATCACGCTGCACAAGGTAGGGAGTGACATCATGCTGCACAAGGTAGGGAGTGACATCATGCTGCACAAGGTAGGGAGTGACATCATGCTGCTCAAGGTAGGGAGTGACATCTTTTCTTAATCTTCCAATCACAGTTGTTGCTTCCCTCTGACAAAAGTTCTGTAAAGTTCTGTTAAAGTTCTGTTATATGTTAAAAACGCAATGAGATTGAAAAATATACGAGAGATTCTTTCAACAATTATGTTATCGATTAATCGGTGCATCTAAACGATACATTTTCACCCCAAAGAAAAAACAGACAATTGAAGATTTACCTTTAACTTTACTTGCATACTTGAATTTTTTATTTTTCATAGAGCATTTTCTTTTAACAATTTAAGTACTTCTGAATGAAATCTCTTCTTCTTCTTTTGTCTTTTTGTCAGACATTTAACCACCACAGATGAAAATGTTTTCAAGCTTCAATGTAGACATTTTCTCAGCCGAGTAATCGTTCATTTTTTTTTTTTTTTTTTTTAATCAATTCGTTTACTTGGATGGGGCCTTTTTAACCCTTTCACTACCACACTACAGACGGTTAACCATCTGTAGTGTGGTTGTGAAAGGGTTAACCCTGTGTTGTGTGGCAGTGAAAGGGTTAACCTTATGTAGTGTGGTTGTGAAAGGGTTAACCCTTTGTCACGTGGCAGTGAAGGCCTGTTAAGCTGTAGCCCTATTTTCAGAAATGTTGCCGAAAGGTACATGCCTAAGTAAATGGAAGATTGCTCCACTTCTACAAGGTCAATTAGCATGTTAGCATCTTGGTATCTAGGAACATCTAGGGACCTGGGGGTATGTATTCCGAGTGACAGAAATATTGTGTCTGTTACTAGGCTTGAGTAAATTGTGATAGAAAAAAGGAGAATATAAATTATGATTTTATTTTACATCTGTGCCGGTGAATAACACCATGAAAACATTGAGGTTATTTTGCTTACGCTCACTGAGCTCATTCACCACCTTCTTGAGATCAAGTGTACAAATAATCTAAGCAAATGAATAAAGGGAAGATGATTAAACAGAAGGATTTGTAGATACAGTAATAAATTATAATCAATTTTAATTATAAATTCATATTTGACCTTGAACTTGACCTTGACCTTATTATGGCCAAATCATACATCTATGGATAGGGAAAAGGCTACTCTTTCCAATGGCAGTGTTAAATCTGGATTTAGTCATTTCCTTGCAGTTTAACGATAAAAGAGATATAATTAGCATTTTTTTGATAAATTCTTATTTTCTGTAAATCTTATAAAACATTGGTAAAAACGAAAATATACACTTTGACTGCTGTTTTGATAGGGTTAAGGTCTTTATTCTTGGTTACATTTGAAGAAAAAAAACACAACATTAACCTCTTAACCTTCTGTATTGTGGCAGTGAAAGGGTTAACCCTTTGGTAGTGTGGCAGTGAAATGGTTAACCCTTTGGTAGTGTGGCAGTGAAAGGGTTAACCTCTCTCTCTCTCTCTCTCTCTGGGCCCAGCTGCACCGGCCCGTGGTCCTGAACGGCGAGGTGGAGATCGCCACCCTGCCTGGCCCCGGAGACCCGCTCCCGAAGTACCGCTCCAGCTGCCGGGTGAGCGGCTGGGGGATCACCCGGCTCTACGCGCACCGCCTGTCCCCCGTGCTGCGCTACGTGGATGTGGACTTCATACCCAACTGCGAGTACTACTACTACTTCAGGATCAGCAACAACATGGTGTGCGCTGGCTCCTGGAACGGAGGCAAGGACTCGT
Source organism: Notolepis coatsorum (assembly GCF_963971535.1). Classification (NCBI taxonomy): domain Eukaryota; kingdom Metazoa; phylum Chordata; class Actinopteri; order Aulopiformes; family Paralepididae; genus Notolepis; species Notolepis coatsorum. The sequence continues at coordinate 180,268,413 of NC_140170.1, read as the reverse complement.
GTCAGGTGAGACGGAGAGGACTGGTGTCAGGTGAAGGACTCGTGTCAGGTGAGACGGAGAGGACTGGTGTCAGGTGAAGGACTGGTGTCAGGTGAGACGGAGAGGACTGGTGTCAGGTGAAGGACTCGTGTCAGGTGAGACGGAGAGGACTGGTGTCAGGTGAAGGACTGGTGTCAGGTGAGACGGAGAGGACTGGTGTCAGGTGAAGGACTCGTGTCAGGTGAAGGACTCGTGTCAGGTGAAGGACTCGTGTCAGGTGAGACGGAGAGGACTGGTGTCAGGTGAAGGACTCGTGTCAGGTGAGACGGAGAGGACTGGTGTCAGGTGAAGGACTCGTGTCAGGTGAAGGACTCGTGTCAGGTGAAGGACTCGTGTCAGGTGAGACGGAGAGGACTTGTGTCAGGTGAAGGACTCATGTCAGGTGAGACGGAGAGGACTTGTGTCAGGTGAGACGGAGAGGACTTGTGTCAGGTGAAGGACTTGTGTCAGGTGAAAGACTTGTGTCAGGTGAGACGGAGAGGACTTGTGTCAGGTGAAGGACTCGTGTCAGGTGAGACGGAGAGGACTCGTGTCAGGTGAGACGGAGAGGACTTGTGTCAGGTGAAGGACTTGTGTCAGGTGAAGGACTTGTGTCAGGTGAAGGACTCGTGTCAGGTGAAGGACTCGTGTCAGGTGAAGGACTCGTGTCAGGTGAAGGACTCGTGTCAGGTGAGACGGAGAGGATGATGATTTAATGAGACTATGAGCTGTATGTGTATGTCACTGAATTTCCCTGTGAGGGATTAATAAAATATATCCTTATCCTTATCCTTATATGGAAACACATATAAAACAAACACTAACCAAATGTTCATAATGCAGAAGAAAGCCATAGGAATTGTGAATCAAGCTGATTACTATGAACCGACAAACGCACTCTATATCTTATATATATTTAAATCCCAGTTACAATATCACAATAACGTGTGACAGTGATACAATTCAACAATCCACAGATTCAGATTCCTCCTAATTAACATCCACAATCCACACGTAAAGACGCTTCAATTTATGCTTGAATGAAACACAATAAAAAATATCCCTGCGGGATTCACATTTTCAATGCTCCGTTATTAAAATAACCACAGTGTGTCGTGTGCGCCGTAGCTATGACGTGCATTATTTAGGAGAAAGTAAATCCATAGGCTGAATATGATTTATTATCAGCATTTTAGGTATATTATTTTACATTTCAAAAGCATTTCTGTTACCAGTTTAATTCTTCTCCTCTCTTCTCCTCTCTTCTCCTCTCTTCTCATCTTGTCTCCTCTCTTCTCCAGGGTGATTCCGGGGGGCCTCTCATTTGCGACGGCCGGCTGGAGGGCATCGTGTCCTGGGGCATCAGCTGTGCCAACCCCTACTTCCCTGGGGTGTACACCAAGGTCAGGAACTACATCCCCTGGATCAACTGGTTGGTCAAGCAATGATGCAACGACATCGTGGACCGGGACGGAAACCAGCAGACACCACTCTCCACTATTATCATTATCATTATCATTATCATTATCATTATCATTATCATTATTATGGAGATTATATCGGTTTCTCTGTGGGACCACATTGTGTACAGTACGGATAGGGCAAGGCCTACACAGATAGGGCTACACAGTTCAAGGACATAAATACTGGAGTTTTAATAAATGATTAATAGACACTTCCAATCAAACTTCAATTTCATTTGACACAGCATGAACAGACACTGTGGGGTACAGGATACACACAACGACACACACAACGACACACACAACGAGGTCATGCTGGTGTTACAAACCTTCTACAGCAGCAGGTCATCCGGAGAGAACGTGCTTGAGTAAGAATCAACTAGGGGCCTTTTTTTTTTTTAAATAATAATAATACATTCGATTTGTAGTGGCATTTTATATTTGTGGAACAAATCTCAAGGTGCTACAATGTAGAAAAACATAAAACTAGTAGTAAAAAAAAGTACATAAAATAAGTAGGACTAAAACTAGTAAAGAAGTAAAAAATAACATAAAATAAGGGCTAAAACTAGTAAAAGAGTAAAAGAACATAAAATGTGTGGAGCTGAAACTAGATAAAAATCAACAAAAGGCTCTATTAAAAAGACATGTTTTGAGGCTCTTTTTAAAAGCATCCACGGTCTGTGGTGCTCTCAGGTGGTCAGAGAGAGCATTCCACAGGCTGGGAGCGGATGAGCAGAAAGCCCGATCTCCCATAGTGTGGAGTTTGGTCCTTTGGTGGGTCTTCTTCTGGTGGGTCTTCTGGTGGTTCCCAACACAAGTGGTGATAATGTTTGTGATGTGATGTTTGTGATCTATTTCACGTCATACATAGATCAATACAGTCCATATTAATTAACCTCATAAACCCGATCCATATTTTCAGAAGATTCGCCTAAAAATACATACCCAAGTAAATGGAAGATTGCTCCACTTCTACAAGGTCCATTTATATGTTCTTGGTATCTAGGGACATCTATGGACCTCAGGGAATGTATTCCCAGTGTCAGAAATATTGTGTCTGTTACTATGCTTGAGTAAATTGTAATGAACCAAAGGAGAATATACATTTTATTATTATTATTATTATTTTTTTTTAGGGTGAATAGCACCATGCTAACATTGACTAAACTTGAAAAATCATTCAGCACCCTCTTGAGATCAAGTGTACAAAAAATCTAAGCAAATTAATAAATGGCAGAAGATTTACAGGGGTTTTTGTAGATATTCAGGGAGTACTGAATTTTGCCATCCGGACTCATGCAATTTGAAATATGAATATAGAATAATAGGATATCAGGCCTGTACATGTTTAGTGGGTTATAAACAAATCCATGCTGCTTGAACTGACACACCACCAGGTGTTGAACTTTAACCATTTATTTCTTAACCGTCTATAGTCTTTAGCCCTGATAGCCAAGTTTATCTACTAGTTTACCTACAAGTATCTACTTATCCTAAATGTCAGATAAAAGATTTTTCAGTAAGCAGGAGCTGGAGGTGATGTATGAGGTTGAAGAAGAAGAAAGAAAAACCTTTATTCAGACTCATTTAATACGTTTTAACACAACCTTTCATTGTTAATCTGCCAACAGGTTTAGTTTTTTCTGTTAATCTGCCAACAGGTTTAGTTATTTCTGTTAATCTGCCAACAGGTTTAGTTATTTCTGTTAATCTGCCAACAGGTTTAGTTATTTCTGTTAATCTGCCAACAGGTTTAGTTATTTATGTTAATGTCCCAACAGTTTAATTTTTTTCTGTTAATCTGCCAACAGGTTTAGTTGTTTCTGTTAATCTGCCAACAGGTTTAGTTGTTTCTGTTCATCTGCCAACAGGTTTAGTTATTTCTTTTAATCTGCCAACAGGTTTAGTTGTTTCTGTTCATCTGCCAACAGGTTTAGCTGAAATACGAAATTAAAAGTATCTCATATTTACCATCACTCAATCCCTCTAAAATTACTGTTGATCACTCGTAAAGTTGAGAAGATATTTAAAGGTGCTATAAATACAATTTATATGTACAGTAATCATAAAAAAAGAATACATCCACAGATGTTTTAAAAAGGTGTGAAATAAAAGTATTACTTTCCCCCCAAAACAAATGCTTTGATGAATGAATATATTATTTTTAAATGTTTTGCGGGTCCAAAATGAATGTTGTTGTTTACATGTTGCAGGCATGTATCCCCTCCCTACTTCCCATTTCCCCACGTGGAACGCACCTGATTGGATACAATTTTGTGCTGGTGCTCTAGTGCGACATCTAGTGGCTGAATGTTATCTATGGCACCTTTAAGATAGAACTTGCAATGTTATTTTTCGAGAATCTCATTCCTTTTTACATTTATTTTTAATTGAAAAGTTACAAAAATAAATAAATAAATAAAATGTGAATACCTTTCTTAAATTTCCTCGTAAATGTAAACTTTTGATATAATTGCAAATTGAAGAAGGTCTGGTGACTACCGGCCCCTGGCCTACTATATTATTCTATTCCTACGGTTATGGACTTTAGCTACAGTTGTTGTGGACTGATGCTGTATAGACCTGTTCGCTGTCCACGTCAGACTCGGTGTGCACACGCATCAAGGGGGCAAAAGGAACGTAATCCTGGTCAGAACAACGGGGCAGACTACAATATATTTGCATTTGTTAACCATGCTAACGATCTAAACAATCAATCCATTCCCAAGCTAGATATGTAAAAAGTGAAAGACTCACACTCACAGCCATACTGATTTGGCTAAATTACATCCCGCCGTTTTCATTTTAAACAACTTCTAGTCAGGGGAGTGTCATGGTTTCTCCATAGAGCCCCTTCGTGCTTTTTTAGCGCAGAAGCTCATGCAGGTAGGGGGCAACTTAGTCACGTGACTCAGTCGGTATTGCTGATTGACTCGAACTCGCTATATTAGTAAACAGCGAACAGGTCTATAGGTTACTACAGGGACACTTGAGGCATTTGAATCGCCAGGGAAACCAATAATGACAATAATACACTGCTTGTGATTTTGCCATGTATATTATGGTTCCCATGGTAATGCTGGTTGTAGGGGAGAACGGGGGGCGTTGTCACACGGGTAGATTGTCACATTCATTATATTTCACCACCAGAGGATCCTGTCTCCCATACTTTGGTATTTAAATGTCCAGAATTGGGGTCAGAGTTCACCTACATTGTCATCTTTGGAGTGAAACAGCTGAATTTGAGGTGAGAGGACTTTTTGTGTTTTTCATGTCCATTTGTAAATATTCTGCTCCTCAGTATTTTTCTTCTAGGCTTTTACACAATTGGTTTATAATGAAACAATTATTACCCCTAAAAAGTGTGAAGGGATAGCTATAGTTTAGATTGTTCTTAGCTAGCTAACTAGTTGTTAGATGGCTGTTAGCCTTGATGCTATCAAGACATTCCAGTTGGGGTTGTTCGTCACATTTTATTTGGGGTTGGTTGTCACATGTTGTGTAGGCTATTATTGTTAGGCCGATTTATTGTGTTCTTATTTTGTTATATAGGATGGCCTAAAGATGTGTTTCCTGTTCATGTTCATTAAGATGCATTAAGTTATGTATTTGTCAACTTGTCAATGCAATTAAACTTTCAAATTTAGTTCTGCCTTCTTGTCTATTCTCAGTCCTTGCCCCACAATGGTGGAATTAACTGCCCACCCCAGTTAGGACAGCCGAAACCCGTCCAATCTTTCGCCGTCGACTAAAGACGCACTTCTTCAATCATTATCTGAAATCTAAATCTTGTCTTCTTTTTAAGATTTTCCCATTAAAAGTTTTAAAACACATGGTGACAACCAACCCCATAGTGTGTGACAACCATCCCCATGATGGGGTTGGTTGTCACAATGTGTCAGAGTGTCTTTGATAGGTGATTAACTCTTTGTTACAATACGTTGGAAAATGAGAGGATACACATTTCAAGCCAACATCTTAAGCTTCAATTTAATGTAGGAATGACTATTGAAAGATGTTTTAATTATGACTTCAAGAGGACGTAATCAGAGCAGCATAACTGGACCACATACCACTTTAACATAACCTTTAATTAGAGCAGCATAACTGGACCACATACCACTTTAACATCTCCTATAGAGGTCAATGGATCAAGGGTCAACAACTGGAATACTGGACACCAGCAACCTGAGTGCCCCCCCCCCCCCCCCCCCGAGAGGTGTAGAGGGAGACTTGGTGCCCCCCCCCCCCCCCTGAGAGGTGTAGAGGGAGACCTGGTGCCCCCCCCTGAGAGGTGTAGAGGGAGACCTGGTGCCCCCCCCTGAGAGGTGTAGAGGGAGATCTGGTGCCCCCCCCCCCTGAGAGGTGTAGAGGGAGACTTGGTGCCACCCCCCCCCCCCGAGAGGTGTAGAGGGAGACTTGGTGCCCCCCCCCCCCCCCCCCTGAGAGGTGTAGAGGGAGATCTGGTGCCCCCCCCCCCCCCCTGAGAGGTGTAGAGGGAGACTTGGTGCCCCCCCCCCCCCCCCTGAGAGGTGTAGAGGGAGACCTGGTGCCCCCCCCCCCCCCCCCCCCCTGAGAGGTGTAGAGGGAGACTTGGTGCCCCCCCCCCTCCCTGAGAGCTGTAGGGGGAGACTTGGGTGCCCCCCCCCCCCCCCAAGAGGTGTAGAGGGATACCCGGTGCCACCCCCCCCCCCCCCCTGAGAGGTGTAGAGGGAGACTTGGGTGCCCCCCCCCCTGAGAGGTGTAGAGGGAGAATGGGTGCCCCCCCCCCCCCCCCCCTGAGAATAGATTTTTGGAGATAGCAGGTAAACAGTATATCTTTAGGGAGAGATAGCAGGTCAACAGTAGATGATATTTAGGGGGAGATAGCAGGTCAACAGTAGATGATATTTAGGGGGAGATAGCAGGTCAACAGTAGATGATCTTTAGGGGGAGACAGCAGGTCAACAGTAGATGATATTTAGGGGGAGATAGCAGGTCAACAGTATATCTTTAGGGGGAGATAGCAGGTCAACAGTATATCTTTAGGGGGAGATAGCAGGTCAACAGTAGATGATCTTTAGGGGGAGATAGCAGGTCAACAGTAGATGATATTTAGGGGGAGATAGCAGGTCAACAGTAGATGATCTTTAGGGGGAGATAGCAGGTCAACAGTAGATGATATTTAGGGGGAGATAGCAGGTCAACAGTAGATGATCTTTAGGGGGAGATAGCAGGTCAACAGTAGATGATATTTAGGGGGAGATAGCAGGTAAACAGTATATCTTTAGGGGGAGATAGCAGGTCAACAGTAGATGATCTTTAGGGGGAGATAGCAGGTCAACAGTATATCTTTAGGGGGAGATAGCAGGTCAACAGTAGATGATCTTTAGGGGAGATAGCAGGTCAACAGTAGATGATCTTTAGGGGGAGATAGCAGGTCAACAGTCGATCTTTAGGGGGAGATCTTTGAGAATGAGGTTGTTGTTCCCGCACGCACCACATGGTCAGTTGGCTCACCTCGTCCCTGTAGTGAGACTCATCATTGTTGTTAATGAGCCCCACCACAGTTGTGTCATCCGCAAACTTGACGAAGAGGTTGGTGTTATGTTTCGGTGTGCAGTCGTGAGTCAGTAGTGTGAAGAGTAGGGGGCCGAGCACGCACCCTTGGGGGGCCCCCATGTTCAGGATGATGGTGCTGGATGTGTTGTTGCCAACCCAAACTGCCTGTGGTCTCCCGGTCAGGAAGTCCAGCAGCCAGTTGCACAGCGAGGTGCTCATCCCCAGCAGGTCCAGTTTCACTATCAGCTGTTTGGGGGATGATAGTGTTAAATGCTGAACTAATCCTGAACTGGCTGCCTGCTTAAACATATCCCAGTCTGTGGTGTCAAAGCAGTCTTGAAGTGTTGGGGAGGCATCCTCTGGCCACACCCGTTTGCTTCTGAACTGGTCTGGTGACTTTAGCCCTTGGCCTGTATGCTGGCATTAGCATGACAGTAGTGTGATCAGAAGCACCCAGGTGGTGGAAGGGGTGTAGCTAGGGTGACCAGGTGTCCCCCTTTTGGTTGTACTGTCCCACCATTTGAGACCGCGTCCCACATATTGAGAGGATGTCCCTCTTTTCGAAGCAAAAAAAAGAATATCGAACACAAGACATTCCTGTCAAGTGATAAAGTTTGAATATTTAAAACAGATGTTAGGTGGTAACAAGCCGGCTGCCAGTGCCAAGATGAATGTGGAGACATATAATTCTGTATTTAATTTGTATTTATTTTGATTTAACCTTTATCTATTCGGTGAAGACGAGTTATTCTAATAAAAAAAATTACATTATCTATCTGTCCCACTTTGTCCCACCAAAATCTTACTGTTGTCCTGCTTTTGGACTTTTTGCATCTGGTCACCCTAGGTGTAGCCTTGTATGCTCCTCTCAGGGTTGTGTAAACAAGGTCCAGTGTGTTTTTTCCCCGTGGTGGAAAATCAACATATTGGTGAAGTTGTGGGCATACAGACTTACTGTAAGATTTGCATGGTTGAAATCGCCAGCCACGACGAGAAATTCATCTGGATGGTCTTTCTGTTGCTCACTGATGGCGTTGTTCAGTTCCCATAGTGCCCTGTCTCTGTCGTTGTTGTTAGAGCAGGGGGGGGGTGTAAACAGCGGCTAACAAGATGGCTGTAAACTCACTCTGTAGGTAGAAAGGCTGACACTTTAGGAACATGAACTGGACCAGGGCTGGCTGTATTACTTACAGTATCTATCTGTCGTGTGTTGGGGGAAACTACTCTGAAAGCATTTACAAGCCATCGACTTCACACTGGACCATGTTGAACTACAGATACTCAAACTACTTGATTCAATTTTTTTTACACCTGGAAGGTAATACAGAAATATAACATATATAACACAACATGAAATGACATGATCCTAAAAGATGAATAGACTGAATTGAAAGTGTAAATAGAGGAACCAAGAGCAAATAACCATATCTGGGTTCTTTACAGAAGTAATTTGTATTTTAATATGTAGGCTACAACTAAATGTAAAAAAAACCTGTATTCTGGTAATTTGTCATTTTAGAAAGAAAAATGTATTCTATATTCTAAGTAAAAAAAATACAATATTTTTGAGACTGTAAACCAAACATAAACTTAGAAGACACTTGTTACTTTAAACTCCCTCTGTACGTAGAGACACTTTAGGAACATGAACTGGACCAGGGCTGAGCAGTGTTTTCATACCACCACAGTGTCTTGACACCAAGCATCTCTGATGTAAACCTCCTGTCTCATTCAATCAATCAATCAAATGTATTTGTATAGCACATTTAGACATGGCACTGGTCAACCAAAGTGCTTCACAGTAAAGTCGCATAGCAAAAAAAAAAGAAAGAAAAGAAAGTGCTCCTACCTAAAGTATAAAATAAACAGAAAATATAAACAACCAACGGACAGACAAAGAAACAGAACAACACGTCAAAAGAAGCGAGGCAAGAGTCAGAGTGAGTCAGGGAAGGCTATGGAGTATAGATGAGTTTTGAGTTTAGATGTAAAAGACTCGATGGAGGGGGCAGATTTGATGGACACAGGGATGCTGTTCCAGAGGTCAGGGGCTGCGACCCTGTCTGCCTGGTAGCATTATGCTTTTACGCTAGTTGAAGATGGCACGTGGGGATGTTCTCTTTTTGTCCTGAATCCGATGTTCTCTCTTTGTCCTGAATCTCACTGACTTCGAACGCAATGGGTGGTAAAACAATAAAGATAAATATTTTCTTAAGCTTCACTTTATCAGTCATCTATCTGGGAGGATGTTGATTTTGCCGTGTCGGACCTTGCCCTGTGACCTTCCCACACAAAGATTAAATGTCAAACAGTCACTTTTAACTCTAAAATGATGTAACTTCAGAGCTCAACCACTCCCTCTTAAGCAGGAGCTGTCTCGACTGTACGTCACATAGCTGTCTCTGCGCCTCTAGGCTGGACGTCACAGCCACCTAAACAGCTCAGAATCTGGACATCCATGGCAAACCGCGGCATAAAATAATGTGAATCCCTATACCCTCCTTCAAAACCGCTCTCAAAGAGCACCTACGGGAGGCTGCAATTCGAAACTGGCCCCTGTAAATATCCACCCCCCCCCCACACCCAACCCCCTCCAATGTAAAAATCTGTCTCTTAAACAGTACTGTATATTTGTATGTCGTGTATGTCATAAATGTTATGATGAATTGAAAATGGGGGACCCTGATGTAAACAAGACGAAAGTCTTTCTCTGGTCTGCATCCCCTTAACAATTGTGTGTATTGAGCCGTACTGTATTGTACCCATTCTGCAATCTGTTAATAAAATGTTCAATCAATCAATGAACCGTACTGGAGACCACCATACTGGAGACCACCTTCTCAAGTGGACATGGGTCCGTTGGTACGGTATACAGTGCTCACACTAATCAAACAAACTGGACTTTATTTGGGGTCAAGTGCATTCTGATCCGGGAATGTTATTGTTGACACTTTGAAACCAAGCTTTCACTTTGCCGCGACAACAGTTGGGGAGGACGTCCAAGCAGAAGGGATTGGCTACAACAGCACACACACCCCCTACCCTCCCCTCTGCCCCATTTTGACATAAAGCCAGAAGAACTCCAGCTAGCCTATAGAGAGCAGACCGGTTAACTGAGAGAGAAGCACACACACACACACAGACAGAACACAGACAAGAACTCCAGCTAGCCTAGAGAGCAGACCGGAGAGAGAAGCACACACACACACACTGCAGACACAGGGAGAACACAGACATGGAAGAGGTCAAGCTGGCGAGGGAGGTGGCGTGCGGTAAAGACCACAGTCCCAGGAGGCTGCAGCAGGAAGGGGTCACCGGACTGATCCGTCGCTCTCTGGAGGCCAAGGAGTTCTCCTACTGCCCCTACAGCAAGTTCAGGGTGGGAGCGGCTCTCCTGACGAGCACCGGCACAGTGTTTACAGGTGAGCTGGCTGTGTTACTATTATTATACTTATCTATAATAATAATAATAATTAGGGGTGTTCGATATTGGATTTTTTACCGATATCCGATATAACAATATTGTCCAACTCTTAATTTCCGATACCGATATCAACCGATACCGATATATGCGGGGTTTCCCCCCCAAAAAACGTAATAATTTCAGGTAATTAACATTACATATATCTTGTTGTGGAATTAACACAACATTATGCATACTTTTGACAATAAATAAAATAAGAATTTGTTCTTACTTGCTTGCCTGGGTAAATAAAGGTTAAATAAATGTAAAAAAAAATTATAATAATAATTAAAAAAAAAGTTCTTTTTAAAAAACCGATACCGATTATTTCCGATATTACATTTTAATGCCAATATCGATAGGCCGATAATATCGGACATCCCTAATAATAATAACAATAATAATTGTATTTGTATAGCACCTTTCATACAGGGGATTGCAGTTCAAAGTACTTTACATCAGTAAGAAATATAAGACATAAAAACAGTGTAAAACAAGCAGCAAGAGCAAAGCATAAAGTGGGATAAAATAATGCAGATATATTAACCCTTTCACTACCACTACCACACTACCAAATGGTTAACCCTTTCACTGTGACAATACAGCAGGTTAACCCTTTCACTGCCACACGACAAAGGGTTAACCATTTCACTACCACACTACATACGGTTAACCCTTTCACTGCCACATGACAAAGGGGTAACCCTTTCACTACCACACTACAGAAGGTTAACCCTTTTACTACCACACTACAGACGGTTAACCGGCTAAGGATTAAATCATATCAGAACCTCACGTTCCAATAGGCTTCTTGAATTCTTGAATCTATCTGTCGTGTGTTGGGGAAACTACTCTGCAAGCATTTACAAGCCATCGACTTCACACTGGACCATGTTGAACTACAGCTACTCAAACTACTTGATTTAACTTTTTACATCTGCAAGGTAATACAGAAATATAACATATATAACACAACATGAAGTGACATGATCCTAAAAGATTAATTGACTGAATTTAAAGTGTAAATAGAGGAACCAACAATAACCATATCTGGGTTCATTACAGAAGTAATTTGTATTTTAATATGTAGGGTACAACTAAATGTAAAAAACCTGTATTCTGGTAATTTGTCATTTTTGAAAGAAAAATGTATTCTATATTCTAAGTAAAAATACAATATTTTTGAGACTGTAAACCAAACATAAAAACATGTGTAAAAAAAGGGTTAGCGCAATACAAACAGAATAAAAGCAAGATAAATAACATTAGAAAAAAAACACAAACAAAAGCACATATAGTAGAACATACGACAGGGATACAGGGATACAGGGCACAATAGGACAGAGCACATCATGACATGAATGACAGAAGACCCAGGCATAGACAAACGCACCATATCCACACACACACACACACACACACACACACACACACACACACACACACACACACACACACACACACACACACACACGCACACACGCACACACGCACACACGCACACACGCACACACGCACACACACCTCAACCTCAGTGTTGACAATGCTGGTTTTCAATGAGCCATTCCTTAACCCTGCACTTGAAAAAGCCCCCTGAGTGATATGATGTGGACACTCTAATTGTTTGAGGTATTGAGTTCCATTGGTGGGATGCTCTAAATGAAAAGACGGCCTCGCAAAATGCACTTTTTTTTTTTTAAAGGGATTGTACAGTCCCCCCTTGCCGCAGCTCTAGTATTCCTGGTTGAGGCAGACTTGAGGTTGATGAACCGCGTCTATACTTTCCGTACAAAGGAGGAGGAGCCAATCCACACTTGATTTGATCCCAACTGAGCAGATATATATAATTTTTTTTTAGAATGTGACAGTGATGGTACCATGGTTTCTTGTCTAGAATTTTTATTGCTTGTTTGTATAGTGATTGAAGTGGTTTCAAAATGGTGGAATGTGAATTGGACCAGGTTATCAAACAATATGTAATGTTGGAAAGAACCATTGAGTGGAAGTATAGCTTTGCTGCCTCGGTTGAAAGGACGTTTCTGATGTATCTGAAGTTTGATGAACTTAACCTTATTGCAGACTTTTTATATGTGAGTTTTGAAACTATAGGGTTTGGGTCAATGTGTACCGTAGAGACTAACATTCACCTCCTCATCCTCACGAAACAACATTCACTTCCTCATCCTCACGAAACAACATTCTCTTCCAGTGGAAATAATTCAATGACTCATCATTGGCTTAGTCATGCAGGGTTTGTTTCTCTGCCGCCATGTTAATGATTAGAGTAGAGTTGCCTAATACAGAATATCATCTGGTTGGTGGAGAGTACAATGTGTACAGGTTATGTTATGGTTAACCCTTTCACTGCCACAGTACAGAAGGTTAACCCTTTACTATCACACTACCGACGGGTGTGATAGTAAAGGAAAGGGTTAACCTTCTGTAGTGTGGCAGTGAAAGGGTTAACCTTCTGTGTATTGTCGCAGTGAAAGGGTTAACCGTTCGGTAGTGTGGCAGTGAAAGGGTTAAGGAGGTCAAATTTCCAGTTTGTCGTACAGTCACCAAATTTGCTGTGAATATTCATGAAGAAACCTTTTTGGTGAAACATTTTGGTGACCTTTCCAAAATCACCATCAGGCCAAACTGTGTACAAGAAAAGTAATGGCCAGATTGCCATACATTTGCTGTGCACATCCATGAGCTAAAGAGGAAGAAACCTATTGATCTTGGTGACCCCATGACCTTTCCTCTGGCGTCGCCATCAGGCCAAACGACACACACAGTCACTCATGTAGCGTATTATTTACATGGTTTATTGGCCAAACCATCTGAATGCCAGTTCCAATCGTATTTCAGATAAACACATGGTAAACAGGAAGTGATGTCTGTCCGATTTGCAACAAATATGACAAATATTTGTATCCTATGATAGTGCGGAGCCCTCTTGAGTTTTGAACCATTTGGCCTCATGGTGGCGCTATTCTCACAAAACGAATAACATAAACTCAACAGCTGATGGTATATATTATTTTGATTGTTTATAAGCCAATATAAACCCCAGATCCAATAAAGCAAATGTTACCCTGTAAAATATTGAGTGTTTATGTTTATTTAGGATCCCCATTAGTTGCTGCCTTAGAGACAACTCTTCTTCCTGGGGTCCACACAAAATACAACATAAAATACAACATTCACACAGTTACAATTATCTAAAATAAATAAATAATAATATGAATAAGAATAAAAAAGAACATTCTTTACCAGAATAACATGTTATGCTTAACTCATTCAGCGCCACTGCTTAATCCACGAGATGGCGCTAGTGCGCCACCGCTCTAAGTCAATGGGGGGACTGCGAGATTTGCGAGTGTGAGGTTTTGCCCGCTGCTCACTACCTTTTCTCTGTTTCTTTAAGCCTATACTGTTTATTTCCCTTCTATACTGTTTATTTTCCCTTCTCACTCACTCTCTCTAGCCCCCACCCTCTCGTTCCTTACCCTTAGTGGCCACACCTGTTCGATATTCTATTATCTCTCGCACCTGTGGTGGCAGGCTAATTAGTTCCCCTGTGGGCTTTAAATACCAGGGCTCTTCCCCTCGTTTCGGCGTGGGGTCGTGTTGTATACTTGCCGAGTCATATTCTCTAAACATCTAGACTCTTTCGGGAGATCCTCTGTCTGCCTATGCTGTTCCATTCTCCGGCGTCGAGATGTTTGCTCCAGCCTTCGCCAGCTGTCGCCGTTGCCTGTGGGGGAGACTGGTCTGCGCTCCCTGTACTTCCACGGGAGGCACCCCAGCGTTCCACTGCAGACCCCCGCGCAGCTGTTCGTCCTGACGCACATCCAGACCAGCGCAGACGCTCGCCAGTCCTCAGCGCGCAACGCGCATCTTCCAGACCTCCGAGCTTGGCACGCTCCTCCGTACCAGCGCGCACTCCCAGCCTGACGCGCATCTTCTAGACCTCCGAGCTTGGCACGCTCCTCCGTACCAGCGCGCACTCCCAGCCTGACGCGCATCTTCTAGACCTCCGAGCTTGGCACGCTCCTCCGTACCAGCGCGCACTCCCAGCCTGACGCGCATCTTCTAGACCTCCGAGCTTGGCACGCTCCTCCGTACCAGCGCGCACTCCCAGCCTGATGCGCATCTTCCAGACCTCCGAGCTTGGCACGCTCTCCAGTCTCCAGCGCGCAACGCGCATCTTCCAAGGATCCTCGTGCTTGGCACACTCCTCCTGGCAGACGCACCCCGATGCGTCTCTCGGTTCCGGTGCGCACTCAAGCAGTGGCGCACCACTCTGTTCCTTGGCTCCGACAGTCGGCTACCCGGTGACGACACCTTCGCCACCGCCGCCTGTTCCAGCACCACTCTGTCCTCGGCTCCGACAGTCGGCTACCCGGTGACGACACCTTCGCCACCGCCGCCTGTTCCAGCACCACTCTGTCCTCGGCTCGGACTGCCGGCTCCCCGGTGGCGATACCCTCGCCACCGCCATCGCCACCGCCGCCTGTTCCAGCACCACTCTGTCCTCGGCTCGGACAGCCAGCCACCCGGTGGCGATGCCCTCGCCCCGTTGCTGTCCCCTTACCATTACGCATACGCTGGGTGAGTTTTGATTGTGATGTCACTCTCCCAGCGTATTGCCTCTGTTTTTGGTTCTCACTTAGAATAGTATTTTTGGACTTTACATCTCCCCCTGTGTGTTTGTCACACGAAGATATTATTACTTTGTTCACTTTGATTATTTGGACTGTTCTGCACCTGCTCTGTTTTTTCCCCTTTGTGCTTTAACTTTCTCCTCTGTCCTGCAGAGCGGCCCAGATGATTTCCACCAGTCCTCCCAGTTCCTCCCTGTTTCCCAGCCCGCCTCCGCGGGCCTCAGTCCCCTTGTCCCTAGTCCTCTTTCCCTAGTTCTCCTAGTCCCTAGTCCTCTATCCCTAGCTCTCCTAGTCCCAAGTCCTCTTTCCCTAGTTCTCCTAGTCCCTAGTCCTCTATCCCTAGCTCTCCTAGTCCCTAGTCCTCTCTCCCTAGTTCTCCTAGTCCCTAGTCCTCTATCCCTAGCTCTCCTAGTCCCTAGTCCTCTCTCCCTAGTTCTCCTAGTCCCTAGTCCTCTATCCCTAGCTCTCCTAGTCCCTAGTCCTCTCTCCCTAGTTCTCCTTGTCCCTTGTTTACCTTGTCTCTAGTTCCTCTGTCCCAAGGCGTTCCCTTAACCTTCCCTTAGGCGTTCCCTTACCTTCCCATAGTGTTCCCTTTTCCTGCATTTGTGATTCTCCCTTAAAGGGACAGTGCCCTTTTCCCTGTTTTTCCCTGTGTTTCAATAAATATCTGTTTCTTGGCAAACCACCATACCTGTCTTGTGTTGTGCGATTGGGGTCGGTTACAAACCATAACAGTACGACCCCACCAAGTCTACGACCCCAGCCAGCACAGACTGTGTATGTTGAGTTTGCCTTTTTTTTTTCTTGTCCCCTCTAGCTCCCCTGTTAGCCCTGTTAGCTTCCCTGTTAGCCCAGTTTAGCTTCCTTGTTAGTCCTGTTTAGCTCCCTTGTTAGCCTGTTACTCCCCTGTTTAGCCCAGTTTAGCTTCCCTGTTTAGCTTGTTAGTCTCCCCGGTTAGCTCCCCTGTTTGCTTCCCGTTTTGCCCTGTTTGACCCCCCTGTAGCTAGCCATGCCCTGGCGGCTAACCCAGTCCCTCAGCAGAGCCCCTGTCTGCTAGTCTTGCCCCGGCTGCTAGCACAGCCTCTATGTTTATGCAGCCCTTCCCCTGGCAGCTAACCCAGTTTCCCTCTGCATGGCCCCGGTCTGCTAGCTTGGCCCCGGCTGTTAGCACAGCCTCTATGTTAATGCAGCCTTGCAGCTGGCATAGGCCCTGTAGCTAGCCAGGCCCAAGCAGCTAACCAGGTCCCTCTGCATGGCCTCCACTTTTTTGTGTAGTTTCTCCCACTGCTAGGACTGCCCTTCAGCTAGCAAGGTCAGTATTCCCACAGCTAGGACTGTCCTTCCAGCTAGCTTGTTCTCTCATGCTGGTCCAGCCCTGTCTGCCAGCCTAGCTCCGGCAGCTAGCGCAGCCTCTATGTAGATGTAGCAGTACAGCTAGCATAGGCCCTGTAGCTATCAGTGCCTTGGCAGCTACCCTTTCCCTCTGCTAGCCTAGCTCGGCAGCTAGCGCAGCCTCTATGTTGATGTAGCAGTACAGCTAGCATAGGCCCTGTAGCTATCAGTGCCCTGGCAGCTACCCTTTCCCTCTGCTAGCCTGGCTCCGGCAGCTTGCGCAGCCTCTATGTTGATGTAGCAGTACAGCTAGCATAGGCCCTGTAGCTATCAGTGCCCTGGCAGCAACCTTCCCTCTGCTAGCCCCTTCCCGGTGCTACCATGGTTACCCCTTTGCTACCCTGCTTGCCCCTCAGTTCCTCTAGACCAGTTCCTCTAGACCAGTTCTCTAGACCAGTTCTCTAAACCAGTTCTCTAAACCAGTTCTCTAGACCAGTTCTCTAGCCCAGTTCTCTAGACCAGTTCTCTAGACCAGTTCTCTAGACCAGTTCCTCTAGACTAGTTCTCTAGACCCAGTTCCTCTAGACCAGTTCCTCTAGACCAGTTCCCCCAGTTACCCCTCGGCGACCCTGTTTCTTTTGCTAGCCCCACTCTTGTGGTGGCTTCCCCTGCTGGCTTGGCCAGTACCTCTTGTTTTGCCCCCTGCCACTCTGTCTGTATTTGTTTTGGGTCGCCGGGTGGCTCCCGTTGGAGGGGGGGATACTGTGAGGTTTTGCCCGCTGCTCACTACCTTTTCTCTGTTTCTTTAAGCCTATACTGTTTATTTCCCTTCTATACTGTTTATTTTCCCTTCTCACTCACTCTCTCTAGCCCCCACCCTCTCGTTCCTTACCCTTAGTGGCCACACCTGTTCGATATTCTATTATCTCTCGCACCTGTGGTGGCAGGCTAATTAGTTCCCCTGTGGGCTTTAAATACCAGGGCTCTTCCCCTCGTTTCGGCGTGGGGTCGTGTTGTATACTTGCCGAGTCATATTCTCTAAACATCTAGACTCTTTCGGGAGATCCTCTGTCTGCCTATGCTGTTCCATTCTCCGGCGTCGAGATGTTTGCTCCAGCCTTCGCCAGCTGTCGCCGTTGCCTGTGGGGGAGACTGGTCTGCGCTCCCTGTACTTCCACGGGAGGCACCCCAGCGTTCCACTGCAGACCCCCGCGCAGCTGTTCGTCCTGACGCACATCCAGACCAGCGCAGACGCTCGCCAGTCCTCAGCGCGCAACGCGCATCTTCCAGACCTCCGAGCTTGGCACGCTCCTCCGTACCAGCGCGCACTCCCAGCCTGACGCGCATCTTCTAGACCTCCGAGCTTGGCACGCTCCTCCGTACCAGCGCGCACTCCCAGCCTGACGCGCATCTTCTAGACCTCCGAGCTTGGCACGCTCCTCCGTACCAGCGCGCACTCCCAGCCTGACGCGCATCTTCTAGACCTCCGAGCTTGGCACGCTCCTCCGTACCAGCGCGCACTCCCAGCCTGATGCGCATCTTCCAGACCTCCGAGCTTGGCACGCTCTCCAGTCTCCAGCGCGCAACGCGCATCTTCCAAGGATCCTTGTGCTTGGCACACTCCTCCTGGCAGACGCACCCCGATGCGTCTCTCGGTTCCGGTGCGCACTCAAGCAGTGGCGCACCACTCTGTTCCTTGGCTCCGACAGTCGGCTACCCGGTGACGACACCTTCGCCACCGCCGCCTGTTCCAGCACCACTCTGTCCTCGGCTCCGACAGTCGGCTACCCGGTGACGACACCTTCGCCACCGCCGCCTGTTCCAGCACCACTCTGTCCTCGGCTCGGACTGCCGGCTCCCCGGTGGCGATACCCTCGCCACCGCCATCGCCACCGCCGCCTGTTCCAGCACCACTCTGTCCTCGGCTCGGACAGCCAGCCACCCGGTGGCGATGCCCTCGCCCCGTTGCTGTCCCCTTACCATTACGCATACGCTGGGTGAGTTTTGATTGTGATGTCACTCTCCCAGCGTATTGCCTCTGTTTTTGGTTCTCACTTAGAATAGTATTTTTGGACTTTACATCTCCCCCTGTGTGTTTGTCACACGAAGATATTATTACTTTGTTCACTTTGATTATTTGGACTGTTCTGCACCTGCTCTGTTTTTTCCCCTTTGTGCTTTAACTTTCTCCTCTGTCCTGCAGAGCGGCCCAGATGATTTCCACCAGTCCTCCCAGTTCCTCCCTGTTTCCCAGCCCGCCTCCGCGGGCCTCAGTCCCCTTGTCCCTAGTCCTCTTTCCCTAGTTCTCCTAGTCCCTAGTCCTCTATCCCTAGCTCTCCTAGTCCCAAGTCCTCTTTCCCTAGTTCTCCTAGTCCCTAGTCCTCTATCCCTAGCTCTCCTAGTCCCTAGTCCTCTCTCCCTAGTTCTCCTAGTCCCTAGTCCTCTATCCCTAGCTCTCCTAGTCCCTAGTCCTCTCTCCCTAGTTCTCCTAGTCCCTAGTCATCTATCCCTAGCTCTCCTAGTCCCTAGTCCTCTCTCCCTAGTTCTCCTTGTCCCTTGTTTACCTTGTCTCTAGTTCCTCTGTCCCAAGGCGTTCCCTTAACCTTCCCTTAGGCGTTCCCTTACCTTCCCATAGTGTTCCCTTTTCCTGCATTTGTGATTCTCCCTTAAAGGGACAGTGCCCTTTTCCCTGTTTTTCCCTGTGTTTCAATAAATATCTGTTTCTTGGCAAACCACCATACCTGTCTTGTGTTGTGCGATTGGGGTCGGTTACAAACCATAACAGTGAGTCCTTAAAATATATCTTAAAGTATAGCTATGGGTCTAATACACCCGTCGATTATCAGTTAGTTGCATCCAGTCAACATGTACAAAACGGATTGTTTTTTCATCGGTATATTTCCATTTTATAACCTTTTGAATATGAGTATAACTTTGGGTGCCTCTGAGTAATTCCAGAGAAAGACGGATAATAGCGTTTTAGTGGAATACACGTTGTAATTTTTCGCCTGATTATCGTATCTTCGTGAAATCAATGCTAGATTATCATTATTATCCTTCCTCGTGTATACATGAAAAGAGCATTGGACCGCGGGGCTCCGCCGCAGCCTCCTCAAACCCAACGGCACACAGCCACACACACAGCCGCGATCATGGTAGAAAGACATATCAGATCAACGATACAATTTATATATAGTGTTCTTACCTTGTATCTGATGTAATGCAAAAGAAATAATCCAATTATCTCATCGCTATTTGAAGTACTGGGCGCGGAGGTCCGTGCCACACTCAACAGCATTGCATATTGAGGGGGGGGGGCCTCGCAGATGCATCGGTGTATCTGCCTACCTCGCCTGAGTATTTAAACCACGCCTGCACGGCTTGGATTGTCCCAGAAAATAAACTAGACCATTCCCAATGGGGTGCAATACCAACTGGAAGGCGTAGGCGGCGGTATTTGCCCTTTTGCGAGCTCAGACCCATTCCCAACGATAACATCAGGCTGGATGGATGAAAATGAATGGATATCGCTAATAAAAGAAATAACGATTAAAACCCGACTATACTCGGGTCTGGCGCTCAAGCAATGGTGAGTTAACCCGACTATTATCGTGACTGGCGCTGAATGAGTTAAGCACCACAATTATAGTCAACCATCACTTAGAATATCACATCTTATATATATATAAGAGAATATCACATCTTATAACGTTAGTCCAAACTGATTTCTTTCTGAATAATTGCTGTTATTAATTTATTTTTAAAACTGTGAAAGTACTGTAACGGTAAAGTGGGGAGATTGTTCAGCCTTGACAAAGGTCTGCACTCTACTGAGAGCATTCTTCTAGTTTTTTATTGGTCTCCATTGATGGGATAAAGTTATTGTCCTCAAATGTCAGCGACATGTATCCTTCGCTTCAGCCTTGAACCACCATGACAATATTTGCCTTTGCGTCATTCCGGGTCAACAACGTCTGTGATCAAAAACAGACCTTGTGTCTGTGATCAATTTGTGTCTGTGTTTGTCTTGGGTAATATTGTGTCCTGAGACAAGAGTCTGTGTGAGCTGATAGACAAACAGAAGGCTAGAGGGGTCAGCAAGGCCAACAGCACTGGACTAAAGTAAATAAATTGCAAATAACTTGAGGACAAGTCTGCGTTTTCATTTATCCAAATGTTAAAGTTTCCCCGCTGTAGTAATAATAACTTTAATAACTTTATTTATATATTTATTTATTATATATATATATATATATATATATATATATATAGAGAAATTATATATGTATTTATATAGCACCGTTCATACAGGAATTGCAGCTCAAAGTGCTTCACAGCAAATAAAATGAACATAGGCATACATTTTGCATACAATTTTGAGCTACTTGTAATTTACGTGAGTATTTTCATTTTAGGGAACTTTATACTTTTACTCCACTACATTTCAAAGGAAATATTGTACTTTCTACTCCACCACATTTATCTGAACCCATCAGTTACTAGTTACTTTGAAGAAAAAGATTTAGCATAGAAAAAACATGGCAAAGATTTATGAAGATTACATATTTTCACATTTGAAGGATGTCAACTTCAAGAGGACATAATCAGAGAAGCATAACTGGACCACATACCACTTTAACATCACCTTTAATCAGAGCAGCATAACTGGACCACACACCACTTTAACATCACCTTTAATCAGAGCAGCATAACTGGACCACATAACATAACATTTAGAGGTCAATGGATCGAGGATTGAATGCTCCCAAGCACTGGAATACACAAACATTGTGTAGAATGCATACTTTTACCCTAAGTACATTCAATAGTAAATACTTCTCTACTTTTACATAAGTAGAATTTGAATGGAGGACTTTTACTTTTACCAGAGTACTAATTTATCTGTGTACTTCTACCAAGCACTGCAAATTAAACTCCATCCTCTCGACGGCGTTGTGTCCCGCGCAGGTTGCAATGTGGAGAACGCGTGTTACAACCTGGGGATGTGCGCGGAGAGGAACGCCATCTCCAAGGCCGTGTCGGAGGGCTACAGGAGCTTCAAGGCCATCGCCATCGCCAGGTAATGTCCCGCTCGCCTCTGGAAGCCGCCTGGACACTGAGATCAGCATTCATACTCTGGGCTCACCGCCCGGTCCAGCCCCAAAACAATGGTCCTGATCATTTTGATTTTATTTTATTACGGATCCCCATTAGCTGGTGCCATAGCAACCAGCGAGTCTTCCTGGGGTCACCGCCCGGTCCAGCCCCAAAACAATGGCCCTGATCATTTTTATTTGATTTTATTACGGATCCCCATTAGCTGGTGCCATAGCAACCAGTGAGTCTTCCTGGGGTCCACACAAAAAAACATACAAAAACAATTATTATTGCAAAACAAAATTATTAAAAGTCAGTACTCAACACACAATACATAATGAAACTAACAATTAAGATGGCAAAAATGACATGCAAGTAAAGAAACAGAAAACAAAACTAAATACTTTACAGTATCACTAACTCATCATGTGCAGAGCTGTTCTACGTGTGCCTCCCTCCACCCAAAGCCCCGTTCTCATGAGTAATGATTTACATTAACTGGACATTTGTTATGCATCATTATTTATTACATAATTGAATGCTGTGCTGCTGAGAGAAGGAGGCATAATGTGACTCTGTGATGGTTAGTCTATATACTGTGACCCTGTGATGAGTAGTCTATACTGTGACCGTTGTCTAACGTTAAGCTCAGCTGGTCCCAACAACACAAGCCACCATGGTCTCTAACGTTAAGCTCAGCTTCTCTGAAATACAAGTCACCATGGTCTCTAACGTTAAGCTCAGCTGGTCCCAACAACACAAACCAACATGGATTCTAACGTTAAGCTCAGCTTCTCTGAAACACAAGCCAACATGGTCTCTAACGTTAAGCTCAGCTTCTCTGAAACACAAGCCAACATGGTCTCTAACGTTAAGCTCAGCTTCTCTGAAACACAAGCCAACACGTTAAAGTGTTTGAAATGATGTTCCTTCAATGAAAGGTTTGCAACACAACATGTTTTTGTTCTGTTCCCTGCAGTGACTTGAACGACCAGTTCATCTCCCCATGCGGCGGCTGCAGGCAGTTCATGAGAGAGGTATGTATACATTACATACATATATATATATATATATACATACAAACATATATACATTATACACATACATATATATTTATACATACATATATACTAGGGATGCTCGATATTGGCTTTTTTACCGATACCGATATTCCGATATTGTCCAACTCTTAATTTCGATACCGATACCGATATCAACCGATACCGATATATGCAGGGTTTCCCCCCAAAAAAACTGAATAATTTCAGGTAATTAATAATTTCACTGGATGCATTCAAAAGGCTTTCTAAATGTAAGCATTATCTGTGCAAAATATGATAATTAAAAAAGTAAAAATTAACATTACATATCTCTTGTTGTTGAATTAAACCAACATGCATACTTTTGACAATAAATAAAATAAGAATTGGTTCTTACTTGCTTGCCTGGGTAAATAAAGGTTAAATAAATATAAAAAAAAAAAAAAAAAAAAAAAAATTTTTTACCGATACCGATATTTTCCGATATCACATTTTACTGCCGATATCGGCCGATAATATCGGTCGGCCGATAATATCGGACATCCCTAATATATACAGTATACACATACATATATATTAGGGATGCTCGATATTGGCTTTTTTACCGATACCAATATTCCGATATTGTCCAACTCTTAATTTCCGATACCGATATCAACCGATACCGATATATGCAGGGTTTCCCCGTCCAAAAAACTGAATAATTTCAGGTAACTAATAATTTCACTGGATATATATATAACAAATATTGTTATTGTTTTTTTTGTTTTTAAACAGATACCGATATTTTCCGATATCACATTTTACATTTACATTTACATTTAGTCATTTAGCTGACGCTTTTATCCAAAGCGACTTACAAGTTCTGTGCGACAAGACAGCAAGAAGGGTATAACTCTATCAGCTGAGTAACAATGTTCAGTAACAACAATTTTTACTGCCGATATCGGCCGATAATATCGGTCGGCCGATAATATCGGACATCCCTAATATATATACATACATATACATACATATATACAGTATACATACATATATATACATACACACATATATATATATATACATACATATATAGATACATACATATATAATACATAATATACATGCATACATACAAATATACATATATACAGACAGTTCATGAGGGAGGTATGTATATACATGCATACATATATACATTACATACTGTACATATACAGTTCATAAAATAACTGAACTGAGATACATACTGTACATATACAGCTCATGAGAGGTATGTATACTGTACATACTGTACATGTATACATACATATACAGACAGTTCATGAGATAGGTATGTATACATACATATACACAGTTCACGAGAGGTATGTATATACATACACATACATATACAGACAGTTCATGAGATAGATATATATTAAGGCTGTCAAAGTTAACGCAGTATTAACGCCTGATTCTATTAACGGCACTATTTTTTTTAAACTCACAATTAACTTTTAAGATTTTTTATTTTTTTTTACTAGATTTCACTCAGGTGTATTATTGATGCCCTCATTGATACTATGTTTTTTTTCCTGAAGTGTGAGAGATAGAGAGAGAGGGGGGGTGAGAGAGATGAGGAAGGGGCAAGAGAGAAAGAGCTGGGAGAGTGTGTGTGAGAGAGGGGGGGGGGGGGGGGTGAGTACTCAGCCGTTGTGTGGGTGAATGTAACAAGTTCCTAACGTTTTCTTTCCCCTATTATTTCATGCACACTTTATTCATTGTTTTAAATTATTATTTTCTTTTAAGTTATTTTGTGCATCACTCTGTTTTGAATTTGATGCAAATTTGCAATGCATGAGGGTCATCCTTTTGTGTTAAATGCTGCATAAAGCAAGCATTTGTTGACTCGCATGTTGATAAGAGTATTAAAACTTGGAACTTGAAAAAGATTAATCGCGAGTTAACTATGGACAATCATGCGATTAATCAGATTAAATATTTTAATTGATTGACAGCACTAGTATATATACATATAGTAGTGTAGCAAACTAGTTTCATTACTTGCTCGTGGGCTAACTAGCTGATATCCTTTACAACTACTGACTGGTCAGAGTAGGGGGGCAATCACAGTAATTATGCAATATTTCCAAATAGATTGGTTATCTGAAATGGCTTGCTTTTTATTTTATTTTTTATATCTAGGGGAGGATAGAGATCAAAGGGCTTTAGTCGTCATCTTTACAACACTTCTAACATTTGGGGTAATTTTATGTCAACCTTGTTGTATACCTTTTATGTAATTTCATAATTTTATGTATACCTTCTGTTTAAACATGCAACAAGATTGAAAAACAAGATCAAACACTGCGACAGGAAGTCATCTTGGGCCCATTTAGGATGTTTATAAAAAGGTATCCATGTTGTAGATAGATTCAGGGATTCAGGGCAACAGTGGTTCGGGAGGTAGAGCAGTCGTCCGTCTGGTAATCCGGAAGTTCCCGGATCAATTCCCTTCTCCTCCCGAAGTTAACCTCCAACTGCTCCCGATGAGCAAGGTTGGCACCTTGCATGGTCGCCTCCGCCATCGGTGTGTGAATGTGCGAGTGATTGGGTAAAACGTGAGGAACAAAATTGTAAATCTATATATTATTTTTGTTTATTTCAGTTCGGGGCGAGCTGGGAGGTGTATCTGTCGAAGCCCGACGGCTCCTACATAAAGATGGACGTGGACGAGCTGCTCCCAGTCTCCTTCGGCCCGGAGGACCTGTCCATGAAGAAGGTCTTCACCATTCCCAACGAGTACTAAGACCAGACGAACCCAGAGCCTTTTAGAGTGTTCATTCCTCCGCCATGTTGGAAGAGGCAACAGTTGCCATCAGGGTTCCTGCAGGCTTAAGACCACTTTGAATATAATTGTATTTCCCCCAAAACACATTGAAACATGATACAGAGAAGTAACCCCCTAATCCCAATACATTAAGACCTATACAAATCATATTTAAGACCTTTTTAAGGCCTAAAATAATTTGTATTAAATGCAAGACTTTGTGTAAGACCCTGTGGGAACCCTGTGCTATATGTGCAAAACAACGGTTGTGTGTAGATAATATGAAAGATATTTCAACATGAAATGTAATGTAATGTGGTGTCTTATTCCTGGATTGTAGACAAGTCACAGTGGAACAGTAATATTGTGTTTTTCCAATGTTTCACCTACTCATTATTACACACAGACGGGCAGAAATTATGCATTTTAGGGCGGCTGGGTAGCGCAGTGGAGAATGCACGAGTTCGCCTACCACCGTAGAGACTCTGGGATCGAATCCAGCTGTCAGCGGTACCTCCGGCTTGGTCAGTCGTCCCTACTAACACAATTGGCAGTGTTAGCGGGTGGGAAGCCGGCGGGGTATGTAAACTGCGATTCCTACTGGTCGGTCGGGGCGCCTGTTCAGAACTGGAGTTCCCCCAGTGAGACTCCTCGCTGTCAGGTGAAAAGAAGTGGCTGGCTGACTCCACATGTATCGGAGGAGGCATGTGGTAGTTCTACACCCTCCCTAGGCCGACAGTGGGGCAATGCGCGCAACGACCAGGAAGGGAATTGGCATAATGACTAAATTGGGAGAAAAAAAAATTCAGAAAAAAAAAAAGAACAAATGTTGGAAGAGACCGACGTTCCGTGGAGGAGGGCCTCTGTGGACTCAGTCAGTTGTTGGTACATTGAGCCTCCGTCATGTGAACGTGACCCCGTCCATGTTTACCATGTGTGGAGGTTACATCACGTAGCTCGTTTTAAAAGGGTTTACTATTTATGACAAATATTTGTTTTGTCCACGGCATGTGGACTGTAAATAATGTTACATTTAAGTTTATTGACCTGTATGTATATTATTAAAACTAATTTCACTTCATCATTGCGTTTCTTGATTCACAATTCAACTTCTTGCAGTCACACAATTTTGATAAAAAAAAGAAGAGATTTATTAGTTTTTAAGCATGTGGACACAATAAAATAAATATAGCACACCATTTTATCCGCACAATCTCATAAATAAACTGCAAATAAGTGAATTCGTTTTTTAAAATAACAGTTTCTTTTTTTCTTCTTACTGTAATACCGTAATTAACTCTTAGGATGGAATATGGAATATGGATTTTTAAGTATGACATTGAAAAGACATAAACATATATTTTTTTTAAAAGCCTAATTATTAAATAGAGTTATGGTCTACTGTGTCCCTCATTTAGTGACCCGGCAAATCATTCAATAAAAAAAAATAAACAAACACATTAAGAAAAGTGGGTGAATTGTGCAACAGCTGCCAGCGCTTGTAACATACTATAGGCCCACACCTCTTATCACCAACACAAGGCCTACCTGCTACATGCACTGAGGTGTACAGTGATTAAGGGCACTGATGTAATGGAGACGAGAGGAAGACTGAAGCGTTATGTCATTTCTCCCCACGTCAGACGACGGACAGTGAAGAACAGAGAGAAGAAAGAGAAGGACGATAAGTGAAAAACGAGTTCTCGTTATTGAACCCATTGTTGTTTCCTCAAGGATTCCAAGGAGACTCTAAAAGAAGGAAGGGTCATCACAACACGGTGTAGCCACTGTAGCGCGTGAACGGACATTGGTGCCAAGTGTGGGAACTCGTTTATGTAATTTAAAACCGGTCGTTACCTCGGATGTCAGAATCATCAGCAATTTGATGCCTTGTTAACTAGCTAACATTTGATATATAATATATAATTTGATATATTATATAATATTATATAATTTGATATATTATATATAATATATTAATACAGTACATTTGAATACAGGCTTCAATGGAACTGGCGCCAAAGTCTGGCACCAAGCAGAGCATAGAAAGCTGATATTCTGACGTGATGACGCTTCCTTCTTTTATAGTGTCCTTGAAGAATTCTAGCTTGGAAAATTCTGGAACTATATTAGTTTGAATTACCTGTGGCCATTGTGGCGTCCTAATTAGTATGTTTAGTTTAAGAAAATTCAAAATCACACCGACATGATCGCACACCTCAGAGGTCAACAAAACAGCAAAAAACGTACAGGCAGGAAGGCAGATCTTCTAAGTTCTAGACGGCAGTTTCCTGAACTTAAATTTCAACTTGATTACGACAAGAAAACAACGAAGTCACACAAAAAAACAAAAGAAAGAAAATGAGAGAAAATACAGAAAAACTGGCCAAATATTCTTACTTTCAACAAAGACAGACAAGAAGGATGGTAGGTAGGCCCTGAGCAGCATGAGAACACACAAGAACCCTATTCAACCACAGCAGAAGAGATGCTTCTCCAGGGCTCGCACAACGCAGTGATACAAGTGTCTTTAATGCTACTTAGGTTGTCCGTGACCCGTAACGCCTTCGATCCTGATACGCAAAACCGGAGAGGTTTTCAGATGTACTGTGTGAAACCCAAGGTTGGTTGAATGGGGTTCTTGAGAGTTCACACAAAAGAAAAAAAAAACAATTCAACGTATGATCAGTGCATTATAATAGTGCAATGAGAGCAGTTCCTCCAGAGTTCAGCTTCTGGTAGAAGCTCACAAGCGAGACCCGCGCAGATGAAGCACACTTCTCCTTAAGACGACTCGAAGGTGAAAGAACGCACTAATGATGGGAGGCTCTCTGTTGTCTTGATGGACTTAGCTAACTACAACTATCAATATTATTCATTAGCTTCACATTAGCCTTGGATAAGCCTCAGCCTTATACGGGAATAAAGTAGCAATAGTCTTTATTGCCATTATGGAACCCTTCTGCCAATACTTTCTGAAGAAGGTAATGTCTATTACCCACCAAGAAAACAAGGGTGAGGTTACACAAGGTGTCATCAGCCTTCAGGTGTCAGGGGGGGGGGGGGGGGGGGGGGGCATCTCAACGGCCTGCAGGGCATTCCTCTCCTCAACTATAAATCTTGATCTGCTGTGCATTCACTTAAAAAAAAGAAAACGTGGAACCAAACCTTCTAACCTCCCAATGTTAAAACTGTGTTGTATAACAGAATAAAAGGAAGCCACTTGAGAAGCTTCACTCCAGATTTCGGACTCGGGAACTTAACGAGGAAGCAAGACCACAACTATGACCTCGCCTCTCCACCTCTCCAGCCTTCAGCTCAGCTCTCGGAGGTGTTGTTAGTGGTCGTATCCAGGCAGGGCCAGGCGGGGACACGCAGCCTGGGCAGGGTGCCTTCCATCAGCCTCTCCATCCACAGTCCCAGACGGTCCAGTTTGTGATGGACGTCCAGGCTGGTGGCCCTGGCGGAGCTCCTACCCGAGCCGGGTGCGTCCTCCCTGGAGCGGGACCTGGACCGGGACTGAGAGCGGGACCTGGAGCGGGACTTTCTCCTGGAGGCGGAGAAGGAGGCCTCGGAGGAGGAGCCGTCGCTGGGCTCGTCCCCGGTGAAGACGGGTCTGAAGAGGCAGAAGTACTTCTTGTAGCCGTTGAGGGCCAGGACGTAGCCGGTGTGGTCCGAAGACTCCTCGTCGTCGTCGTCAGAGTAGCCCAGGGACTGCAAGGCATCTGGGGCCGAGCCGAGGAGGGAAGGCATCCACTGACGGTGCTTATCGCCATTCAGGAAGGAGAAGTGGAGGGTCTGTGTTCTACAGGAAGAGAACAGAGTGAGTGGAGAGACTGGGTTCTACAAGAAGATAACAGTGAGTGGAGAGCCTGGGTTCTACAAGAAGATAACATAGTGAGTGGAGAGACTGGGTTCTAGAGGAAAATAACAGATATGATGAGGATATGGCCGGTGTAATTTAATTTATTTCGTATTATCATTTCAATTTCTACAAGGAAGAACCATACTTCATAAGCTATGTTGACACAATATGTGATGCTGGGGAACCTTACCTCTGGCGTCCCCCAGGGGTCAGTCCTGGGGCCCCTGCTCTTTTTAAACAGACATGCTCCACCCTTGGTAAAATACTGCGAAGCCAGGACATCAAATTCCACTCATGCTGATGATACCCAAATCTACTATCCAAACCTCCCCTGACTCACACCTGGCTCTCACCCGGGCAACCAGATGCCTTGACGACATCCGCCACTGGATGAGTAGAAACTCCCTGCAGCTAAATGGCAGTAAGACCGAAGCCATCTTCATCGGCACGCCACATCGAACCAAACAGGCCGGTATCACCCATATCACCGTTGATAATCACTGTCCTTTGATGCCCACATAAAAACGCTCCCGTCAAACCTTCTACCACCTGAGGAACATTTCCAACCAATCAGAGAAAGAGAACACCTCTCAGTGCAGCGAACACAATGCAACGTACCCAGAGAAAGAGAACACCTCTCAGTGCAGAGAACACAATGCAACGTACCCAGAGAAAGAGAACACCTCTCAGTGCAGAGAACACAATGCAACGTACCCAGAGAAAGAGAACACCTCTCAGTGCAGAGAACACAATGCAACGTACCCAGAGAAAGAGAACACCTCTCAGTGCAGAGAACACAATGCAACGTACCCAGAGAAAGAGAACACCTCTCAGTGCAGAGAACACAATGCAACGTACCCAGAGAAAGAAAACACCTCTCAGTGCAGAGAACACAATGCAACGTACCCAGAGAAAGAGAACACCTCTCAGTGCAGGGAACACAATGCAACGTACCCAGAGAAAGAGAACACCTCTCAGTGCAGAGAACACAATGCAACGTACCCAGAGAAAGAGAACACCTCTTTGGCAAACTTCCTGAGTAGGGCGTTCTTGGAGGAGTCGGTGAGGACCAGCACCACGTTGATGTGACCTGGCCTCAGCTTCACCAGGTTACTGGTGTAGGTGAGATCTGTCAGCTCGGTCACCTCCACAAAGTCCTTCTTAGGAGCACGACTAGATGGATGGAGAGAGAGCGAGAGCGAGACAGAGACAGAGAGAGAGGGGGGAGGGGGGAGGGAGGGAGAGACAGAGACCGAGAGACAGAGAGAGAGAGAGAAAGAGAGAGATAATACATCTTCTGTTATGGCTGAAAATATCCAATATGGATAAATACTGGAAGTTGTAAGCCATGAAAAGAGTGTATAATGTTTATAGAGTCTCTTTCAATGCTGTTGTGAGCATGTTTAACAAGACCAAGTGAAGGTTACACTAGACCAAGTGAAGGTTACACTAGACCAAGTGTAGGTTACACTAAGACCAAGTGATGGTTACACTAGACCAAGTGAAGGTTACACTAGACCAAGTGAAGGTTACACTAGACCAAGTGAAGGTTACACTAGACCAAGTGAAGGTTACACTAGACCAAGTGAAGGTTACACAAGACCAAGTGAAGGTTACACTAGACCAAGTGAAGGTTACACAAGACCAAGTGTAGGTTACACTAGTCTGTTTGCGGTGGTGAATATGCATATGTTTGTCTCAAGGCTCTGTACCATTATTACTATCTAAAATGTAATAATTGTGGAATATTACTGTAATGAGCTGTATGTGTATGACCCAAGCGTCCTATGATCATCATAGGAGCATAACAGAAAAAAAGCATTCCATGTGAAGGTATTCTGTATCTTTGCATGTCAACTAATAAAGAAACTTGAAACTTGAAACTTGAAACTAGACCAAGTGAAGGTTACACTAGACCAAGTGTAGGTTACACAAGACCAAGTGAAGGTTACACTAGACCAAGTGAAGGTTACACTAGACCAAGTGAAGGTTACACAAGACCAAGTGTAGGTTACACAAGACCAAGTGAAGGTTACACAAGACCAAGTGAAGGTTACACTAGACCAAGTGAAGGTTACACAAGACCAAGTGAAGGTTACACTAGACCAAGTGAAGGTTACACAAGACCAAGTGAAGGTTACACAAGACCAAGTGAAGGTTACACTAGACCAAGTGAAGGTTACACTAGACCAAGTGAAGGTTACACAAGGCCAAGTGAAGGCTACACTAGACCAAGTGTAGGTTACACAAGGCCAAGTGAAGGTTACACTAGGCCAAGTGAAGGCTACACTAGACCAAGTGAAGGTTACACTAGACCAAGTGAAGGTTACACTAGGCCAAGTGAAGGCTACACTAGACCAAGTGAAGGTTACACTAGACCAAGTGAAGGTTACACTAGACCAAGTGAAGGCGACACTAGACCAAGTGAAGGCTACACTAGACCAAGTGAAGGTTACACAAGACCAAGTGAAGGTTACACTAGACCAAGTGAAGGCGACACTAGACCAAGTGAAGGTTACACTAGACCAAGTGAAGGTTACACAAGACCAAGTGAAGGTTACACTAGACCAAGTGAAGGCGACACTAGACCAAGTGTAGGTTACACTAGACCAAGTGTAGGCTACACTAGACCAAGTGAAGGTTACACTAGACCAAGTGAAAGCGACACTAGACCAAGTGTAGGTTACACTAGACCAAGTGTAGGCTACACTAGACCAAGTGAAGGTTACACTAGACCAAGTGAAGGTTACACTAGACCAAGTGAAGGTTACACTAGACCAAGTGAAGGCGACACTAGACCAGTGTTTCTCAAAGTGGGGGGCGCGCCCCCCAGGGGGGGCGCAGAGGCATGACAGGGGGGGCCTTGAGATTTATTAAAGGTTACACTAGACCAAGTGAAGGTTACACTAGACCAAGTGAAGGTTACACTAGACCAAGTGAAGGCTACACACAAGATTGGTTTCAAATAAGAAAAGGTGAATTCCTTGTTTTGGATTTCTGTGGTGGTACCACGTCCAGATTACAAACACAACAAAGCACAGCTAGGCCTAAATGTGAACCTGGACGATAAGAACGGTATTATCCTTACGCCGAAGTACTGGCTCTACTAGATGAGTCTTCCTCAGTCTTCTGATGCTCCTTGGGTTTTGGTTTCTGAGGCTTGTCTTCACCTGAATCACTGAGTAAAGATCAGAGGAGGGAAATAACTTAGTCATACCAGGAGACATAATCCTAATTCAAACATACCAGGAGACATAATCCTAATTAAAACATACCAGGAGACATAATCCTAATTCAAACATACCAGGAGCCATAATCCTAATTTAAACATATCAAGAGACATAATCCTAATTTAAACATACCAGGATAAATAATCCTAATTTAGTCATACCAGGAGAAATAATCCTAATTCAAACATACCAGGAGACATAATCCTAATTCAAACATACCAGGAGACATAATCCTAATTTAAACATACCAGGAGACATAATCCTAATTTAGTCATACAAGGAGACATAATCCTAATTTAGTCATACCAGGAGAAATAATCCTAATTTAGTCATACCAGGAGACATAATCCTAATTCAAACATACCAGGAGACATAATCCTAATTCAAACATACCAGGAGACATAATCCTAATTTAAACATACCAGGAGAAATAATCCTAATTTAGTCATACCAGGAGAAATCATCCCAATTTAGTCATATCAGGAGACATGATCCTAATTCAAACATACCAGGAGACATAATCTAAACGTTACTTTAAAATATGCACTATGCAGGCTGGGGACATGTGTTGACATTCCCAGAGCCTGCAATTAGTTTACTAAACACATTTACATGTGATTCTCTATAAAACGCCGCTCTCACCTGAAGGCCTGGATGATGACGGTGCCGAAGAGGATGAAGAGCGCAGAGAAGATCAGAGACAGGATGGGCATCATCTCCCGCCTGGAAGACAGGCCGGCAAACATCAAACACCCAATCCCAGACACACATAAATATGACTTTCTTTTTTTTAACCTTTATTTAAACAGGAAGTCCCATTGAGATACAAGATCTCTTTTGCAAGGGAGACCTGGCCAAGATGACAGCAATAACATTTGAAATATATCAAGACAGCAATAAAATGTGCGGTACATCACACAAGACCATAATTAAAGTGCATGTATACAATATACAATACATTACATGTAAACACAAAACAGAATACGGTAGTCTACATAATAGTAAAAGTGTATGACAGTAAAATACAGGGTAATACAGTAATTTTGCAGTTTTGCAGTTGGGACCCGACTACAAAAAGCAGCGACATTCTTCTTGTAGGAAGTTATGTAATATCAAATCAAATTTATTTGTAAGGCCCGACAACACACGTTAATGTCCCCATGGGCCGTACACGTCTTCTTTAAACAGGTCAAGAAGAAACATCACAATAAGTCAAGAACAAAACAAGAACACCATAAGGTCCAACATTTTTTAAATAAATGCAAAATAAATAAATGCAACACTCCCAGACATACCCCACGCGAAGGTAAGGAAAAACTCACTAAAACCTAGTAATAGGGAAACATGCACCACAGGCAATGTGGAGGAGAGAAACCTTAGAAGGGCCATTCAAGGGGGGATCTCCCTTCTTAGATGTCGGTGATAGTAGTGTTGCAGTAAAAAGAGGCAAACAGTTGGTAAGCATGCACTCATGTGTGTAATGAAACACAGATGAGTGCATGCGATAGCAACTGAACATTTTGAAAAATTAAAGATAGAGCTGATAGCGATAGCAACTGAACATTTTGAATGATTAAAGGCCCACTTGCATGTTGTATTTTTGCTCAATAAACAATGTGACTAGGCCAACGGTGACTTTCATGAAGAGGGGGGGAAAAAAAGTTTTTGCGTTTTTATCAAACATTTTGTCCGCCCAACCACAACCACCACGCATGTGGATATTTTAATCCATGGTTCATAACTTGCGTGTGTCATCTTAATGATGACGTCACAGCATAGACTGTATAAGAGACAAAAAAAAACAAAAAGCAGCGGGACCCGACTCGGTCTCTCCGTCCACCTTGAAGCACTGTGCCGACCAGCTGTCTCCGGTGTTCACAGACATCTTTAACACCTCACTGGAGACATGCCACGTGCCAGCCTGCTTCAAAACATCCACCGTAATCCCGGTCGCCAAAAAGCCAAGGCGCAGTGGACTAAATGACTACAGACCCGTCGCCCTGACCCCTGTGGTGATTTTGAACGCCTTGTGCTTACACACCTTAAATCCATCACAGACCCTCTCCTGAACCCCCTGCAGTTCGCCTACAGAGCCAACAGGTCTGTAGACGACTCTGTCAACATGGCACTCGACTTCATCCTCCAGCACCTGGACTCTGCAGGAACCTACACCAGGATCCCGTTTGTGGATTTCAGCTCTGCTTTTAATACAGTCATCCCGGCCCTGCTACAGGACAAGCTCTCCCAGCTGAGCGTGCCCGACTCCACCTGCAGGTGGATCACAGACTTCCTGTCTGACAGGAAGCAGCATGTGAGACTGGGAAAACACACCTCAGACTCCCAGACCATCAGCACAGGTTCCCCCCAAGGCTGTTTAATTTCCCCTCTTCTCTTCTCCCTCTATACCAACAGCTGCACCTCCAGTCACCAGTACGTCAAGCTCCTGATGTTTGCGGATGACACCACCCTCATTGAACTCATCGCTGGTGGGGATGAGTCCGCCTACAGGTGATAGATTGACCATCTGGTGACGTGGTGCAGCCAGAACAATCTGGATCTCAACGCTCTCAAGACACTGGAGATGGTTGTGGATTACAGAAGGAACCCAGCCCCACTCAACCCCATCACCCTGTGTGACTCCCCAGTGGACACTGTGGAGTCCTTCCACTTCCTAGGAACTATCATCTCCCATGACCTCAAGTGGGAGCTGAACATCAGCTCCCTCATCAAGAAAGCACAGCAGAGGATGTACTTCCTGTGGCAGCTGAAGAAATTCCACCTGCCAAAGACGATGATGGTGCACTTTTACACATGCCATCATTGAGTCCATCCTCACCTCCTCCATCACAGTATGGTACGCTGCAGCCACGGCCAAGGACAAAGGCAGGCTGCAGCGTGTCATCCACTCTGCTGAGAAGGTGATCGGCTGCAATCTGCCATCTCTCCAGGACCTGTACGCCTCCAGAACTCTGAAGCGTGCAGGTAAGATTGTGGCCGACCCCTACCACCCCGGTCACAACCTGTTTGAGCCACTCCCCTCTGGCAGGAAGCTGCGGTCCATCAGGGCCAAAAACTCACGCCACAGGAACAGTTTCTTCCCCTCTGCAATGAGCCTCGTCAACAAGGCTCGGGACCCTCACTGACACCCCCCCTTCCCCCACTGTGTTACATAAACACACCCCTACTGGACTAAATACTTGCATAAACAACCAAACATACCTGTTCATACTTCACTGACCCATAGTCTTTGCATATTGCACAGCCCTGGCCTATTCCTATTTTATTTGTATTGTACTATATTCTATTGTGCTATATTTAATATAGTTTATATCCAATTTAATATTATTCAACCTCTTTATTTACAGTTGTACAGCCCTGGCCTATATTTTATTCCATAATTCTATTATAGTCTTTTTTTTTATCCACTTTTTCTCCCATTTTCTATTTTTCTCCCATCCCAATTTTCATATCGTCCAATTCAACCCTCCCCTGTCTTTTAACGTTGTTTCTTGCCTCCCACAAGCCGGCTGCAATGTGGACTAAGTCATACATAGCACGAGTCCCCTCCGATACTCGAGGTAACAGCCGTCGCATCTTTTCACCTGCGCAGCTCGATCTTTCAGCGTCGGGGGTCTGGGCTTTGGAGGGGCCCCGCCCCTGTCGCTTCTTGATTCTACTGCGCAGGCGCACCAACCGACCTGTAGGAGTCGCTGTCCACAACGCCCAATCCCCACCCTTCAGTTTCCCTCCCCGTAATACGGCCAATGTGTATTACTGTGGACGACCAGCTAAACTGAAAGCAATGTGGAGAGCGGGGCTCGAACAGGAGGTTCGAGCCTAGTCTCCAGCATTCATTGCGAGCGCCTTGCCCACTGCGCCACGTAGCCGCTCCAATTCTATTCTATTCTATTGTGCTTAACTTTCATTTGATCTTACTTCACCTCTTTATTGTATTATCTGTCTGTTAATGTCTGTCCGTCAATGTCACACAGAAAATGACCAAAGCAAATTCCTTGTATGTGAAAACTACTTGGCAATAGAGACCTTTCTGATTCTGATCTGATTCTAAATAAAGTTCCCTTAAATGAATAAATTAAAATCACCAGAAAGCATGATGAGGAGTGACTCCACAATCAAATAGTTTTACACTGAACATTATCACAGACGCACAACCCACTGTCTCCCCTGCTCTAGTTAGCGATAGATATTGTGAACAGGGTCTTACCAGTTTGAGTAGAGCAGGTCGTCATAGATTTGAAGCATGTAATCGGAAGCAGCATTCATCCACTGGACCAGAAACATCTGAGGGGTGTGGCAAAGGCAGGGAACACACAGGGATTCATTCAAGCTACAATGTGCAAGATTTTCCAATCGTAGATCTTTTTGTGTTTGAATTTAGCTCCAAAACACAACTTAACTCTTCTGTCCTTTTCCTGACCTGGAGAGTGCAGTTCTCCATACTTTCATCCTGCCTAGACTACTGCAACTCCCTGTATCTAGGAATCAGCCAGCCATCCTTATCCTTGTACAAAATGCTGCAGCCATGATGCTGACTGGCACTAAAAAGAGAGACCACATCACCCCAGTGTTCGATTCCCTTCACTGGCTCCCAGTCCAGGAAGGGAAGCTTAGGACAGGAACCATTTTAAGGTCTTGTTATTTGTTTTCAAAGCCATCAATGGCCTGGCTCCCTCTTGTTTAATGGATCTCCTCTCCCCCCACATTGCTCCTAGATCGCTCAGGTCCTCCAGTCACTCTCTCCTGGTGGTCCCTCCATCTAGGCTGAAGACTAAGGTCCTCCAGTCTCTCTCTCCTGGTGGTCCCTCCATCTAGGCTGAAGACTAAGGTCCTACAGTCTCTCTCTGGTGGTCCCTCCATCTAGGCTGAAGACTAAAGGCCCTCCCATAGTCGAGCAGACTGTACGCGGACTGGACTCAGCGGAGGTCCACTGGACTTTTTGAGCTTTCATAGTCGAGCGGACCTCCACGGACCAATTTCCTACATGTCACGCGGCAGTTTACACAATTGTCCCCACGCTGTTCAACTTCTGTCATGTCGTCGTCATCCGATGTCAAAATAAAGAGTATGTTATCTCCGTTTCCAATATTTCGATAATAAAACAGGCAGTTTTACGCACTTGAATAACAGGTATATAGGCTTGAGGTGGACAGCGCGTGGTGCTGAAATGACAAACACGCATTGCATGAAATAAAAGCACCAGTTTTATTTCAAAATATTGGAAACGGAGATAACATTCTATGTTATCTCCGTTTCCAATATTTCGAAATAAAACTGGCAATTTTACACACTTCATTTAGAAAAGCCATTCAAACGTCTCTCTCTCCTGGTGGTCCCTCCATCTAGGCTGAAGACTAAGGTCCTACAGTCACTCTCCTGGTGGTCCCTCCATCTAGGCTGAAGACTAAGGTCCTACAGTCTCTCTCTCCTGGTGGTCCCTCCATCTAGGCTGAAGACTAAGGTCCTCCATCCAGTCTCTCTCTCCTGGTGGTCCCTCCATCTAGGCTGAAGACTAAGGTCATCCAGTCTCTCTCTCCTGGTGGTCCCTCCATCTAGGCTGAAGACTAAGGTCCTACAGTCTCCCTCTCCTGATGGTCCCTCCATCTAGGCTGAAGACTAGGGTTGGTTCACACCTACCCTGTTTTATGTTGTGTATTCTTTAATTTCTTCTTATCATGTATTTATTTATTATCTTAATAATTTTACATTTGTTGTATCTTCTACTGTGAATGATCTCATTGACCATTAAGGCTGGGAGGTATACCGTCATGGATCCATGCAAAAAGAATAATCTTATTAAACTGGCCACTACATATATACATACATATATATATATACATACATACACACATATATATATAATTTAATAATAATAATAATTTCCCTTTTGAATGGAACAGCACCATGACAACTGTATTACAAGATAAAGAAAGACATTGTAATTTGTACTGGAATGAAAGGAATCTCTGTCCGTCTGTCTGTCCTTCGAGTTTCTTGTGAACCGTTCATCCGATATTGCCGAGGACCCAAGGGAGGGCAGTGTCAAGTGTGAACTTGATTGGATGAGTGGTTCTCAAGAACGCTGCGAGCAGCAATACCGGGGGCCAAGCAATCAGCCATTCCAAATGGGCACGTATTCCAAACGGGCACTGCACTAGCATGTTAAATAACTGGAGAGCCAGTCAGAGAGAGGGGGATCTTACGGGGGCCATCTTGTTGTTAAATAACCTGAGAGCCAGTGGCAGAGGGGGGGATCTTGTTATTAAATAACCTGAGAGCCAGTGGGAGAGAGGGGGATCTCATTGTAAAATAACCTGAGAGCCAGTGGCAGAGAGGGGGATCTTGTTGTTAAATAACCTGAGAGCCAGTGGCAGAGAGGGGGATCTCGTTGTTAAATAACCTGAGAGCCAGTGGCAGAGAGGGGGGGTCTTGTTGTTAAATAACCTGAGAGCCAGTGGCAGAGAGGGGGATCTCGTTGTTAAATAACCTGAGAGCCAGTGGCAGAGAGGGGGATCTCGTTGTTAAATAACCTGAGAGCCAGTGGCAGAGAGGGGGATCTTGTTGTTAAATAACCTGAGAGCCAGTGGGAGAGAGGGGGGTCTTACGGGGGCCATCTCGTTGTTGAGCTCCGGCAGTGTGGTGTCATGGATCAGGTAAGATGGATCGTGCTGCAGCAGCTCCAGCTGCTCGTGGAGGCGGTGCTTATCCTCCTCACTTCCGTTCCAGCCACCAATCACAGAGCGGTACAGGACCTTGCCAGCCTGGCTCCGCCTCTCAAGAAGGACCACCTGTCGATCGTTGGCGATAGAAACAGTTCAACTGTCCATTAGACTGTAGAGCAGGGGTCGGCAATTAGGTCTGGCCACGGGCCAGATTTTCCCCAAGCCTTTGCTTGGCGGGCCAGGATCAAAAACAATGGCTAATTTAATATACTGAGCACCGCGGCGGGTGCATACACTTAATAATAATAACTTTATTTGTATAGCACTTTTCATACAGAGGTTGCAGTTCACAGTGCTCCACAACAGTAAAAAACAGGCATAAGCGAGCACTCGCAAATGGCGGACCCTGATGTAAACAAGACAAACGTTTTTCTCTGGTCTGCATCCCCTTAACAATTGTGTGTATTGCGCCGTACTGTATTGTACCCATTCTGCAATCTGTTAAATAAAGTTTTCATTCATTCATGAACAGCAGATCAGCTGTTGCAGATCACCGCGGCGGGTGATGAACCAGAATGCATGAAAACACGACTCACCATACCTTGTTTGTTGTTAAGTCCTCCAAAATCCCTGCTAATGCTTGAAACATGTCCAATATCCACTCGCCGCCCTCCAATTCCAGATTGGCGTTGAATGCAGCTACTTTATCTGCCAACTTGAACACAGTTGTCATCATTGCCTCGCTGTTGTTGTTGTTGTTGTCGCCACATATTATGCAGAGAGGACGTCGGCTCGGCACGCAAGAATCACTGACCTGTTGCGATAAACCCGTATTTTAAGTATGGCTCCTGTTTATTAAAAGAA
Organism: Notolepis coatsorum; assembly: GCF_963971535.1. Classification (NCBI taxonomy): domain Eukaryota; kingdom Metazoa; phylum Chordata; class Actinopteri; order Aulopiformes; family Paralepididae; genus Notolepis; species Notolepis coatsorum. The sequence goes on along the minus strand of NC_140170.1, from coordinate 180,228,368 downwards.
GCGTTATATTTCCCCGTTGCAAAGAAGCTATCCAAAGATGTTTGTTTTGTTTTTTTTAACACATTTTTTTTACTCGCTCGCATCTCGAACGCGGAAGTGATAGTGCGTTAGGGAAATATACACGCGGCCCGGTGGGACTATTCCATTGGTTCTCCAATTCCACGTGACCATTCCTAGCATTTCAAGTGACAATGAAATGAAAAAATATTTCATCAACAAAAATATTTTGTCAACAAAAATATTTCATCAACTAAAATATACAGTACGTCACACCCCGTGCCTCTCCCTGCCGTCTGCAAGTGGCTAATCTTGAGTTTCCGACCCCCCAGTAAGCTAACCATGGATACATCCAAAAAAAGTAAAATCTGAGGAAAATAGAGGGTTTAATTCAGCGTGGACAGATTAATTTGCTTTCACGACTAACGATGAACCTGTATGCCTGATATGTGGTGCGAAATTTGCGAACAACGAAAAATTTACTTTTTATTTGATAGATTTTCCACAAATAAGGGAATGACTCAAATAGAGCTGCATAGTTCAGGGTTTTATTTCAAAGTAGGTCTACAGATGCCACTGTTTTTTCTCCTTTTCTGTGTTTTATTTCAAAGTAGGTCTACACATGGTAGTCTTTTTTCAAAGTAGACTACTTTTTATTTTATAAATGTTCCACAAATAAGGGAAGGACTCAAATATACCTGAATAGTTCAGGGTTTTATTTCAAAGTCGGTCTACAGACACCAGTGTTTTGTCTCCTCTTCTGTGTTTTATTTAAAAATAGGTCTACACAGCCAGTATTTTTTCTCCTCTTCATAAGAGTTTGAGGTTTCCCTTTTTTATAACAGGTAAAAACAGCAATAAAAAGTAAAAAAAAAATCTTTTTGTTGCTTTATAATTCCATTAACACTTTCAGAGCCCAAGCTTAATTCCTTTTTATCCCCTTGAATGCCCAGCACCACTTCAATGTTAACGTTAATATCGCCTAATCTATGTTTTAAATTATGGCTATGTGTCTAATCTGCCCGTCGCTTATCAAAGACTCATTTTCCAGTCAACATTGTCGTAGCAGATTGTTTTTTTATCGGTCCATTTAGGTTTTCTAGCATTTTGAAAAGCACTCGTTTTCACGGAAAAAATAAGACATTCCATGATAATCGCCCTTTACTGGAATATTCTAGAACGTTGTAATTTTTCGGCCTATTTATGAATTGTTTTCAAATAAACACTAGATTATCGATAGTATATGTGTGCGCATGCACACTCGTGCCGCAAGCTGAAAATCGATTCTCCTAGTTACTGACCGCTCGCACAGCCAAACAGCCATATCACATAAAAGCTTATATCTCCGTGAAAACTGATCTGATTATCCTAAGACTGGTAACATAGATAATCCAAATGGATTATTCCAATTCCTGATCGCCATTCGAAAAAATCAATCCTTTTATTGATCCACCGTGTATACTGTAAAAACACATAATCCCCGCTGCTCTGAGGCTCCAGAGTGAAACTGGCCGACGGCATGAGTGAGAAGTAGAACGTGGATTCAGTTTTTTTTTTTCTCATTCATTTTCATTGAGTTCAATCCAAAAGGGTGAATTACCATCTGGGAGACGATAGGGGGCGCTTTTTTCACATCTGAGCGCCTGGAGTGGCTATTTTCCAACGGTAGACTTGGTTGATGAAATATGATTTCAGATCGCTGATAAAAAAAAAACGAGAAAATACGAGAATTCTTGTGAGTGGGCATTCAACCCGCGGGGGGTAAACCCGAGAAAACTCGGGTTGGGCAATCAAAGTGTTAATGCAACAAACTGTGTGCTATAAGTATAAAGTATAATAAATCGCAAATAACTTTGGGTATGCAATTGTCAGGTGTTTTATGCTTGGGGATATATAAAACATTATACACTTTGTTATCTTCATTTTAAGGGTAAATAGGTTGTGCGGCTCCCTGAGCATTTGATTTTGTGGGAGGGGGGAAAAGTGTCTCTTTTGATAGTAAAGGTTGCTGACCCCTGACCTAGACAGTTACACAAACAGGTTTTCACAGTATTGATTGATTGATTGAATTGATTGAAAAGTTTATTAACAGATTGCAGAATGGGTACAGTACAGTACAGCTCAATACATACAATTGTTAAGAGTATGCAGACCTGAGAAAGACTTTCGTCTTGTTTCCATCAGGGTCCCCCATTTTCAATTCATCATATGACACACATGACATACAGATAGACAGTACTGCTACATCTATACATTTATGACATACCAGATTTTCAAATACAGTACTGTTTGTGATACTAAAAAAATCCAGAAGAAGAGTATATACATTTGACATGGAAACTGTACAATGGAGGAGGTTGGGTAGGTGGGGTGGGGTTGGGTGGGGCTGTACATTGGAATACTGACAAAGTCATGCTTGGTCTTTATTGTACAACTGGGTTAGGACATTTGTAGGGGCCAGTTTTGAATTGCAGTCTCCCGTAGGTGTTCTTTGAGAGTGTTTTTGAAGGTGGGTAGTGATTTACATTCCTTTACAGCTTTGGGTAGGGCGTTCCACATTGTTGTGGCATAATTGCGAAACGTGTTTAGTCCCTTGTTTGAGCCGAATCTGGGTTTTACATGATTTGTGGAGCTCCCTCTGGTGTTGTGATCGTGGTATTCACTGACCTTTGGGAAGTATTTTGACATGTACATGGGTACCTTGGTCGTGTAGTGTATCTTGTAGACCAGGCCCATTGCAAGTTGCTGTACTCTGTTGTCTACTCTAAGCCATCCTAGGTTGGCAAAGTGTGCAGGGGTGAGGTGGGTTCTAGGAGTCAGGTCAAGCAGTAGTCTGACTAGTTTGTTTTGAGATGTTTGTAATTTGGTTTTTAGTGCCTTTGAGGTGCTTTGGTACCATGAGGTGCAAGCATAGTCGTAGTACCCTTGAATGAGTGCTCCTGCCAGAGTCTTCAGGGTATTCTTGTTTACCAGGGAGGAGATCCGGTACAAGAATCGAGTTCGTTGATTGACTTTTTTTATTACATTGGATGCCATTTTGTCACAGGAAAGATTAGCCTCTAGGATGGAACCTAGGTAGGTAATTTCATCTTTCCTTGTGACAATATTGTCACCCACTGTAACTGAGAAGCCGTCTGTTTTGCTGAGTTTGTTATTTGAACCGAAGAGAATGGACTCTGTTTTGCCCATGTGTAATGATAGTTTGTTGTCGGCGAGCCATATGCAGATTTTGCCTAGTTCCGAGCTGAGGGTTTTTTCAACCTGTAACTTGTTCTTGTCAGAGACCAGCAGGGCTGAGTCGTCCGCAAACAGGAACAAGTTGCAGTCACAAGCTGACGACATGTCATTTGCATAAATTAGGAACAGTAGTGGTCCTAGTATGCTTCCTTGTGGAACACCACAGTTCACTGTGAGGGGGGGGATAGGGTACCGTTTACCTCCACCATCTGTTCTCTCCCCTCCAGGTAGGATTGTATCCAGCTCACTGATAAACTATCAAAACCAATTGCTTTTAGCTTGTCAATCAGAATGGTGTGATTGACAGTGTCGAAGGCCTTTTGTAGGTCTAGCATGACCATGCCGCAGTATTTGCCTGCGTCCACCTCTTGCTTGATGTGGTCATTCAAATAGAGAAGGCATGTGTCAGTGGAGTGGGATGTTCTGAAGCCAGATTGGAATTCGTAGATTAGATTTTTATCCGTAAGGTACTTTTCGACCTGTTCGTATACTATTTTTTCCATGACTTTCGAGTAAACTGCACGGTGTCCTAGATGTATTGTTGATACAGAACCTATGTAAGTGTGTATATACTGGTACATGCCCTATACACTGTATGTACCAGGAATAGGTGTGTGTGGTAGTCTTCTGAAATATAAATGATATGTTGTGTGTGTGTGTGTGTGTGTGTGTGTGTGTGTGTGTGTGTCTGAGCTGACAGCGCCCCCTGGTTGTTGAGCAGGATTGATTGATTGATTGATTGATTGAAAACTTTATTAACAGATTGCAGAATGGGTACAGTACAGTACAGCTCAATACATACAATTGTTAAGGGGATGCAGACCAGAGAATGACTTTCGTCTTGTTTACCTGGCACAGAGGCTGCTGCTGGTACACTGTGTGTGTAGTGTGTGTGTGTGTGTGTGTGTGTACCTGAGCTGACAGCGCCCCCTGGTTGTTGAGCAGGGCCTGGCACAGAGGCTGCTGCTGGCTCCGGAACACGTAGGTGAAACGCAGCACATCTTTAGAGTTGGCCGAAGCAAAGTCCAGGAAGGCCTTGTTCCCCGGAGCGAAGACCTGGTCCTCACCGGTGATCAGCAACACACAGTACCTGGACACACACACACACACACACACACACACACACACACACACACACACACACACACACACGCACACACACACACACGCAGACACGGTTATCTGAGGTAATTTAATCATAGTCAATTAGCTTCATGGGTCTGTCTGAGATTGAAGGGTGTTGTTACTTGATGTTAGAATAAGATGAGCCTCTGTTCTTAGAGCACATCTAAAAGTAACAGGAGTAGACACTTTTCTTACAGGCCGTTGGTCAAGTTGTCACACTATGTCAGCCTGCTCACAGTTCTTCTCCCAAACACTAGTGAGAGTGCAGGCAGAGGAATCATTCCCCCCCGCGACCGCGTGATGTCG
>NC_140170.1:179981203-180221203 GCF_963971535.1 Notolepis coatsorum | reverse complement strand
AGAGAGAGGTGGGAGATAGAGGGGGAGGATAGAGAGAGGGAGGGAGAGAGAGAGAGAGAGAGAGAGAGAGAATGAATGAATTATATTTATTTCGAATGTTTACAAATAAATAAACAAACAAATAATTTTTCGAACATTTTCACAAATAAACAAACGAAACGGATAGGTTTGAAGCCGAAGGCTTATAGAGCAACCTACCCCTAATTCAAAAAACAAATTCAAAAAAGTTAAAGTTTTCAAAATATAACAAACAAAAATAAATCAACAAAAACCAATCCAGAAAAGAACAAAAAAAGTTAAAGTTAGCAAGATAAAACAAACAAACAAACAAAGAAATCAACAAAAAACGTTCCTGAAAAGAACATAAGCCAACATAGGAAAATCAAAAATTCATCTGCAATATCAGAGTTTCAGAGTTTTTTTTTTTTCTCCTTTTTCCTCCGGTTTTCTCCCATCCCAATGTTAGTCGTTATGCCAATTCCCAATCCCCTTCCTGGTCGCTGCGCACTTACCCCCCACAGTCGGTCTGGGAGAGTGGAGGCTATCACGTGCTTCCTCCGACACACGTCTAGCCAATCAACCGCTTCTTTTCACCTGGCAGCGCGGACTCTCACTGAGAGGGCGTAGCGTGTGGAAGGATCACACTATCCCACTTAGATCCAATCCACGCTTAGCAGGCGCCCCGACCGAACTGTAGGAGTCGCTGTTTACAACGACCCGGACCCACCCCGCCAGCTTCTCCCACCCTCTAATACTGCCAATTGTATTAGTGTGAACGGCCAGCCAAGCTGGTGACAACCCCGGAGCTGTGAGCTGGATTCGAACAGGCGAATCCAGCGTATCCGGGGTTGGTGACGAACGCAATCTCCGTTACGCCACCTGACCGCTAGAACCCTGTTTTTAAACATCTTTTTAAACTTAAAAATACTCCTGCTGTTTTTTATTTCATCCGGTATATTGTTCCAGAGTTTAACTGACACAGACATACTTTTAAGTGTGGTTCGAGCTCTAGGCTGTTTCAAATTGAGTGTTCTTCTTAAATTATACGTCACCTCTCGTTCTTTAAACAAAATTTGTAATTTACATGGCAGTTGATAACTTCTAGCTTTAAAAACTATCTCTGCTGTTTTAAGGTCAACTAAGTCGAGGAACTTTAATGCGCTTAGTTCAAAAAGATTATTCTGAGAGTTTGTTAGTATCAAGCCAACATTTCAGCTTCCCCAGTTCACCTGTAATATTTGTTAGCACCTGAACAAAAAATGTTGGTATCATCTGCAAAAATGACAAATTTAAGTTTATCAGAAACATCAATGATATCATTAATATACAATATAAATAATTTCGGTCCTAAAATGGATCCTTGCGGTACCCCACATGGTATCACTTTGCAGTAGGGCTGCAACTAATGACTATTTTGGTAGTCGACTAATCTGTCAATTATTTTTTTATATAAAAAAAAAAATATATATATATATATATATATTTTTTTTTCACTACCTATCTTTGTGAAAGTGGCTTCTCAGCTCTGGTCCAGCTGAAGACAGAGCAGAGGAACAGATTGGACATTGAGCATGACCTCAGAGTTGCTTTGAGACTCTTGTCAGGACCAAACAACATCCCCAGTTATCCCATTAGTTCCCCCAAACTTACTGTCGGTCTGTTATGTTAAGCTACGAAGTCTTCAGCTGGCTGGACCAGAGCTGAGAAGCCACTTTCACAAAGATAGGTAGTGCAAAAAAGAAAAAGAAAAAAAGATTATAATATATATATTTTTTTAATGACTAATCGACGCAACAATATCTCGTCGACGATTTTTCATATTCGACGAATCGTTGCAGCCCTACTTTGCAGGATGATCTGGTCTCCCCCATCTGCACACATTGTTTCCTATTTTCTATGTAACTTTTTATCCAACTGAGCCCTACCCCTCTAATTCCATACTTTTCAAGTTTTCTGAGTAAAATATCATGGTATCGAAAGCTTTTTTCAGATCAATAAAAACTCCAACTGCATACTGTTTATTATCGATTGAATTTGTTAACTCTTCTGCTATCTGCATGAGAGCCATTGATGTTGATCTGTTAGTTCTGAATCCATACTGGCTATCAATCAATATCTCATTCTTATCAATAAAACTGTCCAGACGTGCAACAAAAAGTGTTTCCAGAATTTTTGAAAATTGAGGAAGTAAAGAAACCGGCCTATAATTTGTAAAAAAAAACTTTTTTTTCTCCTGCTTTATGTATTGGAATTACTTTGGCTGTTTTCATTTCAGTTGGAAAGGTCCTCGTCCTAAAAGATAGATTACATATGAAAGTAATTGGATCTACAATTTCTTTGATTCGTTTTTTATCCCATTCACATCTGTAGATGTTTTATTCTTGAGATTGTTTACAATATCAATTATTTCCATTTTAGATAAGTCATACAAAAAGATTGTGGATGGATTTCTATCAATGTATTGTTCTGCAATAGCTCCCCCTTGTGGAGGCTTGATCTTCCTTGCAAGATCTGGGCCAACATTTACAAAAAAATTATTAAACTCCTCCACTACCTCATGCATGTTGGTTATTTCCGTTCCATTTACATAAAAATTATCAATATAGCCTGGTTTGTTATTTGATTTTCCAATTATTGTGTTTATAATTTTCCATGTTCCTTTAATATCATAATATAATTTCTAGTAAGTTATTATAATAATCCTTCTTACGTTTTCTTATAGTATCTGTTAATTTATTTTTATATATTTTATATTTGATTTCTTTCTGTTTAGTTATATGCTTGATGAAATCTCTATAAATAGTATTCTTCTTTTTACAGGCATTTGAAATTCCTTTTGTTATCCATGGTTTATCTGGCTTCCTAGTTTGTCGGCTACTTTGCTGCACAATAGGACAGAAGCGATCATATAAAGTCATGAATGTATTCAGAAAGCAGCCATATGCTGAGTCCACATCAGTTGCTTCAAACACCTCAACCCATTGCTGGAGAGCCAGTTCCCTTTTGAGTGCCCCTATTGAGTCCTCTGAAAGGTGCCTTTTATTACACATTTTCTGAGATTCCCTCTTTGGCTGATTATTATCTTCTATTATTACAAAAACTGGTAAGTGATCAGTTATATAATTTGTCAGCAGTCCGCACACAATTATATTATTTATAACATTAGTACAAATTTTATCGATCAAAGTAGCAGAATGAGAGGTTATTCTGCTAGGCTTATTAATTATCGGGAAGAGGCCTAGGCTATGCATGGGTGATGTAAAATCATCTATATTTGTTTTTTTGTCTGGGTTTAAAAGATTGATATTAAAGTCGCCACACATGAATGTAACCTTTTGCTCTATGTTAGTAGGTAGATCTTTTCTCTGGAATTATCAATGCTTGAACTAGGCGCTATATACACAGCTAACCAAGATGTTTTTCTGCTTTTCCCTTTCAATCTCCACTGTAATGTCCTCACAGAGGTCTTCAATAGCAGCACTCATGTGGTCAATAACCTTATACTTTAGTTTTTTACCAATGAATAAAGCAGTCCCGCCTCCCCCTTTGTGGATTCTGTTTATACATCTAAAATCATACCCATCCAACTCAAAAAACTCTTCTTTCTCTTGGGCAATCCTGGTCTCAGAAATTGCTACTAAACTAAACTGTGTAGAAAATTGGCTCAGATAGTCTTTGATGTGTTAAAAAAATGTTGTACATACTCCTGCTGTTAAAGTGTATGATTGAAAATCGATTTGCATGATATACTTCACCATTTACTTGCTCTTCTGTATAGTAGTCACAAACTATATCAATATTATTAAAGAGATTGACCTCAGGGTCAATGTCTACATTGAAATCATGCATAAAGAGAGGTTAAATCATCAACAAAACAAATCCTAGCACAATAATAGCCTATAATAATAATAATCATAATAATAACCATTAATCCTAATAATAAATCATCATCATCATCAGACAATTTGCTTAACGCAGTCCAATTTCTCATGGAGTGACTATTTACAGACCCAAAAAAGTATGGCAAATAATTTAACAAAAATGGGAACAAAGCAGAGCCTATGACACACGTGAGTTTGATGTCAGCATGTGGAAAGAATAATATTTCATAATCAGCCCTTTGTCTAAGCATTAGTCTTGCAAGACCCAAAAAAGCCAACATAGGACTAGAGTTCACGCAGCAGTGAGCTATGCAGAAATATTTGACCCAGAAGACAGTCCAGAACACCGTCAAAACAGAGAACACAGAGACAGGGTCAGAGAGGGGAGGAAGAGAGACAGAGAAAGAGAGAGGGAGAGGAAGAGAGAGGGAGGGAGAGACAGATGGGGGGAGGGAGAGACGGAGAGGGAGAGAAGGAGGAAGAGAGAGAGACAGAGAGGATGAAGGGATGGCAATGGGAGGAAAAAGAAATAATTATGTTGTGAAAAAAGGAATGTTCCTCCTCCACTAAATACATTCTTAGTCAACCAATAGTCAAGGACTTCATTGACTAACCAATTAGTTGATTTAATTGACAAATAATCTGTAAAATACTAGTTCCCAAGTGCAATAGTGTGAAAGTACCACTTTAAATATTGTACTTACCAGTATTTTCAGGAAATAACTAATTGAATATGAAAAAAAAGGCTAACAAAGTTATTTGATTGACTTAAGACCAACCCAACCAATTATCTGGTTCTACCAACCTGGATGATGTCAGCAGGCTTCTCAGTGATGTCATCATCATGTGTTTTAACTATCTCTGGTTCTACCTGGATGATGTAAGCAGCTTCTCGGTGATCTACCTGGATGATGTCAGCAGCTTCTCAGTGATCTACCTGGATGATGTCAGCAGCTTCTCAGTGATCTCGGGCTGTACGCTAAGTTTTTTCACTAGGGGCACACTTGCCCCTAAATGAGAAATTTAGGGGCAAAGAATATTTTTAAATAACTATTTTACCATTATAGTGCAAAAAAATATGTTCCTCCTGCCTCATTACTGTGGTCCTTTTATTTAACATTTAAGTGCGTTTTCAGGTTTGTATCTTTTATAATGAACCAACTGAGGAAGTGTGTAAATCACTAATAGAACAAAACTTGTGTAGTGCTCCTTGAATGAGATCACCACAACACACACACACACCATTGCATTAATCAGGAGGACAAGAAACTCTGCATACCTTTGTTTCACAATGAAAAGTGCTTTATAAATTAAATGAATTATTATTATTGTAAATAACCCCATAAAAGGTGTATTATTTTTATAGGTAATTACCCGCTTCATATTTGTGATGTTACTGGTTTCAGGGTGTGCCTAAAGTGATCAATGTGTTGGAGAGATCTATGCCAATTAGTGTTTATGTATATCCGGGACTTTTTTTTATAAGAATTGAGAGGCCTACTACGGTATTTGTATATGTGACCTTTATTTTGAAAACAGTGTTGCGACGCAACCTTGTTTACATTTGCGCTTTTGACAGTGAAATGTTCAGTTCAACTTAGCTCGAAGGAAAGACGCTAATCAAAAAGCTTTAATTGACCCGTATGAAGCTCTTACGGTGGGACTTTGATTGTTTATAGAAGAGGAATGTAATACTATGCAGAACGAGAAATAAACAGTGATTTTACCAGCAGTAAGTTGCAAGCCACTTTCATACGGGGAACCGTGACAATTATTAGTATTATCTTATTTGCATATTGTCTCATTATTAGATAGATAGGTTGATACTTTATTGATCCCCGGAGGGAAATTTAAGTAGACAGTATTTAAGTATTGAAAAACTTCCTGTGGGCAACTCACCTAATACATGGTTAGAAGTGTCCGTGTCCCCGTCATTGTAATCATCACTGCCAGATCAGACTTAATTTAATCGGCTATGGTCTCTTATCATCTCTCCACATCGGACGTGGTTGTCATAAGATGGACTGATATCCGCTCCGTTGTTCTTGCAGAGCAAAATTAGCGGCTTAAACTTATTGAAAGGAAGTTCTTCTTTGACGATGCAACATTCAGTTTCGTTTAGATTGTTCGCTAGGAACTATGGGATTTGGTGTTGGATGTATGGACTCTACGCAGGCGGGACATGGTATTTAATCGCACGATAGACTACAACTACCAAGTTGCGTGGCCCAGATTCACTCCACACACAAAACTTTTTTTCCACACAGGCTTGCGCAGTAAATTCATTCATCGCCGACAGATTCTTTCATAGCACCGGCGTGACATTATGTTGCACTGTACAGCCCTGGTTGTAGGCTAATGTATTACTATTTTTTTTATCCAATTTGTATGGATTAATTTAGGAGTGAAATGCAAATGAAGGGTTGAAATCACTACTCGCAAGGTTGCCCCCAAATATTATTTTCCACTCGCACGGGCCAAATTAAGGGGCAATTTGCGATAATCTCGTTGCAGTGTACAGCCCTGGATCTACCTGGATGATGTCAGCAGCTTCTCAGTGATCTACCTGGATGATGTCAGCAGCTTCTCAGTGATCTACCTGGATGATGTCAGCAGCTTCTCAGTGATCTACCTGGATGATGTCAGCAGCTTCTCAGTGATCTACCTGGATGATGTCAGCAGCTTCTCAGTGATCTACCTGGATGATGTCAGCAGGCTTCTCCGTCTTCTCCTTGAACAGCAGTAAGGTCGGAGCGTAGGTGTTGATGTTGAACTGACGCAGGAGCCTGGTGTTGGACGTCACACCCTGGTCCACGTAGCCGAAACGCACAAAGTCCCTGAAGGCAAACGCTGTCAACTGGTCAGAGGAGAGAGGGAGAGAGAGGGAGAGAGAGAGAGAGAATAAGGGGGTTATGTGTATGTGAGAGAGATGTGTGAAGAAAGAGAGAAAGAGAGAGAAAAGAGAGGGATGCGTGTGTGAGAGAGGGGGAGAGGGAGAGCGAGAGAGGGATATGTGTATGTGAGAGAGATGTGTGGAGAGAGAGAGAGGGAGAGAGAGGTGTGTAAGAGAGAAGAAAGGGATATGAGTATGTCAGAGAGATGTGTGGAGAGAGAGAGAGATAGAGAGAGAGAGCGAATAGAGGGATATGTGTATGTGTGTGTGAGAGAGAGAGAGAGAGAGAGAGAGAGAGAGAGAGAGAGAGAGAGAGAGAGAGAGGGACATGTGTGTGAGAGAAAGGTATATATACATGTGAGGGAAGGAGAGAGGTGAGGGGAGAAGAGGTAGGAGAGAGAAAGACGTTACGACAGGTTGATAAATAAATGGTAAATGGCTGCATTTATATAGCAGCTTTTATCCAAAGCGTTTTACAATTTGTTCCTCACATTTTACCCATTCACTCACACATTCACACACCGACGGCGGAGACAACCGTACAAAGTGCCGACCTGCTCATCGGGAGCAGTTAGGGGTTAAGTGTCTTGCTCAAGGACACTTCGACGTGCTGCCCGGCAGGAGTGTGTGTGTGTGTGTGTGTGTCATCTTACCTTGTAAAGCAGGCTACCAGTGTGTGTGTGTGTGTGTGTATAGGTGTGTGTGTGTCTCTCACCTTGTAGAGCAGGCTACCAGTGTGTGTTTGTATAAATGTGTATGTGTGTGTATGTATATGTGTGTGTGTGTGTGTGTGTGTATATATTAGGGGTGTAACGGTACACAAAAACCACGGTACGGTACGTACCTCGGTTTTGAAGTCAAGGTTCGGTATGGTTTTCGGTACAGTGGGGGAAAGTTTGGCTTTCCATGTTCAGGGGTGATGTAGTGTGCAGTAACTAATTGTACTTGTAAAAAAATTGAAAATTATAATAATTATATTAGATTGTGAAAAAAACAGCCCCCGGTGGGCGGTCGTTAGTGGTTAACATACTGTTGTATTCGTTCGGTACACTACACAGACGGATACGTGTACCTTTACACCCCTAGTATATATATGTATGTGTGTATATGTGTGTGTCTCATCTTGTACAGCAGGGGGGCCACAGGCTCCTGGTCGAACAGCAGCACAGTATATATGTATATATATATGTGTGTGTCTCACCTTGTACAGCAGGGGGGCCACAGGCTCCTGGTCGAACAGCAGCACAGTATATATGTGTATATATTATGTGTGTGTCTCACCTTGTACAGCAGGGGGGCCACAGGCTCCTGGTCGAACAGCAGCACAGTATATATGTGTGTGTCTCACCTTGTACAGCAGGGGGGCCACAGGCTCCTGGTCGAACAGCAGCACACTGGGCTTGTTCTCCTCCGGCCAGCTGCTCAGGAAAGACTCGTAGTTCTTATCCGTGATCTGAAAACATAGAAACAAACATCAACTTCAAATAAAATGTGAAACCACTTCATAACCTCAGTCTAGTTTCAAGTTTCTTTATTAGTTGTCATAGTAAAATGCAGAATACTTTTCGATGAAATGCTTTTTTCTGTATGAGCCCCTGGGAGTGTGCTAGATGAAAATAGATAAAAAGTATAAAATAGAAAAAGTAAAGTACGTAAACAAAAAGTGTCAATATATATATATACTAGGGCTGTCCCCGACTAAGGATTTGGATGGTCGACTATGATTGGCCAAAATTGGAATGATAGTCGACTATTGAAAAAAAAAAAAAAAAAAAAAAAAAAAAGTATAATATAAAAAAAATAAAACAATTTATTTTTAATTTTTTTAATTTTGTATCATTCCATTTGGGCTGTGGGGGGTGCTTAATGTCTGAAGTAGTCGACTGACGGCTTCTTGTCCTCTGCAAAAGCATGCAATTGGTCCACTGATGGATACATCTTGATATTTGTCTAGTCTAGTGTGTTCATTAGATGGGTGAAATCCTCTTTCAGTGCCTCTGTGCCTGTTTTCTTAGGCAGTTAGCCTCTGGTATGGGTGCCATTAGCGTTAGCCACGCTTCTAGGCCTCTTTTCTTTTGGAAAGAATGATAAAAAATTTTAATACAAAAAAGATTATAAATATATATTTTTTTGTATTCGACTTTCGACCGATTAGTAGACTAATCGACTAATAGGGGTCAGCCCTAATATATAGAATACAGAGTAAAAAAGAGTAACAGTGAGGTACAATGCAGAAATAAGATGTATAATGTAATTTCGGGAGGAAGGCACACAGGTACAGTATGACATACAGTATGACCTACTGTTCAATCAGACTCTCAGAACCTTGAAGTGAAATGACCACACTTCAACACTGTATACTAGCAACGTTAATGTTAAATATCATTGAACTGCGTGGTAATGTAAATGACATTCGATAACCATATATGGTTACAGAATAATGAATATTGTGTATCTATGGTTACACCTTTCTTTACCCATCTATGACAAGTCCAAAGGTAGTGACAAGACCCCATAGCCAGGAAGGACGTTTGTACGTTTATTATTGATCTTTAGGTGGTGGGTCGGTTAAAGGATAACTTTGCTATTTTGGACCTTAGACCCTATTCACGGTTTGCCTACCATGTACCTGACATAGAAGAGCATCATGTCACTGATTGGTCCAGTATTGAGCTAACAGTTAGCTACACTTTCCCTGCAGGCTCCCACTTGGTTAACAACAGTCTGTGTGTATTGAATGAATTGAAAATGGGGGACCCTGATGTAAACAAGACGAAAGTCTTTCTCTGGTCTGCATCCCCTTAACAATTGTGTGTATTGAGCTGTACTGTATTGTACCCATTCTGCAATCTGTTAATAAAGTTTTCAATCAATCAATCAATCAATCAATCAATCAATCAGCTCAGGTCCAGTTACCTTCTCCACCAGTCTGTGTGGCAGCAGGTCCTCTACGAACTGCCTCAGATTCTCCCGGACCACGGCCTGGTGGAAGAAGGTCACCCTGCCGTTCACCAGCCCGACGATGGAGGGGGCGCGGTGGGCCCCCAGCTGGCCGGCCAGGCGGCGCTCGTAGTTCAGGGTCACCACGCCGATGCCCACACCTAGGGGCCACAACACACGTTACACCTAGGGGCCACGACACACGTCACACCTAGGGGCCACGACACACGTCACACCTAGGGGCCACACCACACGTCACACCTAGGGGCCACAACACACGTTACACCTAGGGGCCACAACACACGTTACACCTAGGGGCCACGACACACGTTACACCTAGGGGCCACGACACACGTTACACCTAGGGGCCACAACACACCTAGGGGCCACACCACACGTTACACCTAGGGGCCACAACACACGTCACACCTAGGGGCCACAACACACGTTACACCTAGGGGCCACAACACACGTTACACCTAGGGGCCACAACACACGTTACACCTAGGGGCCACAACACACGTTACACCTAGGGGCCACAACACACACCTAGGGGCCACAACACACGTTACACCTAGGGGCCACAACACACGTCACACCTAGGGGCCACAACACACGTCACACCTAGGGGCCACAACACACGTTACACCTAGGGGCCACAGCACACGTTACACCTAGGGGCCACAACACACGTTACACCTAGGGGCCACACCACACATTACACCTAGGGGCCACAACACACGTTACACCTAGGGGCCACAACACACGTTACACCTAGGGGCCACAGCACACATTACACCTAGGGGCCACAACACATGTTACACCTAGGGGCCACAACACACGTTACACCTAGGGGCCACAACACACATTACACCTAGGGGCCACAACACACATTACACCTAGGGGCCACAACACACGTCACACCTAGGGGCCACAACACACGTTACACCTAGGGGGGGCCACAACACACGTTACACCTAGGGGCCACAACACACATCACACCTAGGGGCCACACCACACAACAAGCTTTTTTGGTCTCTTTTGTTGTACATTTGGATCACGGATTGGGCCTTTAACTCATTCTGCGCCACGGGTCGGGGCGCCAGAGGGCGCTATTACGCCAGCGCTGTAAGTCAATGGGCCGCTTTGTTCACTTGCGAGTGCTTAAAATATATCTTATATTATAGCTATGGGTCTAATACACCCGTCGATTGTCAGTGAGTTGCTTCCAGTCAACATCCACAAGACAGATTGTTCTTTCATCCGTACATTTCCGTTTTAAATATGAATATAATTTGGGTGCTTCTGAGTAATTCCAGGAAAAGACGCGATAATAGCCCTTTAGTGGAATACACTAAACACGTTGTAATTCTTCGCCTGATTATCGAATCGTCCTGAAATCAACGCTAGATTATCATTATTATCCTTCCTCATGCACGAATTAAATGGCCCTCGTAGCGCGTGGCTCCCCCGCCACCTCATCCCACCCAACGGCACACAGCTACACACACACACACACACAGAGACAGCGTTGATCGCGGTAGAAATAAATATCAGATCAACGCAAAATTGTATATATAGTGTTCTTACCTGGTATCTGATGTAATGCAAAAGAAATAATCCAATTATCTGATCGCCATTCCAAATACTGCTTGTGGAGGTCCGTCCCACATTACCGAGCGTTACACATGAACGGGCGGGCGGGGTTAGTGTACCATGCCATCGTTGTAAAGGCCTGCCTCGTCTGAGTATTTAAACCCCGCCTGCACGGCTCGTCCCAGAAAATAAACTACACCATTTCTAATGGAGTGCAATACCAGCTGGAAGGCATAGGCGGCGGTATTTGCCCTTTTGCGAGCTCAGACCCATTCCCAATGATAACATCAGGCTGGATGGATGAAAATTAATGGATATAGCTAATAAAAGAAATAACGATTAAAACCTGACTATACTCGTGATTGGCGCTGAACGCTTGGCGAGTTAACCCAACTATACTCGTGACTGGCGTTGAATGAGTTAAGCACCAGAGCTGCCACCCCGGATCAAGTTACCCCAAGACAGCCTCTTGAGATGAGCCCCATTGTGGGATTTTCACCCCGATTCATGGAGATGGTTGCCTCTGTTATAATCAATATTATAGAGTCGCGCAGACCTATACTCTGCATAGTACGACAACATAAGTTACAAAAGCCAGGAAGAGTTAGGTGGCCTGATACCAACATGAAGACTCCTGCACCCAGCTGGTGAGTGGGTTAGGTGGCCTGATACCAACATGAAGACTCCTGCACCCAGCTAGTGGGTTAGGTGGCCTGATACCAACATGAAGACTCCTGCACCCAGCTGGCGAGTGGGTTAGGTGGCCTGATACCAACATGAAGACTCCTGCACCCAGCTGGTGAGTGGGTTAGGTGGCCTGATACCAACATGAAGACTCCTGCACCCAGCTAGTGGGTTAGGTGGCCTGATACCAACATGAAGACTCCTGCACCCAGCTGGTGAGTGGGTTAGGTGGCCTGATACCAACATGAAGACTCCTGCACCCAGCTGGTGAGTGGGTTAGGTGGCCTGATACCAACATGAAGACTCCTGCACCCAGCTAGTGGGTTAGGTGGCCTGATACCAACATGAAGACTCCTGCACCCAGCTGGTGAGTGGGTTAGGTGGCCTGATACCAACATGAAGACTCCTGCACCCAGCTGGTGGGTTAGGTGGCCTGATACCAACATGAAGACTCCTGCACCCAGCTGGTGAGAGGGTTAGGTGGCCTGATACCAACATGAAGACTCCTGCACCCAGCTAGTGGGTTAGGTGGCCTGATACCAACATGAAGACTCCTGCACCCAGCTGGTGAGAGGGTTAGGTGGCCTGATACCAACATGAAGACTCCTGCACCCAGCTGGTGAGTGGGTTAGGTGGCCTGATACCAACATGAAGACGCCTGCACCCAGCTGGTGAGTGGGTTAGGTGGCCTGATACAAACATGAAGAATCCTGCACCCAGCTAGTGGGTTAGGTGGCCTGATACCAACATGAAGACTCCTGCACCCAGCTGGTGAGTGGGTTAGGTGGCCTGATACCAACATGAAGACGCCTGCACCCAGCTGGTGAGAGGGTTAGGTGGCCTAGTACCAACATGAAGACTCCTGCACCCAGCTGGTGAGTGGGTTAGGTGGCCTAGTACCAACATGAAGACTCCTGCACCCAGCTGGTGAGTGGGTTAGGTGGCCTAATACCAACATGAAGACTCCTGCACCCAGCTAGTGGGTTAGGTGGCCTAATACCAACATGAAGACTCCTGCACCCAGCTAGTGGGTTAGGTGGCCTGATACCAACATGAAGACTCCTGCACCCAGCTGGTGAGTGGGTTAGGTGGCCTGATACCAACATGAAGACTCCTGAAGCCAGCTAGTGGGTTAGGTGGCCTGATACCAACATGAAGACTCCTGCACCCAGCTGGTGAGTGGGTTAGGTGGCCTGATACAAACATGAAGAATCCTGGAATTTGTTTATTTGTTTTCATTGGTTTGGAAAGATTTCCACTCAAATACATCTGATTATTATATTGTAACCCATGTATTGTAATCAGTGTATTGTATTTTAACTTGTGCACTCATGTACACACACACACACACACACACACACACACACACACACACACAGTTACTTACATACTTACTCTCACACACTCCCACAATGTCCTTACATTGATCTTGTTTTCCAACTTGCGATATGTAATATAATTCTGTTTATTATTATAGGTGGAGGTTTCTTATAAGCCTTCTGGGCTTTTTTTTATGCCTCTTCCTGCACTGTATATCTTTGGCACTTTACAGTTGTCGTTATTGTGTCGTCTTGTTTTTATACTCTGCGGGGGGGAAAGAAACTAAACTAAACAACATTTTGCTTTGTCACTCACAATATACATTTTCTACATTATATTTGAATGTATCAAAACTGTAGCTGGTCCAGCTTTACTAGTTCCATCATGTCAGGGAGGGATGTCAGGAAGCACCATCACAAGGAAGACATAATGCACCATTAAATACTGAGCTGAGCAGCACTTAGACCAGGACATCTGTTTTCTGAGTGACTTGTAATGAGGTCCGACGGAGTAAGCAAGTTCCTCTTTTAGGACACGCAGCCCTCGTTCCCAGAGGCTAATTCACTTTCAGTTTCACAGTGTAAGCAGAAATCGCTGTGTACTTGGAACTTTATTATTTACTATTCAATAGGTTGGATAGTACAACCTTTTCATGCCAAATGTTTTTTTAAGCATTTGAATAAAAGAAAAAGGTGCTATAGATAACATCCAACAACGACTAGATGTCGCACTGGAGCACCAGCCATGTCATTTATCCAATCAGGTTCATTCCACGCGGGGACATGGGAAGTAGGGAGGGGATACATACAGCAACATGCAAACAACAACATTCATTTTGGACCCACCAACATTTTTTAAATGATAAATAAATGAATCAATAACCTTTTGGGGGGGGGGGGGAGCAATACTTTTATCCCACACCTTTCTAAAAGCTGTGGATGTTTATTTATTTATCCGTTTTAAATGATTACTCTACATACAAATTTAATCTACAGCACCTTTAAAGAAAATCGACATCCTGAATCAACTATCGAAAGTGCAATTAAAAGGAACACGCCAACATTTTGGGAAATTAGCTTACGGTCTTCTCCAGAGAGAGACAAGAAGATAGATACCAGTTTCCTCTCCGTGTGTTCAGTAGAAAGCTATCTGGCTGCATGTTAGCCTAGCTTAGCACAATGAATGGAAGCGGACAGTGCTGGTTAGGCTAGGCATTGTCCAACTAACACCTCGCCCGTGCAGCCAGATAGCTTTCTACTGAACACACAGAGAGGAAACTGGTATCTATCTTCTTGTCTCTCTGTGGAGAAGACCGTAAGCTAATTTCCCAAAATGTTGGCGTGTTCCTTTAAAGAAAATCGACATCCTGAATCAACTGAATCGAAAAGCCCAACCGTTCAAGCCCCAGAAGCAGCGGTCTTACCCAGCGGCTCCAGGTCCAGGACGGCCTCCTGCCACACGGGCTCGATGTGGATGCAGGCAAAGCACCACTCGGAGGTCACCTTGATCAGGTACGGCCTCTTGTAGCTGTCGGGCAGCACGTCACTGTTGTACTGGGCGTAGTTCAACAGGTACTTGCTGTCTGCGAATTCCCTGGACCTGCGGAAGTAGTTTGAAGAGTGACCCATGGGGCGGCAATCTGTCCACTGTTTATGTGATCCATGGCAGCTTTGAAGTACAAGTACAAGTTGCCCTGGTGAGTGAGAATCTGTGTGAAACTAAGGCTGAGACCACTTATCGTCACTTATCGATTTTTTTGCATGGGTAAAAAAGAAAATGTTTAAAATACCTTTACATTTTTTTTAATATATATTATTTCGCGTTATTTCTTGTGTGTGTGTGTGTGTGTGTGTGTGTGCGTTTCGTGGGCCAACTACAGCATCGTAAAAACTACAGTTAGTGCATGTGACACACACACACGAATTAAATAATCTTTTAAAAATTTTAAGAAAAAAGTATTTTAAAAAACTTTTTATTTAAAAACATTTTTACACATGCAAAATAATGATAAAAAAATCTATATTTATCTATCATTTTGTCCCAATTCTTCCAAATGGCATATCGTCTCAGCCTTATGTGAAACTGCTGGATCTCAGTCGTGGTGAGGAGCCAGTCGTTAAAGGAACATGCTGACATTATGGGACATGTTGGAAATGGAAAATGAAACTGCTTCCATTAATTTGTGCTAAGCTATGACTATAAATAGACTACAGTAGCTACTGTACTGTATTCTATTGTAACAACCACGGAACCATGGGAGGACACACATTTCCCTAAAGGAATACGCTGACATGATTGGAAATGAGCTCATCATCTTCTCCAGAGAGAGACAAGAAGATGGATATCAGTCTCCTCTCTGTGCGTTCAGTAGAAAGCGATCCGGCTGCAAGCTAGCCTAGCGTAGCACAAATTAATGGAAGCAGATACAGACCACTAGCCTTGTAGCCGGATAGCTTTCTACTGAACGCACAGAGAGGGGATTGGACGATGAGCACATTTCCCATAATGATGGTGTTTTCCTTTAAGTTAAGACATTGCAGCTGTTTCACCAATTATCTTCCCAACTGTGGTGGTAAGAGGCACTTTTACCATTTCCCCGCCATCCCCAGTATCTCCCAAAATAGAGTAAGACTCGTGTCTAAACTGTTTCAGACTAAATGCAGACCAGAGAAGAATTGGGCCTTTTTAGGAGACAAGCTCGGAGGCGTTTCCAGTTTCTGATCACCTGCTTGATTATCCTGTAGTCTAAAGATCTGCTCACAAGCCTCTTACAGGTTATTCAAACCTTGGTGTTATCACACCTTGACTACTTCCCAGCAATCTGGTCAAGTGCAGCAAAAAAGGATCTCAACAAACTTCAGATTGTGCAGAATAGAGCAGCTCGTCTTGCACTCGGGTGTTCTACGAGAACAGGTGTAGACCTTGCGTGGTTGAAAGTAGAGGACAGATCGACACGCAGCCTAACACTATTCAGCAATATAACCATAGCTGTCAACATTGGGATTTGAAAAAACGGGAGATTCAAGAATAACCTTTTCCCAGGGGCGGTCAGGTGGCGTAGCGGAGATTGCGTTCGTCACCAACGCCGGAGATGCTGGATTTGCGTGTTCGAATCCAGCTCCCGGCGTTGTCACCAGCTTGGCTGGCCGCTCACACTAATACAATTGGCAGTATTAAGAGGGTGGGAAAGCTGGCGGGTGGGTCCTGGGCGTTGTGGACAGCGACCCCTACAGTTCGGTCGGGGCGCCTGCTCAGCAAGGGTAGGATCTGGAGAGAGGTAGTGCGGCCTCCCACACGTTACACTCTCCCAGTGAGAATCTGCGCGGCCAGGCTGGCTGCCGGCAGGCTGCACATGCATCGGAGGAAAGCATGTGACAGTCTCCGGCCTCTCGGACCAACAGTAGGGGAAAGTGTGCAACAACCAGGAAGGGTGGAATGGGAGAAAATCGGAAAAAGGAGGGGGAAAAAGATAATAAAAAAAATAAAAATAAAAAATAACCTTTTCCCAAGACAGGTTACCAGGGGTCATGTTTCAATTCCTCTACCGAGATCAAATGCAATGAAAATAACTGCTATGTATAGGGCCATCTCAGTGGAATAGGTTGCCATATGAAATTACTCAAGCAACTAGGGGTGGGGGAAAAAATCGATACGTAGTAGTATCGCAATACTTTGCGCGGCGATACTGTATCGATACAGGGACGCCAAGTATCGATATTTAATTATTCATAAAAAATTCAAATAAAAAATGTTTGTATAAGGAAGTTGCATTGTTCATTTCAATACCTGTAATAGTACAGTAGTCCACACACACACACATGCATTCAGTTAAGTTGGAATATGACTGTAATACAAACAGTTCAGTTTGTCAGGTACATGCAACACAGATTACGGTGTTTACATCTGTCTGCTTGAGAAAATACCATGTTCTGCAATAAAAATTATTGAAGTGAGATGAACAGACTGAACGTTATTTTATTAGATAAAACATGTTGACAAAGTTTTACTTTGCAGTTGAAAAAAGGTAATAAATTAAATTTGATTAAAAAAATTATAATAAAAAAAGAAATTCGCAATACTCAGCGTATCGCGATATATTTAGTATCGCAATACTATCGTATCGTGACGCAAGTATCGCGATAGTATCGTGAGGTCTCTGGCGATTCCCACCCCTACAAGCAACAAGCAAAGAAAGCTTTAAAAAGCAAGTAAAAAGGTTACTTTTGGGTACAGGCACAATGCTTGATATAACATTTAAATATTTTACTAGTAATTTTGTAATATTTAGGTATTACAACCAATGTTGGTTTAATTTTTAGTTATGGTGTTTGTTTGTATTTATTGTTTTGTGTGGAGCCGAGGAAGAGTAGCTGTTGCAATTTGTAACAGCTAATGGGGATCCAAATACACTTAAACTTAAGCGAGTTGAGGATATCAAACATGTTGAGTATTTACGACCACAGAAGAGAGACCAAGGAGTTGGAACAGTTGGCAGTGCCACGCCTCGTTCTGGGTTTTCTCTGCGGCCCAGTGTCAAAATGTAGAGGAGATCTTGCTGGTGATGGGCTTTGTAACTCCCTTGAGTCGCCGAGAATCGCATTCTTTCTTTCTTTCAACGCACAACTTTCCACATATATTTCCGGGGGTCCAAACAGAGAGACGGGGCAGTTTGTGACGACAGCGGTCAATTTTCAGAATGCCACCAGTATCAATACCTTGATGGTATTGATCTCCAATAGATCCTAGCCCTGTGCAAGAAACCAGGCCCTCCGCTCACCTGGGGAAGTGGAAGAAGGACTCGTCGAAGTAGAAGCTGCTCTGGAAGCCGTGCTGGTGCTGAGGCTGGCCGGACGCCTGGCTCTCCTCCATCTGGCCGTAGCGGTCGAAGTTGGCCCTTCTCTCCTCGTTAGACAGGATCTGTGTGGTAATCAGAGGAAAATATGAGGAGAGAAGGAAATAGGTTAAATAGTGAAAGAAAGCAATTCATACATGGGGTTTGATGACAGACTACAGGATTGAGGGTTCATGGGGTTTGATGACAGACTACAGGGTTCGGGGTTCATGGGGTTTGATGACAGACTACAGGGTTGAGGGTTCATGGGGTTTGATGACTGACTACAGGGTTCATGGTTCAAGGAAGCATACTAGGATGACATGTCGTCAGCTTGTGACTGCAACTTGTTCCTGTTTGCGGACGACTCAGCCCTGCTGGTCTCTGACAAGAACAAGTTGCAGGTTGAAAAGACCCTCAGCTCGGAACTAGGCAAAATCTGCATATGGCTCGCTGATAACAAACTATCATTACACATGGGCAAAACAGAGTCCATTCTCTTCGGTTCAAATAACAAACTCAGCAAGACCGACGGCTTCTCAGTTACAGTGGGTGACAATATTGTCACAAGGAAAGAAGAAATTACCTACCTGGGTTCCATCCTAGAGGCAAATCTTTCCTGTGACAAAATGGCATCCAATGTAATAAAAAAAGTCAACCAACGAACTAGATTATTGTACCGGATCTCCTCTCTGGTAAACAAGAATACCCTGAAGACTCTGGCAGGAGCACTCATTCAAGGGTACTACGACTATGCTTGCTCCTCATGGTACCAAAGCACCTCAAAAGGCGCTAAAAACAAGACGACAGAGTACAGCAACTTGCAATGGGCCTGGTCTACAAGATACACTATACGACTAAGGTACCATGTACATGTCAAAATACTTCCCAAAGGTCAGTGAATACCACAACACCAGAGGAAGCTCAACAAATCATGTTAAACCCATATTCGGCTCAAACAAGGGACTAAACACGTTTCGCAATTATGCCACATCAATGTGGAACGCCCTACCCAAAGCTGTAAAGGAATGTGAATCCCTACCCACATTCAAAACCACTCTTAAAGAGCACCTACGGGAGGCTGCAATTCTAAACTGGCCACGTACATGTCCAAACCCCCCCCACCCCCTCCTAATAGACAGTATCCTCCCCTCCGTATGTATATATTCTCTCCCCACCATATCTATATTTCTCTCCCACCTGCCCACCCCCTCCTAATGTACAGTCCCCTCCCCATCATATGTATATACTCTGTCAGGATCTATGGGTAACAGTACTGTATATTTGAATATCGTATATGTCACAAATGTAACAGTACTAAATACCTGTATGTCCCTATGCCATAAATGTCATGTATGTTGAGTATGTCATAAATGTCAATATGAATTGAAAATGGGGGACCCTGATGTAAACAAGACAAACATCTTTCTCTGGTCTGCATCCCCTTAACAATTGTGTGTATTGAGCCGTACTGTATTGTACCCATTCTGCAATCTGTTAAATTAAGTGTTCATTCATTCATTCATTCATTCATTCATTCATGATTAACTACCAACCTCATATGACTTTGCAATCTTGATGAACATGTCTTCAGCCCCGGGGTCCTTGTTCTTATCTGGATGCCTACAAGAAGAGATAGACCAGGACGAAGGACGCCATCAACCAATGTATTGCATTATCAAAGAAGAGATTCTGGCTGCAGCGGCTAGTAATGACTGAGTTACTTGTGCTTAAAATTGCTAGTTAACGTGCAACTCAAGTAGCAGGCTTGATAGCAGCGGGGGTTGTCAACCACTCACCATTCTTTGACAAGGTTTTTATATGCCTTCCTGATGTCTGCTTGACTGGCACTTCGACTGACAGCGAGGATTCTATACGGGTCATATTCGGCTGCGGTGTTCACCAGCTGCTCTCCCAACAGCAGCAGCAGGATGACGGTCAGGCTCCGGCGACAGGAGCCCCCGGGCATCGTTACCTCTCCTCCGTATGACAGCACAGGCTAACGGTGGCTAACGTTAGCCAGCTCCCTGGGAAATAACGTAAACCTAGCTATTCTCTTAGTGACAAACAATGTCGTCGAGCAATTCTATTACATGACCGGGTCTGTTGGCTTCTTGAATAGCTAGGTTTATTATATCTGTGAAACGACCATACCATAATCCAATATGGTACCAGATCTCAGCCTCGTAGCTAGCAGCAGGCTTGTTGTCGGCTAGCTGCTTGTGGTATTCTGTTGAGGAGAGCGCATGCGCCACCCAGCAGGTTGACAGTCCCACCACAGCTGTTTGGTTTCCTGCTGTGAGAGCGGAGTGGAACCAACAACCTATTTGACAACTCTGGTGTCCTCTCTGTAAAGTGTCCTGTAAAACATTGGTTCTCAAAAAAAAAAAAAAAAAAAACCCAGATTGACATGTAATGGGTTAGGGACCCCCATTGCATCTGTCTCAGGGACCCCTATTGATTGATTGATTGATTGATTGAAAATGTTATTAACAGATTGTAGAATGGGTACAATACACAGTACGGCTCAATACACACAATTGCATACCAAAGATACCAAGATGCACACCAAAGAAAGACTTTTGTCTTATTTACATCACGGTCCCCCTATTTTCAATTCATAACATTTATGACATGTGACATACATATACAGTACTGTTACATCCAGACATGTATGACATACAAATATACAGTACTGTTTATATATATATATTTTTTTTTTATTATATATATATATATATATATATATATATATATATTTTTTTTTTTTTATTTTTTTTTTACCAAGATACCAAGATGCAGACCAAAGAAAGACTTTTGTCTTATTTACATCAGGGTCCCCCATTTTCAATTCATAACATATGCATGTATGTGACATACATATACAGTACTGTTACATCCAGACATTTATGACATACATTTATACATATATATATATATATATATTTTTTTTTTTTTTTTTTTTACATCTATCTGTTTTTAGATGTGATTTAGTCCCGAATTCCATCGTTTATAATGTATGTAGGTGGGGAGATAACAGTGGAGAGAATGAGGAAGGAAATAATGCACTTTTTACTCCACTACATTTATCTGAACTCATCAGTTACTATTTACTTTGAAGAAAAACATTTTGCATAGAGAACATGGCAAACATTTATGAAGATTATATAATTCACATTTGAAGCCTGCCAACTTCAAGAGCAGCATAACTGGACTACTTTAACATAACCTTTAATCAGAGCAGCATAACTGGACCACATACCACTTTAACATAACCTTTAATCAGAGCAGCATAACTGGACCACATACCACTTTAACATAACCTTTAATCAGAGCAGCATAATTGGACCACACATACCACTTTAACATAACCTTTAATCAGAGCAGCATAACTGGACCACATACCACTTTAACATAACCTTTAATCAGAGCAGCATAACTGGACCACATACCACTTTAACATAACCTTTAATCAGAGCAGCATAACTGGACCACATACCACTTTAACATAACCTTTAATCAGAGCAGCATAACTGGACCACATACCACTTTAACATAACCTTTAATCAGAGCAGCATAACTGGACCTCACACCACTTTAACATAACCTTTAATCAGAGCAGCATAACTGGACCACATACCACTTTAACATAACCTTTAATCAGAGCAGCATAACTGGACCTCACACCACTTTAACATAACCTTTAATCAGAGCAGCATAACTGGACCACGTACCACTTTAACCTATAGAGGTCAATGGATCAAGGATGAACACCCCCAAGCACTGGAATACACAAACACTATAGAATGCATACTTTTACTTCAGATACTTAAAGGATAACTCCACTATTTTGGGAAAT
The DNA here is from genome assembly GCF_963971535.1 of Notolepis coatsorum. Classification (NCBI taxonomy): domain Eukaryota; kingdom Metazoa; phylum Chordata; class Actinopteri; order Aulopiformes; family Paralepididae; genus Notolepis; species Notolepis coatsorum. The sequence goes on along the minus strand of NC_140170.1, from coordinate 180,199,199 downwards.
TAGCTTATTTAACATCTTCCCTGGAGTTAGACAAGAAGATGCATACCTTTTTTGTCTCTGTGCGTGCATTTTAGCTTTGGGAATAGATGCTCCGTTAGCATAGCTTAGCTTCATCACTGGAAGTGAGGCAGGACAGTAGCCTTACAGTGCCTTACAGTGTATTGCAAGGTCTGACATTGACCAAACTTGATATGCATGACCTTGGTGGGCTCTAGGTCAACTCCTGAAAAGGGGGTCAATGTCAGACTTTGCAATCAAAAGTTAGGGGGCTAATAACCCTTGCCATAATTTCAGTGCGCCCCTAACTTTTGATTGCAAGGTCTGACATTGACCCCCTTTTCAGGAGTTGACCTAGAGCCCACCAAGGTCATGCATATCAAGTTTGGTCAATGTCAGACCTTGCAATACACTGTAAGGCACTGTAAGGCTACTGTCCTGCCTCACTTCCAGTGATGAAGCTAAGCTATGCTAACGGAGCATCTATTCCCAAAGCTAAAATGCACGCACAGAGACAAAAAAGGTATGCATCTTCTTGTCTAACTCCAGGGAAGATGTTAAATAAGCTAATTTCCCAAAATAGTGGAGTTATCCTTTAAGTACATTCAATAGAAAATACTTCTCTACTTTTACTTAAGTAGAACTTGAGAAATACCCAGAGTGCTAATTTATCTGGGTATTTCTATACTTTGACTTAAGTAAAGGAACTGTGTACTACTTCCACCACTGATAGACGGCATACGGGTCTGTGTGTGAGTGACTTACCTGTAGTTACTAACTGCCCCAGGGACGGTTTCTAGTACCCCCAGGCCATCTGGATGCTGCTCCACCAACACCTGCCCCTCCCCCCATACGCCTCTGTTTCCCCCAGACCCCCCCCCCCCATGTCCTCCTCCTCAGTTACACTGTACTCACTGCATATCAGAATCAGAACCAGAACCAGAATCAGAATCAGAATCAGAATCAGAATCAGAATCAGAATCAGAATTAGAAAGGTCTTTATTGCCATGTCGTTTTACAAGGAATTTGATTTGGTCGTTTGGTGCGACATTAATAATAACGGACAGACGATAATGGACAGATAATAAAATAAAAAGGTGGACTAAAATAAAATGAAATATGAACTAAATTAAGATAGATAATAGAATATAGTATAATTATAAGTAAAAAATGTAAATAAAAATAGGCCAGGGCTGTACAAATGGTAAATGGTAAATGGCTGCTTTTTTATATAGCGCTTTTATCCAAAGCGCTTTACAATTTGTTACTCACATTTTACCCATTCACTCACACATTCACTCACACATTCACACACCGACGGCGGAGGCAACCATGCAAGGTGCCAACCTGCTCATCGGGAGCAATTAGGGGTTAAGTGTCTTGCTCAAGGACACATCGACACGCTGCCCGGGAGGAGCGGGAATCGAACCGGGAACCTCCGGATTGCCAGACGACTGCTCTACCTCCCGAGCCACTGTCGCCCCTGTACAACTGTGCACAATGTGGTCAAGTAACACTACAATCTAAGATATACAATATGATAAGATAATATATTCCTTTGTTGATCCCCTTGGGGAAATTCACACACTTCATGAGGGTCTTTTAATCAAATGTATTTGTGTGAATATGTGTATGTTGGGTGTAAATGCATTCAATCTTTATTTCAACTTGAGAATTAATTGAGGACAAGCCCTAATTCCAAAGAAAATGCAATAAATATACAAAAGAAGGCAAAACAACAACTATAAAATACATATATATATATATATATAAATGGTAAATAAATGGTAAATTGCTACATTTATATAGCAGCTTTTATCTAAAGCGCTTTACAATTTGTTCCTCACATTTTACCCATTCACTCACACAATTCAACAATTTCATATTTTGAGTACATTCATTAATTTGACTGTTTTACTGGGGTTTTATGGATGTCTATTGCCGTCGGTGACCCCATGACCTTTCCTGTAGCGCCTCCATCAGGCCAGACGAGCATATCTGCTGACCTGTTAGAGGTACAGTCACACAATTTGCGGTGTACATTCATGGCCCATAGAAGGTGAAACCTGTTGATTTTGGTGACCCCATGACCTTTCCTCAAGCAACACCATATGAATCTATACCCTGGGTCTGTTGAGACAGGCAATATCTGCCTAGTGAAATGTAGATACTGGCAATATCTACCTAGTAAAATGTACATTTACATTTACTAATTTAGCTGACACTTTTATCCAAAGCGACTTACAAATTGTGAATAACAAGTCAGCAGGAGGGGTACATATCTGGCGGCTAAGGGTCAGAGGCGTTGTTTAGTCAAATAGTGTTGCACTTGAATGTTACACTCAGAGCGCATATATAGTATAGACATATTAACATGGTAGGTAGTAGTATAAATATAGTAGTAAGGTAAGAAGGTTAGGTTTGGGTCTGGACTGGAGACAACACTCGATATACATAATGTAGCCCAGTAAATGTAGTTGATGATAGTAGATGAGTATTCTTCTAGTTTGGAAAATATTTGTATATACTGTATTGAATTCATAATCATATAATTTCTTTATATAATAAATTAAAGGTGCTATATAACAGAGCAGTGACATTAAACTATTACTCGTTTCGCTGGGGACCCCCTGGGCGGCGTATCAGGAGGCGGCGGGAGCCGGGAGTGATGGTCCTGGGCATAGGGAGAACAGAGTTTAGAGCAAGGCAGGCAAACAACGACAGAGCAGCAAGAGTGAGTACGTCCTTGGTTGGTAGGATAACACTGCGACGAGGGACGACAGGATCCGTGGGTTGAAGTAGGGCCTGCTGATGAGGGAATCCCTCACAGCCGCGCTGATTGATGTCCGTCTGGCAGCGTGGGAATGCTGGGGTCGGATGCTGCCCATATAAGGGTGTGGAAGCAGGAGGGAAGAGGAAGGCTCTCGCCGTGAGTATGACACTGGCAGGAGCACTCATTCAAGGGTACTACGACTATGCTTGCACCTCATGGTACCAAAGCACCTCAAAGGCGCTAAAAACTAAATGACAAACATCACAAAACAAACTGGTCAGACTACTGCTTGACCTTACTCCTAGAACCCACCTCACCCCTGCCCACTTTGACAACCTAGGATGGCTTAGAGTAGACGACAACAACTTGCAATGGGCCTGGTCTACAAGATACACTACACAACTAAGGTACACATGTACATGTCAAAATACTTCCCAAAGGTCAGTGAATACCACCACCACAACACCAGAGGGAGCTCCACAAATCATGTTAAACCCAGATTCGGCTCAAACAAGGGACTAAACACGTTTCGCAATTATGCCACATCAATGTGGAACGCCCTACCCAAAGCTGTAAAGGAATGTAAATCACTACCCACTTTCAAAAACACTCTAAAAAAACACCTACCCAACCTCCTCCAATCAATGTACAGTTTCTACGTCAAATGTATATACTCTTTTTTCTGGACTCTTTTCGTATCACAAACAGTACTGTATTTGCAAATCTGGTATGTCATAAATGTATAGATGTAGCAGTACTGTCTATCTGTATGTCATGTATGTTATGATGAATTGAAAATGGGGGACCCTGATGTAAACTAGACGAAAGTCTTTCTCTGTTCTGCATCCCCTTAACAATTGTGTGTATTGAGCTGTACTGTACTGTACCCATTCTGCAATCTGTTAATAAAGTTTTCAATCAATCAATGTATGCCATTATATGTTATGATGAATTGAAAATGGGGGACCCTGATGTAAACTAGACGAAAGTCGTTCTCTGGTCTGCATCCCCTTAACAATTGTGTGTATTGAGCTGTACTGTATTGTACCCATTCTGCAATCTGTTAACTACAGTTTTCAATCAAACCACTGCACTATAGTACACTGCGTGGCAGCAGTGTTCTGCGTCATCAGCCCGCGTCATCAGTCTTCCTCTGCTTCTGTCTGTGTTTACTGCGGGAAGGGGATTCTATGGGGGGCACGATAAAATGAATGCGCCTGAAATAGACTGTAGCTAGCTACCCAACAACGTTACCCAGCGGTCTCATCATCATTATGATTTAGTTATTGTAGGTAGCCAGATCTTTTCATTTGTGTTGTTGTAGCTTTCGCGTTTCGATCTGGGAGGAGGATGCCGTGTGTTTTAGCCTCCAGTGTCGCAAGCTTAATAATACAAAGTGAGAAAAGGATGTTTTCTTCGACAGCTAACCGTTAGCTTCGCCTTGCTATATCAACAAAGCGCCATTCAATGAAAAGGTAACCAACTCGTCTCCCCTTCAACATCCCGGTGTGATTGATTGAAAATTGTATTACCAGAATGCAGAACGGGTACAATACAGTACGGCTCAATACACACAATTATGCAGACCAGAGAAAGACTTTCGTCTAGTTTACGTCAGGGTCCCCCATTTTCAATTCATCATAACATTTATGACATACAGATAGACAGTACTGCTACATCTATACATTTATGACATACCAGATCTACATATACAGTAGTGTTTGTGATACAAGACTAGTCTAAAAAAGAGAGTATTGTAGTGCCCGGAGGAAAGAGGAATAAACGGAGGTAACGTAATGCTTGTTTAATGTACAAAGCCACGTCAGTAAACAAGAACACCAACACATGAATCCCAGCACAGCCATGAATGAATAACAACCAGTGCAACCTAAATAGATGTCCCCTCTGGCGCCCGGTGCCAGATCATTAGTTACCTCCCACTACACAACATAGTCAGAAGATGAACACGAACCAATACTGTAGTCACTACACCAGCCCCCCCAGTGTTCACCTCAATATACGAAATCCTCACGGTGAGGAGGGCGTATGGCCCGGCCCCTACGACTGTAGGTAAAGTCAGGAGGTGCGGGAGGGGGTGTGACAGCGTCCGTCACATCCTCCTGCCGAGCAGGATGGGGGTCAGTGACCAGACGCTCACGAGCGGCGGGGGGTCCGAGGGGTCGCAGGGGGGAATGGCCCCGGCGTGGCAGGGGAGGCAGGACCGGGGGCCGGCCCCTGCGCGGCGGCAGGGCCAAGTCCAGGGGCAGTTCAAGGTCCAAGTGTGCCGGCTTGAGGCGATCCACGGAAACACACTCAGGCCTACCCCCCACGTCGACCACAAAGTTCTTGGCCCTGGCCTCGATGACGCGGAAGGGTCCGTCGTAAGGAGGGCGTAGCGGAGTCCTGTGGCCATCGTGACGGATGAACACGAACCTCGCCGAGTGCAGCTCCGGGGGCACCCTCGACGTAGGGACCCCATGCTGCGTAGTCGGGACCGGGACGAAAGTCCTGGCGCTGTCCAGCAGCGAGGCGCGCTGAGCAGCGGCAGACCAGGGCTCTGTCGACCTGGGAATAAAGTCACCGGGGACCCGTAGCGGTTGTCCAAAAACCAGCTCGGCCGACGACGACTGGAGGTCCTCCTTTGGCGCCGTCCTGAGCCCCAGCATGACCCACGGGAGCTTGTCCAGCCAGTCGCCGTCCGTGAGGCTGGCTCGAAGGGCGGCCTTCATGGAGCGATGAAAACGCTCGCAGAGCCCATTTGCCTGCGGATGGTAGGCGGTCGTACGGTGGAGCTTGACCCCCAGACTCTCCGCCACCGCCGCCCACAGTTCCGAAGTGAACTGTGAGCCACGGTCAGAGGAGAGATCAGCCGGGGTGCCGTAGCGGGAGACCCACACCGAGATGAATGCCCGGGCCAGGTCGGGGGCCGTCGTTGAGGAGAGCGGGACCGCCTCCGGCCAGCGAGTCGTCCTGTCCACCATGGTGAAAAGGTAGTTGTATCCGTGCGAGGGGGGCAGCGGTCCCACCAGGTCCACGTTGACATGGTCGAACCGCCGCTCGGGCACAGAGAACTGTTCCAGGGGGGCCTTGATGTGCCGATGCACCTTGGCGCGCTGGCAGGCGGTGCACGTGTCGACCCAGGCTCTCACATCCCTCTTGAGCCCCTGCCACACAAATTTCTCCGACACCAGTCGCGAGGACGGCTTCCTGCCAGGGTGAGACAAGCTGTGTATGGCCTCGAAGACAGGGCGCCTCCAGTTGGCGGGGACCACCGGCCGTGGATGACCCATGGAGACGTCGCACAAGAGCGTAGCCCCCGCGTCACCGAACACCACCTCCTCCAGGCGCAGTCCAGTGTCCGACGACTTGAGAGCTTGGACGGCAGGATCGGCGGCCTGGTCCGCAGCCATGCTGACGTAGTCCAAACCCAGCTGCACCGCACCGACCACCGCTCTGGAGAGACAATCTGCCACCTGGTTGGACTTCCCAGCAACGTGCTGGATGTCCGTGGTGAACTCGGACACGTAGGCGAGCTGGCGCTGCTGGCGGTCGGACCACGGCTCCGCCGCCTTGGACATGGCGTGCGTGAGCGGCTTATGGTCCACGTAGGCCGTAAACTCGCGTCCCTCCAGCAAGAAACGGAAGTGCCTGACAGCAAGCCACAGCCCGAGGAGCTCCCTGTCGAACGTGCTGTACCTCTGTTCCCTGGGCGACAGCTGGCGGCTGAAGAAGGCAAGCGGCTGCCAGGCGTCCCCAACCCACTGCTCGTACACCGCTCCCACAGCAAAATCAGAGGCGTCCGTGGTGAGAGCGGTGGGCGCCGAGGGCGAGGGGTGGGCCAACATGGCCGCACGGGCCAGGGCCTCCTTGGTGTCTTGAAAAGCCTTGACCCGCTCCGCCGTCCAGTCCACCGGCTGCTTCATCGTCTTGCCCTTCTGGGCGTCGTACAGAGGCAGCAGGATGTGAGCGATGTGGCGGAGGAAACGATAATAAAAAGTCACCATCCCGATGAACCCCTTGAGCTCGCTGACTGTGCGGGGGCGCGGAAACGCGGCGACAGCTTCCACCTTCGAGGGGAGGGGGGTCACCCCCTCTGCGGAGACCCGGTGCCCGAGGAAGTCGATGGCGCCCCGCCCGAACTCACACTTCGCCGGGTTGATGATCAGCCCATGCTGGCTGAGCCGTGAGAACAGGGTTCGGAGGTGGGACAGGTGCTCCTCCTCAGTGGCGCTCGCTACGAGGATGTCGTCCAAGTAGACGAAGAGGAATGGCAGGTCCCGGAGCACCGAGTGCATGAGGCGTTGGAAGGTCTGCGCCGCGTTCTTCAGGCCGAACGGCATTCGCAAGAACTCGAAAAGCCCAAAGGGCGTGACGACGGCCGTCTTGGGGACGTCCTCGGGGTGCACCGGCACTTGATGGTACCCCCGTACCAGGTCCACTTTCGAGAAGAAGCGATTGCCTGCCAGGTTCGCCGCAAAGTCCTGGACATGCGGGACCGGGTAGCGGTCAGGCTTGGACGCATCGTTGAGGCGGCGGTAGTCCCCACATGGGCGCCACCCACCGTCTGACTTAGGAACGATGTGCAGGGGAGACGCCCAAGGGCTGTTCGAGCGCCGAACGATGCCCACCCGCTCCATGTGCGCAAACTCCGCCCTGGCGACGGCCAGCTTCTCCGGGTTGAGGCGTCTGGCCCTGGCGTAGAGGGGCGGCCCACTGGTCTCAATGTGGTGCTCCACCCCGTGTTTCACCGTGGGCGAGGAAAAAGTGGGCTTGCCCAGGTCGGGGAACTCAGCGAGCAGCCGAAGGTACTGGTCACTTTCGGCGAGTGTATTGGACCACCCGCCGTAGATGGCCTCCCCCTGCGTACATGCAAAGGAAGCGAAAGTCTGCGAGTTGACCAGGCGCTTGTTCCCCACGTCCACCAGCAGGTTGTGGGCGCACAGAAAATCCGCGCCAAGGAGGGGGAACGTGACAGCCGCAACGACAAAATCCCACGAAAAACATTGTCCTCCGAAGCATACGTCCACCGCCCTTGTGCCGTAAGAGCGGATGGGCGTGCCGTCCGCGCCCGCCAACTGCGGACCGCGCTCTTCTTTTGCCACATCCGACCTCTCTGCCGGAATGATGCTCCACTGGGCACCCGTGTCGCAAAGGAAACTGCGACCAGAGGCGGTGTCTCGGATGAAGAGCAGCCTGTTGGTTACGCCAGCGCTCAGGGCCACTACTGAGCGCCGGCCCCGCCGTTTCCCGTAGGTCCGAAGGTGCAGGGTGAGCGGCACCGTCTGGCCTTGGCGCCAAACGTGGCATGGAAGAAACAATGGCCCGCTGCGTTACCGTGCTGACCAGAAGGCCTGGCGTCATCCCTCGCTCTCCTGCGACGGTCCGGTGGCGGGGCGGTCGCGGGAGCGAGCAGGTCGGTGGACCGCTGAGGCATGGCCAAAACGAAACGGTCCGCCTCCCTGGCCAGGGCGCGGGGGCCCACGATGTCGGTGTTGGCCAGTGCCATCCTCACTTGTGCCGGCAGCGTGCGCATGAACAGCTCCGTAAAGAGGATCATGGGGTCTTCTCTCCCCAGCAGATTCAGCATCCTCTCCATGCGGGCAGAAGGTCTCTCGTCTCCCAATTCCGACATAGAAAATAAGCGGCGCACCCTCTCTGCAGCGGACAGTTCAAATGTATCTAGCAGTAGGGTCTTGAGGCGCTCATATTTGTTCGTCGCCGGGGGATCAGACAAAAAACCCACCACTCGAGCTGCGGTGGAGCTGCCCAACACTGCCACCGTGTGGTTGTACCGGTCGTCGTCGTCATCCACGTTGCTCTTGTTGAAGTTTGCCTCCACAATAGCAAACCATGCAGCCGGAGCCGCCTCCCAGAACTCAGGTAGTTTGATCGTGGGCGCGCGCGCACCCTGCGCTTCCCTGACAGGGGACGGTGATGGCTGCCGATGGCCAGAACGTCTTCCTCGTCCGGACATTTTGAAAGAATGTTCGTCGCTGATTATTGTACACAATCCGCCGTAACAAAAATCACGTCAGGGTCACCAGTGTAGTGCCCGGAGGAAAGAGGAATAAACGGAGGTAACGTAATGCTTGTTTAATGTACAAAGCCACGTCAGTAAACAAGAACACCAACACATGAATCCCAGCACAGCCATGAATGAATAACAACCAGTGCAACCTAAATAGATGTCCCCTCTGGCGCCCGGTGCCAGATCATTAGTTACCTCCCACTACACAACATAGTCAGAAGATGAACACGAACCAATACTGTAGTCACTACAGTATATACATTTGATGAAGAAACTGTACATTGTGAGACACCCCCTCCAGACAGTCTCCTCCCCACCGTATGTATATTTCTCTCCCACCCACCCCCTCCTAATGTACAGTCCCCTCCCCATCATATACTGTCAGGATCTGTGGGTAACAGTACTGTATATTTGCATATCATATGTCACAAATGTAACAGTACTATATACCTGTATGTCCCTATGCCATAATTGTAATGTATGTTGTGTATATCATAAATGTCACTATGAATTGAAAATGGGGGACCCTGATGTAAACAAGACAAACGTCTTTCTCTGGTCTGCAAGCATCCCCTTAACAATTGTATGTATTGAGCCGTACTGTATTGTACCCATTCTGCAATCTGTTAAATTAAGTGTTCATTCATTCATTCATTCATTCACACTATCAGGTAGTCTAGAAGTCAATGACACTTGCTTTGGTTTTGCAGGCGGTGCTAACGTCATGGTGTGTTCAGTTGTGTATATATAATTATGCAGCTGACGCTGGCTAGGTTACTTCGCTAACTGTATAGCCTCAACGTTAGTTGCTTGCTTATTTGCTGACAGTGGCAGCTTAAACTAAAGCAACACGTCAACATTATTATTATTATTAATAATAATACAGTTTTACAGAGGTACAGAGATGAAGAAGGGGTTTGATAACTGGCAGTATGTATATAAAAATGTATATGATTATGTATATAGTTGGCTAGAGGAACTTTACAGGGTAACATACAGTTTGGCAAATATTAATAAGGTATTATTAAAAATGTATTGTTAACTAAGTTCATTTTTCAATATAAGTCTAGTAATGTATGAATTAGTAAATAACATATAGTATGTTCTGATTAAATAGGGGTGGGATTAAGTTAAGTGTATGCTTCTTCCCACTCCTTTTCAAACATGTAAATGACAAAAAAAAATACTTTTTTGTTTGTTCTTTGTTATTTTTAATTTTTCATATACATTTATTATTTGAACGGCTTAAGGCTATATACTTGATGTTTATTTGTTATGTTGCATATTTGAAATAAACTTCAATCAAATCAAATCAAAAACAGTGGTTACCGTCTTCTCTAGAGTCAGACAAGAAGATAGGCAGGCTACATTGGTAGCCTAAGGGCCCGGGTCCACCCATCTCACATTTTCACCTGAAAAACGCTGGCAGTGCGCCCGGTAGTACTGGGGCGGGCGCATGCGGTGAGAAAAAAAGTTCAGCAAGTTTAAACTTTAAACGCTGGTGCGGCCGCGCAATAAAGCTGAAAGGCGCTGAAAAAAGAAGCCGACTGCAGCGCACTTCCTATAGGCGGCCGCATACGGCCCCTCCCCATTGGAATACATTGAAAAAAGACGCGTGCGGTGACTGCGGTCATAAATATGAGGCAGGTGCCACACGAGCCCTTAGGGTGAAATCTGTGGCCACTAGAGAGTGGAGAACCGACAGTAGAAAACTATCCGACTGAAAGCTAGCCTAGCTTAGCACAAATTAATGGAACCGGATACGGACCACTAGCCTAGCTTAAAACTCTGGGAGGTGTTTTTGGCCAACAGCTAGACTAGCTGGTCCATATCTGCTTCCATCAATTTGTGCTAACTAAGTAAGCTAGCTTGCAGCCGGATAGCTTTACTGAACGCAGAGAGGAAATTGGTATCTATTTTCTTGTCTGACTCTGGAGAAGACAGTACGTGCATTTCCCATAATGCTGGCGTGTTCCTTTAGTACGAGCCATGTACCTCATCTTCGCCATATCAAGCTTGCTCATAGTTTTGGCTACCGTAACGTTAAATGTTTGTATATTATGCAACGTTACCCAACGTTACCAAATCGGTCAAAGCATTCTATAACTGTTGACGAGGAACTGGGTGTAAATTTAAAGAATGTCTGTCTTCATGTTCTCTCCCAGACTCAGCACCATGAACCTGATGCGCCTTGTCTGTCGCCACAAGACGGCCCTGGTGATCGGCAGCGTGTGTCTCTTTGCCGTGGTGCTGATCTTCCTGGCTAAATGCACCTCGGAGACACTGAAACAGGGCCAGGCGGACCCGCCGGGCCTCGCCCCGCACGTCCTCCAGGCCCGTCCGGAACACCCCGGAGAACCCCTGGCCCGACCCAAAGGCTTCGCGGCCTTCCTCGTGGTTCTCATCACGACGGGACCCAAGTACACGGAGCGCCGGAGTATCATCCGCAGTACCTGGCTGGCCAAGCGGGACTCCGACGTCCTGGCCATGTTCGTGGTGGGAACGCAGGGGCTCGCGGCGGAGGACCTCCAGAACCTCAACACGGAGCAGGGCCGCCACAAGGACCTGCTCCTGCTGCCCGAGCTGCGGGACTCCTACGAGAACCTGACGCTCAAGCTGCTGCACATGTACTCCTGGGTGGACCAGAACGTGGACTTTAAGTTCGTCCTGAAGGCGGACGACGACACGTTCGCCCGCCTGGACCTCCTCAAGGAGGAGCTGAAGGGGAAGGAGCCCAGCCGGCTGTACTGGGGCTTCTTCTCGGGCCGCGGCCGCGTGAAGACGGGCGGCAAGTGGCGCGAGAGCGCCTGGGAGCTGTGCGACTACTACCTGCCGTACGCGCTGGGCGGCGGCTACGTCCTCTCGGCCGATCTGGTGCGCTATGTGCGCCTCAACGTGGGCTACCTGAAGACGTGGCAGAGCGAGGACGTGTCGCTGGGCGCCTGGCTGGCGCCGGTGGACGTGCGGCGGACCCACGACCCGCGCTTCGACACGGAGTACAAGTCGCGCGGCTGCAGCAACAAGTACCTGGTGACGCACAAGCAGAGCCTGGAGGACATGCTGGAGAAGCAGCAGACGCTGCAGCGCGACGGCCGCCTCTGCAAGGAGGAGGTGAAGCTGCGGCTGTCCTACGTCTACGACTGGGGCGTGCCGCCCTCGCAGTGCTGCCTGAGGAAGGAGGGCATCCCCTAAAGCCCTCCCTGACCCCATTTTTGACCTTTTATTGTAGTCGTCGTTGTTGTTTTTTAATCGTTATTTACCCAGGGTAGGTTCGCTGAGCACAGATGCTCTTTTCCAGCGACGCCCTGCTTCCACACGTCCGCGCCCGGGAGCTGCCCAGTGCGACCCGCGGTCTCGACGCTGTCGACCACCGAGCAGCTCCGCCGGTGCATTTGGGGGTTAAGTAAGTGCCTTGCTCAAGGGCACCTCAATGGCGGAGAGTGCATTATACATTCGCTTACCTAGTACCCCGTTTTTTTCCTGCCGGTCTGGGGGATGAAACCCCGGAACCTTCCGGTGACGCACCTGCTTCTCTACACTTTAAGGCCACCGCTGTCCTCACCTCGTTATCTTGGACCCGCTGTCCTCTCCTTGTTATCTTGGACCTCGCGGTCGTTTCAGTGTTTTTCCTGCCGCTAGGCTCTTGTGTCGGTGCGCCGTTTCCTTGTTTCAGTCTGTGTTGCTCTCCCTGTGATGCATCAAGCTAAACGTTTACTTTTAAAACCCCGTCGGAAACTGTTGTCGAAGCCATTTCAAAAGACCTCTGTGCCATTGAGGGAGATCTTAGAGAGAGAAGCGCATCATCTTCCCTTCACACAATGTCTACAATGTGTGTGTGTTCAGTAATGTATACATTTTGTTTTGTATTTTATTTATTGATAATTAATTTATTCCGGACCTACAAGCACATCATACTGGTATTGATGTTTGGCAGAAGCACCATGGAGCTGCCTGCTGGGAGGTGAACTTTAATTTACAACCAGCAGGGGGTTATAACCTGTTGGGGGGCAATTAACTCACATAGTAGAGGCCCTTCACAGAACGTTTAGAATGCCCGTTTGTCCTCCATGTTGGAAGAGACAAAGGTATGTGTTGATATATGAGAACTATGACCAAAAAGGTAATAATTTGGTGTCTTAATACTGGATCTTGTAAACAATTTGCATCGGAGCAGTGATCATGGGGTGTTTTCCAACCGTTTTCCCTACTTCTCTGCCACTGCACAGAAAATTGGCATTTTCTTTTTGAAAGTGGTTACCAGTGGTTACAAACAACCATGTTGGAAGAAAGAACTACTACACACACATTCCGTGCAAGGCCTCTATTTTCCAGGCAGGCAGCACCGTGAAATGGCGTCTGATGTAGCAGCGGCCTTGTGTGGACGTGTATACGTGTCAGCCTTGTGTGGACGTGTATACGTGTCAGCCTCGTGTGGACGTGTACATGTACGTGTCAGCCTTGTGTGGACGTGTATACGTGTCAGCCTCGTGTGGACGTGTACGTGTCGGCCTTGTGTGGACGTGTACGTGTCGGCCTCGTGTGGACGTGTACGTGTCAGCCTCGTGTGGACGTGTACGTGTCAGCCTCGTGTGGACGTGTACGTGTCAGCCTCGTGTGGACGTGTACGTGTCAGCCTCGTGTGGACGTGTACGTGTCAGCCTCGTGTGGACGTGTACGTGTCGGCCTCGTGTGTACGTGTACGTGTCGGCCTCGTGTGGACGTGTACGTGTCAGCCTCGTGTGGACGTGTACGTGTCGGCCTCGTGTGGACGTGTACGCGTCGGCCTCGTGTGGACGTGTACGTGTCGGCCTCGTGTGGACGTGTACGTGTCAGCCTCGTGTGGACGTGTACGTGTCAGCCTCGTGTGGACGTGTACGTGTCAGCCTCGTGTGTACGTGTCAGCCTCGTGTGGACGTGTACGTGTCAGCCTTGTGTGGACGTGTACGTGTCAGCCTCGTGTGGACGTGTACGTGTCGGCCTCGTGTGGACGTGTACGTGTCAGCCTCGTGTGGACGTGTCAGCCTCGTGTGGACGTGTCAGCCTCGTGTGGACGTGTACGTGTCAGCCTCGTGTGGACGTCTACGTGTCGGCCTCGTGTGGACGTGTACGTGTCAGCCTCGTGTGGACGTGTCAGCCTCGTGTGGACGTGTACGTGTCGGCCTCGTGTGGACGTGTACGTGTCAGCCTCGTGTGGACGTGTCAGCCTCGTGTGGACGTGTACGTGTCAGCCTCGTGTGGACGTGTACGTGTCAGCCTCGTGTGGACGTCTACGTGTCAGCGATACTGACTGGAAATAGCAACGCCGCAGCTGATATTTCGGGGTTTCCGTCATCAATCCCATGGCGATACTTGTGAAAAGTGTAGGTTAGGGGGGGGGGGGGGGTCACGTATAAAGTACACATTACAGTGAAATGCTTGGTTCTGTATGAGCCCCCTTAGAATGTGCTTCATACAGTAAAAATAAATATACACTATACAAACTAAAGTACAACCTAAGTACAATGAAGTAAAAATGCTAACTTAAAAAAAATGCAAAGTGCTTCATTTAGGTATGGATGTAGTACATGGCTTGTAGCCAACATTGAGTGCCATCCGCCAACTTCAGTTTTATCATTTAAAAAAAAAAAATATCACTCTGGGATGGATTGAATTTTGACATAGTGAATCCTGAAGTCCAGACTTTGGAGTCTGGAAGTATCTGCAGCGTTGCTAATGTCTGTAGTACTGAGTCTGACACATACTAGTATGTTCGCCTACACAGCTCTGCTAAGTGAGCCGTATGATTTGAGGTGCTGCCGTCCTTTTGAAAGATAAGAAGTGAACTTGGGATCAGCGGAACAGAGAGGCTGGGGTGTTTGGAGTCATGCTGAATGTGGTTCTGAATGTGTCGTTCTGCAGGACTTACTGCCCCTGTACTGAACCACAGACAGCGTTATGATATTTACATGACTACTGTGGCCATCAAGACGTACAATCAACGTATTTACAAAAGCCAGACAGTGATGTTAAGCAGAGAGGGTGTGGTGTGTGTGTGTGTGTGTGTGTGTGTGTGTGTGTGTGTGTATGTTTGTGTGTGTGTGTGTCTTAACATAGGCCAAAATTGGGGACATACGCTGCAATCCATTCAAAGTTGGAGGTCGGAAGCTTCCAGTTGGGAGGTCGGAGTTATAACCTCAGTGCGGTGAATCACAACTTCAGTGCGGTGAGTTATAACCCCAGTGCGGTGAATCACAACTTCAGTGCGGTGAGTTATAACCCCAGTGCGGTGAATCACAACCTCAGTGCAGTGAATCACAACTTCAGTGCGGTGAGTTACAACCTCAGTGCGGTGAATTAAACAACCTCAGTGCGGTGAGTTACAACCTCAGTGCGGTGAATTAAACAACCTCAGTGCGGTGAATTAAACAACCTCAGTGCGGTGAGTTACAACCTCAGTGCGGTGAGTTACAACCTCAGTGCATTCCAATCAAAATCAAATAAAATGTATTTGTAGAGCCCGAGTTGCCTCCATGGGGTTCACAGATCAAGAAGAAACATCACAATAGATCCACAATAAAAAAAAACACCATAAAATCCACAATTTTATCCACAACACCCCCAGACGTTCCCCAATGAAGATAAGGAACGACTCCCTGAAACCTAGCAATAAGGAAACAAGGGAGAAAGAAACCTCATTATGTGCTTCAAAGGGGATCCCCCCTCAGGGTGTCGGTGATATGGTGTTGCTATGGATGATAGATGGATGGAGAATAGAACAAGTGAATATTTGGTATGCATACAGTATACCGTACGCATACGTACATGTAATATAAGCATACATAGATAGTAGCAATAGTATCTAAAGTATTTAATAACATTTACAAATTTCAATAATAATAGACCTAAAGGGGGGGGTGGGAAGCATAGGAATACAAGTGCTGGTATGAAAAACAAGATGCAGACTCATTCCACTGTCTGGAAATACAGCGGGGAAAACACCATAGATGTTGAAATATGTAGTGAATCTATGGGAGAAGCAGGGTCGCCCCCTAGAGGCCGGTGCTTGCATGGCTGGTTCCTGAGCACATTATACACGTGTGTTTGAAGTGGCATGATGAGAATTGAATAGAATTGAAGCTATTGAATCTAGCTTCAGTCGTCTTCTGAAGATCACAGACATGTTGAAACAATGTTGTTTAACCCTTTCACTGCCACACTACAGAAGGTTAACCCTTTAATATCACACTACCGACGGTTACCGGTTACCGTCGGTAGTGTGATAGTAAAGGGTTAACCTTCTGCAGTGTGGCAGTGAAAGGGTTAACCTGCTCTTGTGTGGCGGTGAAAGGGTTCACATTATGTGTATTGTCGCAGTGAAAGGGTTAACCGTTTGGTAGTGCAGCAGTGAGGGGGGTAACGCTTTTCCAATGCACAGAAACACCATCCCCAAATGGGGAAAAACGGATTAGGGTTGGGTTCATGTATTTTGCAGTGGTGAAAAGTAACTTGAGTATTTTTACTTGATTACTGTACTTAAGTAAAAGATTTAGCTACTTGTACTTTACGTGAGTATTTTCATTTTAGGAAACTATACTTTTACTCCACTACATTTCATAAGGAAATATTGTACTTTTTTACTCCACTACATTTATCTGAACCCATTAGTTACTAGTTACTTTGAGGAAAAATACTTAGCATAGAAAACATGGTAAAAATTAACAGAGGACATAATCAGAGCAGAGTAACTGGACGACATACCTTTAACATGACCTAGAGATGTCAACGGATCGAGGATCGAATGCTCCCAAGCACTGGAATACACAAACGTCATGTAGAATGCATACTTTTACTTTAGATACTTAAGTACATTAAAAGTACAGTAAAACTGTCTCTACTTTTACGTATGTAGAATTTGAATGGAGGACTTTTACAAGAGTACTCATTTATCTCGGTATTTCAATTTTTTTCTTAAGTAAAGGAACTGTGTACTTCTTCCACCACTGGTATTTTGTAGGGTTTGGGGATGAGGGTCAATGTAATGTCCCCAGTTTTTGGTGAAAGTGTGTGTGTGTGTGTGTGTACGCACGCGTTTCCATTCCAGCACGGTTCTGCTCCAACATCAACGGTCCAGATCGTCAACCGGCCGGCACTTGGTCACTTTGTCTCTTTTTTTTCAACAAGTAATGTCATTTTGATATCCATAAGCATTTTATTGATGATTATTCTCTATGTAAAGTTCCCTGATGTGAACAAAAAGCAACAGCTTGGATTAGACGGGTGTATTGAAACGCTGGTCAAATGCTTTCAGATGCTGCACTATTCTATAGATATTTCACTTTCGTAGAGCTTTCGTTTCATCAGTCTCGCCTCTTATCTGAAGTCATCTACAAAGTAAGCTCATGACCACTGCTGTCCTTGTCGTCCACTTGTCAACAACACCATTCTCCCAGGTGTCCGGCTTCCCATTCACTTCCATTAATTTTTAGGACCAAGTTTAACCCTTTCACTACCACACTACAGAAGGTTAACCTTTCACTACCACACTACAGACGGTTAACCTTTCACTACCACTCTACAGAAGGTTAACCTTTCACTACCACACTACAGAAGGTTAACCTTTCATTACCACACTACAGACGGTAGTGCACGCACGGTTAACCTCCTGTAGTGTGGTAGTGAAATGGTTAACCTGTATTGTCACAGTGAAAGGGTTAACCCTTTAGTAGTGTGGTAGTGAACTGGTTAAATATACTTCTGAAGTATAAACAAACTATACAGCAATATTAATCTGTGTAATATATGTTTCTGTGTCAAAGGTAGGCTACATGTATTTTTGAGCTAATGTCATCATTTTCAAATGATCAGTAAAGGAACTACTCGGCTTTAGCAAGGCAGCACGTAACCGTGGGTAACCACTCCCCAAACCTTCTGTGCGAGGGAAAGATACACAGCACACTCAAACCAATTGATATGCTTTTATTTTTTCAAAGGGAATACATTATCGACAAAACAAACACGCCCCTTTGACTCAGAATTGTCTTGTTTTATTGAAATCTGCACAGCAGTTGTTTGTTTTGAAGTATATTTAGATCTCAAAATGAATGGGGGTGAATCAGGAGTCTGACACCTGGGAGGAATGGTGATGTTGACAGCAGACGTCACGACAGGGACATGAGTGGTCACTGGTTTACTTGTACAGTAGAAGGAGGTAAGACAGTTGAAGTTCTACTAAGAGCTGCCTCCATATTTAGCTCCGTGACTATGATTGTCCTTTGTGTTGTGGAATAATGCCCCCCCTACTTCAGTTTTCACCAACAGTTAGGTGTTTGTGTCCAAACTGTCAACAACCCTTCAATGTTTTATTAAATGGTTTTAAAAAAGAGTTTTCTTCTTGACTTTGATTATCTGAAGGAACATATTTCATTTTTTTTGTCATGGTGGTAAACATTAGAATTAACTAACGGACATCAATATTTCACAAATGGACCAACCACTATGCTGTTTAATAAGTATTACAATATAAGTAAGTATAATATAAAATAGCTCGTGTTCAAGCAATAATTACTGCATATAGTAAAGAAATGATTGTTAATATTTCTCATGGACTCCCTATCAACTAAAAACACACTTCAACCAATATCTGTAATCGGGGGAAAAAACACTAACATTACTGTCTTATACTATGATGCACTCTTTAGTCTTCCTACTATACTATTATGTCTCTACTACTCTGCGCTCAACACTGCAGAACCCAAGTTTCAGCACTGTTTGAACATTGTTACTCAGCTGTAGGAGTTGTACCCTTCCTGCTGACTTGTCGTACAGAACTTGTAAGCCGCTTTGGATAAAAGTGTTCAGCTAAATGACAACAAATTTAAATGTAAATGTAGGTAATAACTAATGGTGATCTCAATAAGCTATACAATCTTGGACAGCCGTTCAGTGTTCCGGGAATTAACCTGATCTGTAAAGATGGCGGCATTATGCCTCCCTACTGACAGACTTTGTTCATACTTTTATTCAACCCTTTCACTACCACACTACCAAATGGTTAACCCTTTCACTGCGACAATACAGAAGGTTAACCCTTTCACTGCCACACTACAGAACACCGTCTAGTGTGGTAGTGAAAGGTTAACCTTCTGTAGTGTGGTAGTGAAAGGGTTCAAAAGAGTTGCTAGACTCCCTTAGCTGTGTATCCTTGTTGAAGGGGGTAGGAGACCTATCTCAAGCTCCACCCTCTTTTCTCGATCCTCCAATCACAATTTAGATTAGATTAAAATGTATTGTCATTATACAGTACAATGAAAAAAAGAGGTTTGGCATCCAACCATAATGCAAATGTGACAGTGAAATGCAACAGTAATATACAATGTACAGGTGATTAAACTGTATGAAATATATAAATTAGTACTACTGGGTGTGGTGCTAATGTATGTACAGGGTTGTAATACCAATATGTACAGTGATACAGGTATAAAGACAGTATGGTCGTAGTCATACTGGCCAGCAGCGTAACTAGTACGAGTAGGGATATGTACATAAAATAAGGAAACCACCTTTATTAACAGACACAGGGTCCACAGAGTAAAAAACACACAAACATAATCAACAAGTTACATCACAATACATAAAAATATAAGCCTATAGCAGCTCTCTACACCAGGTCACTGTACCAATACTTCCAGATACAGGACTGGAACTTGATGTCACTCAGACTAGGTTGAGTCAGCAACAGGATGATCCTATTCTGAGACACATTCAGAAATTCAAAATGTGTACATCAGGTGTCTCAGCAGAGCATGCAATGAGTTAACTCCAGCACCACACAACATTTAGCTGGAGCTGCAGCACCTAGGCTTCCTCAGCAGAATCACCTGTACTGGAGCTTATGAAAGCTAGCCTGCTTAAACTTGACCCACAGGGGGCAGTATAGAGAGGAGTGCAATTGGCCCTAAACAGGTTCACTTTCACCCCAGCAGAGAAGAAAGTGAACTTCTTCCTCAGCATGTTAGCTTGAGCATACAGTACAGTACATGCTGCTGTTGGTACATGTCATCATATATATAGATATAGTATCTATAGATATGTAATAGGATTATGTTCAGGTATGTACAGACGGGGGGATATATGGGGTAAGAATAAATATATGGTATATACAGTACAGCATTATTGTACGTAACGTGCATACAGAGTTATATGGTTCATATGCAGGTGTATAAGTAAAGTAGGTATATACCTGTAGGAGGATTACACACAGACATATGGATATATATGCGGTAAATATATAATGTATTATCGCTGTGATTGGAGGATCAAGAATAGAGGGCAGGGTTTGAGATCCATTCAACCTTTGACCAGCCGAGGTAAATATGGTTCTAATTGATCACTGACCATGTAGTCTAGCAAGCCAGAAGAAATCGCTGTAAAGAAAAATAAACCAATTCTGGCTTGTAAGGCTACCATGTCTGAGCAAGTGTTGATGTATTGGGGGTCCACCTCATATATATATATATAAAAAAGTTCGTTGGATTTACTTGATTTTAATGTGTACATTGGTTCCACATGATCAGAATATGTCCAACTGACATACTTTTCCTCGTTCTCCTTACTTACTTATTGCTTGTGAACCCAACATATTGCATTCACATTAAGATTACTTAAAATAAACATGTTGATTCAACATATTTGTCGTTACAGTAAACACAATTTAATTGTGTAATGTTAACATATTTTAATGATGTTCAACACTAACTCCAACTTGATTTCTTAATGTAAATCTAACTTGATTTGTTCAAAACCCAACTTGATTTCTTAATGTAAATCTAACTTGATTTGTTCAAAACACAACTTGATTTCTTAATGTAAATCTAACTTGATTTGTTCAAAACACAACTTGATTTCTTAATGTAAATCTAACTTGATTTGTTCAAAACAGAACTTGATTTCTTAATGTAAATCTAACTTGATTTGTTCAAGTTAACTATTTCACCTGAGGATGCTGCCATGTAAAGTTATACACAGAGTGGTACAGAGGTAGACAGTGGCGGACTGGGACACAAATTCAGCCCGGGACATTCAGACGCACCAGCCCACACACCGGCCCACGCACCGGCCCCGAAACCGGCCCACACAACGGCCGTTATGAAACACTTGTCCAGTATTAAACAACCCAAGGCTGTGGCTAAGGAGTCAACATCAGGGAGACCAAATCTACACACCGCCCCTAGATGTGCACTCATGCACAGTGCACACACACACACACACACACACAGACACACACATACATATACCGTTACTTCCTGTCATTGGCATATGTTTTTTTATTTTTTTACTAACATCTTAGTGCCTCATTAGCCTAGGGATTAAGGATACATGAAGTATTAACTACACCATAATAATATTGAGGTTTTGATCCATAGAAAAGGTCTGTGCTACACAATTTCAGTTAGATTGGATTTATTGTCCTTTAATTTGGCACTCATGACATTAGTTGCTTGCCGTTTAATCAACATCGAAAGACCCCCCACTTCCTCCCAGACACCCATTCCAAGAGCTTGTTTTCTCTCTCTCTCTCTCTCTCTCTCTCTCTCTCTCTCTCTCTCTCTCTCTCTCTCTCTCTCTCTCTCTCTCTCTCTCTCTCTCTCTCTCTCTCTCTCTCTCTCTCTGTGTGTATGTGTCTCTCTGTGTGTGTGTGTGTCTCTCTCTCTCTGTGTCTCTCCCTCTCTCTGTGTCTCTCTCTCTGTGTCTCTCTCTCTGTGTCTCTCTCTGTGTGTCTGTCTGTCTGTCTGGACTGGGCTCTCTCTCTCCCCTCAGGGTCAGCTGTGCTGGACTGGGCACTCTCTCTCCCCTCAGGGTCAGCTGTGCTGGACTGGGCGCTCTCTCTTTCCTCAGAGTCAACTGCATAAGAAGAACATCAGCAATCAATAATAATGGCTTGAATAATGGCGTTTTTCAGCCTTTTGAAAACACCCAAAGTAGTAGTAGTAGTAGTAGTAGTAGTAGTAGTAGTAGTAGTAGTAGTAGTAGTTTATTCAGTCATCATCTCACACAATACAATATACACCATCATTTAACAATATTTGATTTTACAGTGACTGAAAAGGTACAGACTGAAGCAATGCTTATATAGCCTATGCCTGTCCTATATTCTTAACAAAAATTTAGAAAATTAAGACTCCAAAACAGTATTCTAAAAGAAAATAGCAAAAAAAAACAGTATTATTCACCCTTGTAGTTTTCAAAAATAGCTTTACAAACCATTTTCTTAAAAACCAAAAG
Source organism: Notolepis coatsorum (assembly GCF_963971535.1). Taxonomy (NCBI): domain Eukaryota; kingdom Metazoa; phylum Chordata; class Actinopteri; order Aulopiformes; family Paralepididae; genus Notolepis; species Notolepis coatsorum. Next base: position 180,177,141 of record NC_140170.1, on the reverse strand, counting down.
CGAATTACTCATTCTTAACTGTATATCAGCATTGTTCCACAAAGCGCTTCACAGAAACCATCAAGCATTCACACTCACACAGTCATACGCTACTGGTGGTCGTGAGCAGCATCAGCAAACACAGCTTCCCTGTGGCAGACTGACGGAATCATGTCTGCTATTCAGCGCCAACCACCATCAACAACCTTCATAAATACATTCAACATTAATGGAATAGGCTAACTACCAACTTGGCTGTAGCAGTTAGCTGTTATATGCAATCACATTTGTTTAACTACGGGGTAGTAGTTGACCTAGTTGTTAGCTTAAGCTAGTTAGCTGTGGTTATCTACAAACATGTAGATGAGACTAATCGAGAACATGGCTAACTGTTGGGAATTCTAAGGTACATCTTATTTAAGCATGTAAAATGGCAACTAATCAATTCAATCAATTAGATTACCAATATTATATCAACATGAAAATTTGAAAGGGAACATAATAGTATTTTATTTGAGTATTTACTATTATAATATTAGTAGCCAATTAATTTGCAGCCCGTCCTAGGTTCTGATTGGCTCTCTAGGTTAGCACTTTAGCTTCTGATGCTGTGGTGGGCACTAGTCCTAACATTGCTAACTAAACTTTTAGTCAGAGAAAAAACGTCACGAGTCACGACTATTTACGTCCACGTGCTGTAAGGAATCAGGAATACGGAAAGCACATTGTCTTGTAATAGAATGACTGAAATCACTGCAAGAACTAGTATAGGCTAGCTAGCCCTCATGAACCGGCACACACCAACAGTAGAATATGCACTAGGCTACTGCACGCACCTGTCATGTTACTGTTGGTTCCTTCCACTTGAACTTCATCATCATTAGCAGCAGCAGCTACTCTAACGCCAGCCCTTCCTCTACTAAACATGTCTGTAATTTTAGAACATTGTTCTGCGTCTTTTACTAGCAATTCTAGCTTTTTCAGCTCCACCCTTTCTTTTTTTGCATTCTCCATTTCTGCGCTTCTAGGCCTACTCGCGGTTGGGAGGAAACGTGAATCTCATTCACTGATGTCTCATGTCTCATTCAAGACTGGCTAACAAAAGCATGTCTTTCACTTAACACCAAGAAAACAGTGTGTATGATGTTCACAAAGTCACCAGTAGAGGTCACTCACTCTAATGTGTTTCTGGGAGAGGCGGAGCTGGACATTGTACATTAATTCAAGTATCTTGGGGTCACATTGGACTCTACATTGACCTTCAAAAAGTAATGTGAAGAAAGTGACAGACACAGTCAAGTTTAACATCGAAAACTTCAGGCAGATCAGGCCCTGCCTGCCAGTTAATGCTGCAAGGATGTTTCGGCATTCAATGATTTTATCACACATCGAGTACTGTTTTATCAACTGGTCTCTTTCATATGTCACTACTCTTACACCAATAGAATTACTCTACAAAAAAGCCATAAAAGTATTTGATAGGAAACCAATTTCATTTCATCACTATAATGTTTTAGATAAGTTTCGAGAATTTCCAAGTTTTCAAATATACTTGCTTCATGTACAAGGTTCTGCATGGACTTGCCCCTCCCCCATTGAATGAGTTCATCCAACAGAAAGCAGACACTGGCATTACCACCAGGGCCATCAGTAGAGGGGACTGTAAGGTGCCTTTTCGGTATACTACCATTGCAAAAACTGTGTTCTCTGTTAAAAGTGGTAACTACTGGAATAGCCTACCAGTTGTGATTAGAGAGTGCCCTACATACTCCATGTTCAAGACCCATCTTAAACTGCATCTTAAGGCAAACCAGAACTGTGATCATTTTTAATCTGATTTAGTTTATGCAACTTGTTTATTGTTTTATTGCCGGCCCACACACTGGCCCACACACCGGCCCACATAATGGCCCACACACCGGCCCACATACGGCCCACACACTGGCCCACACACTACACCGGCCCACACACTACACCGGCCCACACACCGGCCCACACACTGGTCCACACACTGGCCCACATACCGGCCCACACACTGGCCCACACACCGGCCCACACACCGGCCTACATACTGGCCCACACACCGGCACACACACTGGCCCACATTAGTGGCCCACACACCGACTCACACACCGGCCCACACACCGGCCCACAGACTGGCCCACATACTGGCCCACACACCGGCCCACACACCGGCCCACATACTGGCCCACACACTGGCCCACACACCGGCCCACACACTGGCCCACATTAGTGGCCCACACACCGACTCACACACTGGCCCACAGACTGGCCCACATACTGGCCCACACACCGGCCCACACACCGTCCCACATACTGGCCCACACACCGGCCCACACACTGGCCCACATTAGTGGCCCACACACCGACTCACACACCGTCCCACATACTGGCCCACACACCGGCCCACACACCGTCCCACATACTGGCCCACACACCGGCCCACACACTGGCCCACATTAGTGGCCCACACACCGACTCACACACTGGCCCACACACTGGCCCACACACTGGCCCACACACCGGCCCACATTAGTGGCCCACACACCGGCCCACACACTGGCCCACACACCGGCCCACACACTGGCCCACATTAGTGGCCCACACACCGACTCACACACTGGCCCACACACTGGCCCACACACTGGCCCACACACCGGCCCACATTAGTGGCCCACACACTGGCCCACACACTGGCCCACACACTGGCCCACACACCGGCCCACATTAGTGGCCCACACACTGGCCCACACACTGGCCCAAAAAAAAAAGTTAAAAAAAAAAAAGTTAAAAAAAAAGTAATAATTATTATTATTATTTTTTTTTTGGACAAGCCCACTTTGGTTCCGGCCTGGCCAGTCCGCCACTGGAGGTAGACGAGTTGCAGTTGTACAGCAAATACATTCGTGAACTTCTACCCCTGAAAATACGCTGCATCTCCTATTACTGCATATTCTGCACAGCAGTGACAATTCTGAGATTCAATTTGTGATACATTATCAATCATCACGTAGAAGGCAGTTATACTTGTTCAGTGGCGTTGTTTCAGTAAAAGCCAAGGTATGGCAATTAGGGAGGGGGGGGGGTGGATTTTTTTGTCAAATCAGTTGCGCAATAGTCACTTTTGGTGAGTTGTTTCTATACAATTCACTTATATGACATTTAGGTAGGACACAGGACTACACAAGCATTTTTAGTATAGAAATGTGTCAACAGTCGGGCAGCTACGTGGCGTAGTGGGCAAGGCGCTCGCCACGAATACTGGAGACGCTGGGCTCGCCTGTTCGAGCCCAGCGCTCCACATTGCTTTCAGTTTAGCTGGTCGTCCGTACTAATACACATTGGCCGTATTAGGGGGTGGGAAACTGATGGGTGGGGATCGGGCGTTGTGGACAGCGACTCCTACAGGTTGGTTGGTGCGCCTGCGCAGTAGAATCAGGAAGTGTCGGGGGCAGCGTGAGCCTCCCACGCGTTACTCCTCGCCACTGAGAGATCGAGCTGCGCAGGTGAAAAGATGCGACTGCTGTTACCTCAAGTACCGGAGGGGACTTGTGCTATGTATGACTTAGTCCACATTGCAGCCGGCTTGTGGGAGGCAAGAAACAGCGTTCGTGACAGGGGAGGGTTGAATTGGATGATACAAAATTGGGATGGGAGAAAATATAGAAAATGGGACAAAAAGTGGACAAAAAAAAGAAATGTGTCAACAGACTAAAGCAGGGAACAACAATCTTTTGCATACGAATTATGCAGAATGTAATATCATAACTGTTAGGGATGCACCGATATGAAAATTTGCCACCGATACCGATACCGATTGTTCAACTAACACAATTGGCCGATACCGATATTTGTGGCAAACATTTTAAATTTTTTTCTTTTTTTAATGAAACTACTGTATATTTGTGTTACAAATTGTGTTCACCGATATGAACATAGGCCTCTTTACTTACTTAAAAAAAGGAAACATCAAGAAATAGCACTATCTCTCTCCCAGTATGTTCTGCAGGGCTGCAGCTAGATACTAGTTCTCCCAGTATGGTCTACCGGCTGGGCTGCAGCTGGATACTATTGTCTCAACCAGAGCTCTCAAGCAGTCTCAACCAATGAAATTTTGATTGACAGTCGATTCTGCCAATTACGTCACACACCGCTTGCACCCGCCTCTGCTGTTACCACCAATCGGCAAGCGCGTATACATTTTTTACTTCCGCTTTTGTCCGCCATTGATATTGACGAGAGCCTAGGTTGTCTACAACAACAACAACAACGGCGGCGCGGCCGACGTTTAGCTTTTAGCTCCGCAGGATGACTTAAACGAGGCATAATGATTTTACTGCAACTAATGTTATAATAAAACAAAGCCTTTCTATGTGTCTGATTGAAAACTTTATTAACAGATTGCAGAATGGGTAAAACTCTATGAGCAACGGAAAGAACTGAGCTAGTATGAACGCTTAATGCTTGCTACGTTTGGGTAAATAATATGCTGATGTTATTGAACGTGTAACACTAACTATATAACGTTAATGCCACAAAACGAATGCCTTGTTAATCATAAGTAGTAACTTTGATGCAGTAGCGTGTGTGTGTGTGTGTGGGGGGGGGGACTGGGGACGGCGTTGTGCAGGTCGCGAGTGAACTTTTTTTTGTCTTTTGACGCTACACAAATTGATGGATATTTATCGGCTACTGCCATCGGCACATTCAAGCTTATCGGCCGATAGGCCGATTGCAGTCAACAAGGCACTTATCGGCCGATACCGATACCCGACCGATACATCGGTGCACCCCTAATAACTGTCTATTATTTTTCTTGCAATTGAGCCAATTTTCCTTAGGTACGGTTTTGTGGTGTGTTCAACAGAATGTAGTATCAAAAACACGTTCACAAAAAGTATGGGTTACTGAATGCTGAACTGCACTGTTATAATCACTAAGCCATTGTAAGACCGTACCGGTGTCCCTGTATCACTTGTCTCTGCTGCCCTTTGATTAAAAAACGTCCCTATGTCCATTTTCCTTTTTTTTTGTAGCGTATTTGAGTTAGTAGTAAAAGTGAGATAATTGCTAGGGCTGTACCGAATAGTTCGAAGCTTCGTTCATAATGTTGACATTCGAATTCTAAATCAACATAAAAAAAATTGTAATACAAAAAATATAAATATATATATATATTATATTATATTATATATATATATATATATTTTTTTTTATACATTGACATTGAAACAAGCTGTAGTTGTTGTATAAACAAGGATGGAACTTTAAAGGGGAAACGAAGAAATTTATTTTGCACATTAACTCACTAACGTCCTAAAACTGTTTTGCACACATTCATTTAGTTTGAGTTATTGGGAGTAAATTTGTTTGAATACCATTGGGGACATTGAATCCTTGTGTTAATTACTGCTCAATGCAAATAAAGGCAGCAGTCCATATAAAACAAGGTGTCATTCATTGTGTGCACAATACATCAGATTGTATTTAGGTTAAATGCTTCTTAATTAATATGTTCTGGTATGTATAGCAGTATCTTCTAGACTGATATTAATAACAGGAACATAATTACATTCAATGTTAAATCGCATCGATTTAGATTTAAGTGTATCTAAATTATGTTTTATTCTTCTGGACTGGAATCGACTCATCTTCCAGAATATGAATCAAATGATGCAGTAACTGAACACTCAGCTCTACTTAACTGGTGCTGCTGCAATTTATCCAGGACACAAACATGTGACTTAGTAGATTTGCTTGTATCCACTATTAAACAATGCATTTATACGAGGGGATGTGCCATTTCAGGGATAGTAGTGGTTGGCTCTAAAAAGAGCCTTTTGTGTGTTTTAGACAGTAAAGCTTAAGATCTTCACTTCCTCTTGCCTGCTGTCCTCGTGGGCTTCGCTGCTTTGGGCTTGGCAACCTTCTTCGCGGGGGCTTTCTTGGCTGCGGGCTTCTTCACTGCCTTATTGGGGCTCTTGGCTGCCACCTTCTTGGGGCTCTTAGCTGCCACCTTCTTGGGGCTCTTGGCTGCCACCTTCTTGGGGCTCTTGGCTTTGACTGCAGGCTTTTTTGCCTTCTTTGGAGACTTCTTAGCGGCAGGCTTTTTAGCAACAACCTTCTTAGCCGCAGCAGGTTTCTTCACTGGCGCTTTCTTAGCTTTCGGAGCTGCTTTTTTGGCGGGCTTCTTGGCTTCAGCCTTGTTGATTTTGAAGGAGCCGGAGGCACCGGTACCCTTGAGCTGGACAAGAGTGCCCTTTAACACCAAGCTCTTCACAGCGGTCTTCACACGTGAATTATTCTTCTCCACGTCGTAGCCACCGGCAGCCAGAGCCTTCTTTACCGCAGCCAGGGACACGCCGCTCCTCTCTTTAGAGGCAGATACCGCCTCGAGGACGAGTTCTGCGGCGCTGGGACCTGATGCCTTCTTCGGCTTGGAGGCAGCTTTCTTCCTGGGGACTTTAGTCGGAGCGGCAGCGGCTGGAGCGACTTCTGCCATAGTTCTCTTCTATCGTCGATCAACACGAAATGCAACAAATAGTCCGAGCTGACTGGTAGTGGAGCTGGGACAGGGGGCTGGTCTTAAATACTACATGAGAGCCATGCAGACTCAACCCACCCTTTCTACAACTCTGCAGCTGAAAAGCTCTGCTACTTGTGTTTTCTTCTCGCCAAAACGGGCTAAAATACAAACGTGGGAACATAGTTGAAATCTAACACCTAATGGGTCAGTTAGCACAAGCATGTTCCATTAGAATAAAACCATCTGGAGAGCCGTGGTTAGTTTGGACACGTTCCAACGCTCTCCTTTCCGTCGTCACATGGTGCAGTGAGCAGCAACTTGTCTCAGTATTTTGCTTTTTAAATGGTTTAAATGTCATTATAATCCAGTCAGTACTCGTTCCCCGGTGAGTCGAGCTGCCTGGTGATGGACTGGCAGTAAAACAAGGCATCTGGTGTCATGCTTTTGGTTATAAACTTGTACTTTCTCAGTGCTGGTAAACACAGTCATTGCTGGCGTCGGCATGATATGTGTTACCTCGTCTTCTGTGGAAGATTACCACTTCTGTGGAAGGCTTTATGTAGCTCATGATGAATTAAATCTACAGTTACTTTTATGAAGATAAAAAAAAAAATACACAAGGAAGGTACAATGTATCTTTCCTTTTGGGAGAGACTCGCCTATTAAAGCCCAGACGGAATGCTTAACAATGAAAAAAATCTGTTTCAATTACATGTCAATAGTAATAATAGGCACAAGTTAGTTAGTAATAAAGCATACGATACGAGTCATATTAATAACAGCTGGCGCAACAGGGGGAATAAAACGTGTCACGCTGTGACCATAGTCATCCCAACGGTGCTAATGCAGTCATTGCGCATAATTACGCATGCACATTATGACTACATTTCAATATGTTTCCAATTGATAGGACTCAGTTGGTTGTTGCAAAGGGTATTTTGCACTGTTGTGAAGTATGGTAGTCTGTCTGCTACATGTTATATTGTCCTCTCTGGTAAACAAGAATACCCTGAAGACTCTGGCAGGAGCACTCATTCAAGGGTACTACGACTATGCTTGCACCTCACGGTACCAAAGCACCTCAAAGGCGCTAAAAACAAGATTACAAATATCACAAAACAAACTGGTCAGACTACTACTTGACCTTACTCCTAGAACCCACCTCACCCCTGCCCACTTTGACTACCTAGGATGGCTTAGGGGCCTTTCTCACTCAGGTATTGGGATCGAATCACCGCCCCGGGGCACGGGGGGGGGGAGTGTTCTCACTCACCCCTTTTGGGATGCGAAACGGCGCTGATTCGTTTTAAGCGTTCGTTCGTGTCAAGCGTTTTTAATATAACCCACCCCCTTTCCTCACAAATGGAACTAGTGTTGTGGAGTCCGCTTTGACCGTTTTCCAGGGTTAGCAGCTATCGCTAGTTAGCTTAGCCCTAATGGATACCTTGGTTAGCAGCTATCGTTAGTTAGCTTAGCCCTAATGGATACCTTGGTTAGCAGCTATCGCTAGTTAGCTTAGCCCTAATGGATACCTTGGTTAGCAGCTATCGCTAGTTAGCTTAGCCCTAATGGATACCTTGGTTAGCAGCTATCGTTAGCTGCTGCTAACGATAGCTCATTGCTTGTGTCAATTAAATTGCATGTTATTAAATGTCCGCGCTGGTCTGTCTAATGAAATTACAACCGCAACATTGTATCGCACTGTACAGCCCTGGTTGTAGGCTAATGTTTTACTATTTTTTGTATCCAATTTGTATGGATTAATTTAGGAGTGAAATCACCACTCGCAAGCTTGCCCCCAGATATTATTTTAAACTCGCACAGACAAAATTAGGGCGCAATTTGCAATCATCTCATCGCAGTGTACAGCCCTGTACGGGAGGCTGCAATTCTAAACTGGCCACCGTAAATGGCCAAACCCCCCCCCCACCCCCTCCTAATAGACAGTCTCCTCCCCACCGTATGTATATCTCTCTCCCACCCCCTCCTACAGTCTCCTCCCCACCGTATGTATATTTCTCTCCCACCCACCCACCCCCTCCTAATGTACAGTCTCCTCCCCATGATATGTATATACTGTCAGGATCTATGGGTAACAGTACTGTATATTTGCATATCATATATGTCACAAATGTAACAGTACTATGTACCTGTATGTCATGTATGTCCCTATGCCATAAATGTCATGTATGTTGTGTAATGTCATAAATGTCACTATGAATTGAAAATGGGGGAGCCTGATGTAAACAAGACAAACGTCTTTCTCTGGTCTGCATCCCTTAACAATTGTATGTATTGAGCCGTACTGTATTGTACCCATTCTGCAATCTGTTAAATAAAGTTTTCATTTATTAACTATTTCACTTGAGGATGCTGCGATGTAAAAGTTATACACAGAGTGGTACAGAGGTAGACGAGTTGCAGGTGTGTAAAAACTGAATGCTGTGTACAGCAAATACATTATTTCCACCCCTGAAAATACGCTGTATCTTCTATTTATTAAGCTCCTATTACTGCATATTCTGCACAGCAGTGACAATTCTGATATTCTATTTGTGATCCTTGCCTCATTGCATTTAATTAAACATCACCTACAGTCTCATCACAGAAGGCAGTTATACTTGTTTAACCATCCTGTTTACAACCTTCCTGTCAAATATTTGCTTTCTTTTATCATTAATTCCACCACATACGTCTGTGGTGTTTCATGTAAAATCTGACTAGATAGAAGACTATAATACAGTATATTACTACAAGGTCGCAAATAGACCTGCCGTCGAATCAATACCTTCATTAATTTACATAAACACATAGGAAGGCTTCTAAAGTCCCGTGGCCTCTAATGAGATCCTTGAACAGACACACCTTTTAAAAACTAATTGAACACACGCACTATGCACATACACTTATATGTAAGACACTTTCTGTAAATAATTTACTATTTTATTTAATCTGATTTTATGTTATCTTACCCATTGTTACCATTCTTTTATGCATTGTTGGGTCTGAGCTCGAAACACAATTATGTCATTAGCTGCAATGCCCCTGTATTGTGGTGTATTTGACAAAAATAACTTTAACTTGAATTTGAGATCCAGTTCAGTAGTGTCCATTTACAGTATTGCTCAGACCAGTGTCAAAAGAGCTAATATCTTAAGGCGAGACACTGCAGGTGAATAGTCAAATATACTTTTTTTGTTGATTTTGAGATTTTGTTATATTTTGCTTCCTAAACATGTCTTCTATGAAACTAGTGACAATAAAACGTCAATAACACACATTTAGTTGTTTATTTTACATCATTTTGCCTTATTGCATCCATAAATGTGCACATATTTAATGGGGAAGTGTCTCATTTGCATATATAAACATAAATTTCAGAAAACTTGCAATATATTTTTTCTTAGTTTATATGTACATAACAAATTGGGAAAGTTTCATAGTGATATCTATTCAAATATTTTTTGCCTATTAGGGGGTACTACACTGTACTACACTGTTTGTAGCCTGTGTGTAGTTCTGTTCAGTTCAATAACATCATTATTATTATTATTCAGTTATCGGGCATGTGTTTAGGTTGTCTATTACTAATGGTTTGATTAGATATTGTGTTTGTAAATATCTGTTTAAAAAAAAAAGTATGGCATTTTACAATACAGAACTTTGAAGGCGTTTTCCCAAAAATGAGTTTTAAGAGTTTTTCCTCATACTCTGAGCCAGAAATCTCCACTTCAGTAGCACTCACATACACCAAACCTTCCAGTTCTATTCATAGCTATGTTCTGAAGGTATTTACAGAAGGGTTTGTTGATATCGCATTCATACCCTGATTTATATCACATTTTATTCCTAAAAACATGGCGAAATATGGAATTTTACCATAAAAATGGACTGAATGGAGTATTTTCTGATTTATGGAGTGATAAAAAGAGATATCCAAAATCCCCTCTGTAATAACCTTTGGCTCTAATATGTCAACAAAATGAAACTATAATTTTGAAAATGGCTTTATCCAATGTTCAGATTTCTGTCCTGGAATTATATGCAAATTAGTGCATATTTAAGTAGATCATGCCTCATTTGCATATTTAAACATACAATTTCAGAAAAGTTGTAATACAAAAAAGTCTTGTCTTAATATAAGTAATCAACTGGGGAAGTTTCATTGTGATATCTATTAGTTAATTTTTTTACCCTATTCACCTGCAGTGTCTCCCCTTAAATGCATCTATATGTTCAGATCAAATAGCCACCCCTCATAACTAGGCTACTTCTCTTCTCAGGCTTAAGACATTCTTAATGACCTGTATGCAATTTTCACGTCCTGTACAAGTCATAATATATATACTGCACAATATAGAATCGTCCAGAGCGACTAGGAGGCGTACATATCTAGCAGCTAAGGATGAATGTTATTCTGAGACGCAACATGGAATCGACTCAATTCTAGTAAGATGTGTGGCTCTGAAAAGAGCCTTTGGGTCTTGGGATAGTTTGGATTGAATATACGATTAGCCGCCGAAGCCGTACAGAGTGCGTCCCTGTCTCTTCAGAGCATAGACCACATCCATGGCTGTGACGGTCTTCCTCTTGGCGTGTTCGGTGTAGGTGACGGCGTCACGGATCACGTTCTCCAGGAAGACCTTCAGCACACCACGAGTCTCCTCGTAGATCAGACCAGAGATGCGCTTCACTCCACCGCGGCGCGCCAGGCGACGAATCGCGGGTTTGGTGATTCCCTGGATGTTGTCACGGAGAACTTTACGGTGACGCTTGGCGCCTCCTTTTCCGAGTCCCTTTCCTCCCTTTCCACGACCAGACATTTTCTTCTAGGATGAGTTCAAAACAAATGAAAAGAAGTATTGACGAACAAAGGCAAAGCCCTCTGAATATAAATACTCTCTGAGGACGTAAAAGAAGACTGAGATACCGCGTCATGCTGGGCGTGGCCAAAAGCTGCAGCCCATAATAACCCTCCTCCTCACACACTTTTGACCATAGAACTGGTGTCACGTGATTGATTGATTGATTGATTGATTGATTGATTGATTGAAAACTTTATAAACAGATTGCAGAATGGGTACAATACAGTACAGCTCAATACACACAATTGTTAAGGGGATGCAGACCAGAGAAAGACTTTCGTCTTGTTTACATCAGGGTCCCCCATTTTCAGTTCATCAGGACATATATGACATACATGACATACAGATAGACAGTACTGCTACATCTATACATTTATGACATACCAGATTTGCAAATACAGTACTGTTTGTGATACAAAAAGAGTCCAGAAAAGGGAGTATATACATTTGACGTAAAAACTGTACATTGGAGGGGGTTGGGTGGGGTTGTGTGGGGGGGATTGGGTAGGGAGGGGTTGGGGGGGGGACCACTGTACAACTGTACAAGCAAAACTGTACATTGGGATATTGACAACCATACTAGGTAATTTACATTGGAGGGGGTTGGGGGAACACTACAAACAAGCAAAACTGTACATTGGAATATTGACAAAACCATACTAGGTAAATTACTGTACATTGGAGAGGGTTGGGTTAGGACATTTACAGGGGTGTAAATTCTAAGACATGTCTGGTTCATGAGTTCCTCGTGGCAGCTGGGTTCACATGGTTGCACTTATTCAATTTATCTATCCCATTAGTTTGCCCCAGATTCTTGTCTGGGGTCCATTTTGGTTGGTCTGCAATTGCTCTGCCGGTTGCGTGAATATTAAAGGCAACCAACTTGTGTTCGGCTTTTCTCTGATTGGCCGCGCCCCCCCCGCCCCCCCCGCCCCCACGCGCAGGTAAGCGCACGTCCCAAATAGAGCAAGCGAGCGGCAGCGCGGCAACCTACGCGTTGGGCTGCTGTTCCAAGTCCAACCAACTTGTGTTAAGCTGCGGTAGCAGTGGACATACAGTACACCTCCTATCTATGTTGGGATTATGTTTGGTCATGACAAAACAATAAAAATCGCTACTGTTAGTAATGCTGCCACCACCCACTTCAATTACAGAGCAGATATAGTTTATGCATTCGCAAAATATGAGAGCGCGCCGCTGTCATTGAAGGGCTTCCTACAACAGAGCACCGCCGCTGCGCTGCTGCTGAAGCTGTATCAAGCCGGCGGCGGTGCACGGACGCCGGGGAAAAACCACCACGTCGCCCCGCTGGCGCTTCAGGCTCAGCAGCCTCCACGGGCGAAATAACATATAACGTGCGAAGTCATGCCTCTCCCTCTGAAAGCCGATCCACGCTGTGTATCATAGACTACCAGATTCACTCGTGTATAAAAGCCCACACAGTTATGAAATGCGCTGAACTAGAAAGCGTAACGTTATTATGTTTCGCGTTCCATTGATTAACGCCATTACCTGCTGTGCTGTAGGAAGCAGAGGTACAGTAAGTTACAGTAGGTGTAGGTTACATGTTTAATCAAAGCCCATACAATTTTTTAGATGAATGATTGTGGATATAATATAGAAAACACATCATTATGATATTGTCAGAGGGAGAGGCATGACTTCGCGACAGCCATATTAGACACTCACTGTACATCAGTGTGGAACTGTAACGATATGTTATTTCGCCCGTGGAGGCTGCTGAGCCTGAAGCGCCAGCGGGGCGACGCGGTGGTTTTTCCCCGGCGTCCGTGCACCGCCGCCGGCTTGATACAGCTTCAGCAGCAGCGCAGCGGCGGTGCTCTGTTGTAGGAAGCCCTTCAATGACAGCGGCGCGCTCTCATATTTTGCGAAAGCATAAACTATATCTGCTCTGTAATTGAAGTGGGTGGTGGCAGCATTACTAACAGTAGCGATTTTTATTGTTTTGTCATGACCAAACATAATCCCAACATAGATAGGAGGTGTACTGTATGTCAAATGTCGGTCATGTGGTGGAAGTGTTTAGTACAGTCACACAACAGAACACCGCTGTAGAGTACAGTCACACAACAGAACACCGCTGGTTCGACCAGCGCTTTTGCCGCGTCTCTCTTTGCGCGAGGGCGTGTGCTAGTGGATTGATTGATTGGCCGTGTGGCCAATCAGAGAAACCCTGAACGAAAAGCTGAACACAAGTTGGTTGCCTTTAATATTCACGCGAGTGGTACAGGTATAAAAGACACTATGGTAGTAAGTCATACTGACCAGTGCAAGGTAAAGATATATATATATATATATATAAAGGTATATATATAAAGGTATATAAAAAGATGATATGCAGGTGTATTCAGACAGAAGTGGATATATATACTATGCATGCAGTGTATGCAGCATTATTGTACATGCTATCACACAAGAGTTACATGTGTAGAATATAGTTTGTGGTTGGTGATTACAGTGTAAGGCAGTAGGAAACATAGTTCAGAGTTTGAACAGTATGGATGACATATCCTAGAGTATAGGATATTAACTATTCATTTAACTGACTAGAAGTTAGTCAATATGAAGTACCTTATGTATATAAGTATGACTCTGTCTCCATTGTTATTGCCCCAAACTACAGCTATGGAATTCTAACAGAACTACAAGACAGCAATGGAGTTCTGGACTAAATCACAGTCATTAAAAAATAATGCAGCAATGCTTCCTGTTAAAACCTGCTTTTCTAGATAGAAGATTGATATTGAAACCAAAATTGTATTATGTGTCTGATTAGCACTAATACTAATTTATACACGTACTCCAGTTTAATCACGTATACATTGTATTTTGCACTTTACTTTTGTATTTGCACTGAAGTTATTTTTGTTGTACTGTACTTGCCATGTACGATGACAATACATTTTAATCTTAAAAAAAGACAGTCAGGCGTCTTTGAGAGGGTTCCAGGTGGTACCCCAGCAAAATTAGCGTTAATTTCACTGTAATTTAACTGACTAGAAGTTAGCCCATTATGAGGTACAGTATATATCATAATTAATATTATGATCATGTGTTTTACTTTCTCCATTATTATTGTCCAAACTACAGCTATGAAATTCTAACATAACTACAGGACAGCAATAGAGTTCTGGACTAAATCAGTTATTCAAAATAATGCAGCAATGCTGCCTGTTAAAAGATGCTTTTCTAGATATAACGTTGACATTGAAACAAGCTGTAGTTGTTGTATAAACAAGGATGGAACTTTAAAGGGGAAACGAAGAATGGTATTTTGCACATTAACTCACTAACGTCCTAAAACTGTTTTGCACACATTCATTTAGTTTGAGTTATTGGGAGTAAATTTGTTTGAATACCATTGGGGACATTGAATCCTTGTGTTAATTACTGCTCAATGCAAATAAAGGCAGCAGTCCATATAAAACAAGGTGTCATTCATTGTGTGCACAATACATCAGATTGTATTTAGGTTAAATGCTTCGTAATTAATATGTTCTGGTATGTATAGCAGTATCTTCTAGACTGATATTAATAACAGGAACATAATTACATTCAATGTTAAATCGCATCGATTTAGATTTAAGTGTATCTAAATTATGTTTTATTCTTCTGGACTGGAATCGACTCATCTTCCAGAATATGAATCAAATGATGCAGTAACTGAACACTCAGCTCTACTTAACTGGTGCTGCTGCAATTTATCCAGGACACAAACATGTGACTTAGTAGATTTGCTTGTATCCACTTGTAGCAGGGTGGATTATCCCTGCTTCGTGGGAACTGTGGGGTGCGGTCAATAGGTAGCGAGACACAGTAGCACCCTGGCCAGCTGCACCTCCGTCTTTGGGGTCCGGAGCGTCAACTGGAGGCTGGTAGTGGGGGTGAATGAGGCCCAGGGTTTACAAACCTGGTCCGGTACTCTGGTCTTCCTCCCTCTCTCTGGAGTAGTCCGCAGTACTCCCCAACACACCCTCACCCTCCACAGTTGCCCCTTTTTCCCTCCCACACCTACTGACCGGATGGTAGAGAAATAACTGGGTTCCCCCCGCAAGCAGTACCCTCCCTTAGTGAGACGACCAGAACCCTTACAATGGAAAAGGTAGAATAGCAAGGGGTTACGATTACATATATTACCCGTAGCAAAGGGTTAGGGTTAGGGTTAGAAATAATGAAAGACACACACAGTGCTCCCGCTCTGGATGACTGTATTGTAACTCAGCCTGGTTACAACAAAGCTACGGCTGGTGATTACTGCACCATGGGTATCCATACAATAATTACTGGCATGAATTATTAGCATAAGTCAATTACAGTATCACACACAGGCACCAAGTGCTCTCAGGTACCCAGACTAAACGCTGCCCACGTCTGGGCGGACCACAGTATTCACCTTCTTTAAGGAATTACACTCTTACTGTCCCCGGTTGAGAATATGGGGAAGGAAGGGGGAAGCATAGGGAAGAGAATAAAGGGATTCACAGAACGGGAATTATTTAGGAAATACACACCTTATCACGCTCAAAGAAAAGGAATAAAATAAAAGAGTGAGCCCACAAAATACCTTGCAAAAGTCCTATGCTAATACCGGTATATATTGTCTGGGGTACCCCTATTGAACTGTGGTTAACAACGTTAACTTCGCCCGCGGGCAGCACCACACTGTATACTGTATATGGAGTCGGGAGCATCAATGCTCGTTTGTACTCATCCGAAATGGCCGCCTCGTCACTCCACTGTTGTCCGGGAGGCAAGATGGCGTCGAACACTCGCGCCGCAGGGGCTAGCAGGCGGAGCTATAGCAGAGAGGCAGTGCTGGCTGAGCTGGTGCTGGGCGAACTCTGCCGGTGGTAAAGAACTCCCCGTGTCCTGCAGGCAGCCTGGGGCAGGGTGTGCTGCTGCTCTCCGGTGCAGACAGCTGTTGACGCCCGGGCAGACTGCTTGGATGTCCCGTACGTCTCTGGCACGCAGACTATACCGTCACTGTAACTAGGTATAACACGAGCAATGCTACTGTGAACCTTAGCCGCACGCTACTTATACCGCTCACTGTAACTAGGTATAACTCGACTCTTAGTGCCCGACTCTGCACTTAATGTTCGTAATATCATAACACTGGTACTGCTAGGATATCGTCTCCACTAGCCAGTACTTCCTATCACCCGTCACGGTTCCACGGGGCTCTCCGGCATAAACGTCAGCAACGGGGCTGTCTAGAGCTCCCCCGTTAGACGTGACTTCTCGTGGTCAAGTTCACTGCCGAGAAGAGGACGACTTCCGCTGCACTCCTCTCTTTATCATCTCTCAGCTCTCTCCGCCACTCTCTGCCTGCTACTGCCCCCTGCTGGTCCCGCCTGCCAGTCACACGGGGAGACGCACTGTAAAATATGAATCAATACTGTCATTTATGATCCGCATTCACATGCTCTTGGGACGGGGACGTTTGTGTCATTGTTCGTGTGAATCAATGACACTAGTTAGAATGTCTTTGTGTACAAAAAGGGATATAAACACAGTCAGCAGTTCTGAATAATATACCATATTTTCCAGACTGCTACATTTCCCCCCACTTTGAACTTGCTAAGTCCTCTGCAAGTTAACAACAAAACAACAAAACAAACGCATGCATGAAAACGGTCCTGAGACCAACAGTTTCACACATCGGTTGACAATTACACATTATGCCAACAGTTTTACACATCGGTTGACAATTACACATTATGCCAACAGTTTTACACACTCCCTCAGGAGTTGGACACACTGTTCCGCGAACACGCTCTTGAGCACGTAGTCCTGGCGATACCGAGCGGGTAGCCGACCTCTGGTGCTCCTCTGGGGCCGAGCGGCCTCCACTCTGGGGGGTTCCACCTCCCCCGCCTCCGACTCCGTGTCGGATTCCTCAGTGTCCGTCGGCGGGTCACGGACCACGGCCTCACCCTCCGGGGCCATCGGTGGACCGCCCGCGGCCTCCTCTTCGACTCCGTCTCCGCCGCCTTCCCCCTCCTCTCCTGAAGGGGTCGACTCCACCTCTGACTCGGCGCTTACGGCCTCCTCAGGGGCGTCCCGCAGGGGACCGGGGTGGTTACACGCCCTAGGATGCGGTTCCCGCCGGTGCCCGAAAGCACCTCCGATGTCTGATTCGGACGAGCTCCGCGGTGCCACCGGGATCTGTCGAGGGGCCCTCCTCCGCACTTCCGGGTCAGAAGCCGGGAAGGGACAGGTCTTGAGCTGGTCTCGATGCACGGTCCTTTCTGGACCCCCTGCTTCGGGCCTGACCGTGAACACGGGCGTCCCTTCGTGGCTCTGCTTAACCACCACATATGACGTAGGCTCCCACTTGTCTTGTATCTTATTACGGCCCCGGATTCGGTGGTCGCGTATCAGGACCCGGTCTCCGGCCCGCAGGAGTGCACCTCTGCTCTTCCTGTCGTAAATTCTCTTGCGTCGATGGGATGCCTGCTTCGCCGTGGCCTCAGCGGCCTCCGCGGCGGCCTTTAGTCGCTCGTGGTGACTCTGCACCCACTCATCTAGGTCCGCCGCCCCCTCCTCAATGACGTCTCTGCCCCCTAGGACATCCCGGGGCATCCTAGCGTCCCTCCCGAAGAGCAGGTAGAAGGGAGAGTATCCAGTGGAGGAGTGCTCGTGGCAATTGTATGTAAGTACCAACTCGGGTAGGTGCTCCTTCCAGTCCCGCTTCTTCTCTGCGGGCAGACTACGCAGCATGTCGTGCATTGTCCGATTGAATCTCTCGCACTGCCCATTCCCCTGGGGATGGTAGGGCGTGGTGCGGCTCTTTGAAATCCCATACAGTCGGCAGAGCTCCTTGATGACGCTCGACTCGAAATTTCGCCCTTGATCGGCATGGAGTCGGGCAGGGCAACCGTAGTACACGAACCAGTACTTGATGATGGCAGCGGCGGTGGTCTTCGCAGTCTGGTCTTTGGTCGGTACGGCAATAGTGAATCTGGTAAACATATCGGTCAGCACCAGTACGTTCTCGTAGCCACCCACCGACCTCTCCAACACGGTGAAGTCCATGGCCAGGACCTCCATGGGTGCCGTCACGTTAGTGCAGGTCATCTGGGCCTGGGCTTTAGGGAACACGTCGCGGGCTAATGCACATCGCTTGCATCGCTTCACCCATTGCTTCACCTCTTCTGCCATTCCGATCCAGTAGTAACTTCGCCTCATCAGGACCACCGTCCCCTGTCCCCCGTAGTGTCCCGCGTCTTCGTGCTGGGTCTCGTAGATCCTCCTTCGCAGGGCTGTGGGCACCACCAGCTGGAGAACCTCCTCTCCATCCCGGGGATCGCTTACGCGCCGAAACAGCACTTGCTGATGCAGACGGAATCGTTCCCACTGCCCGTATAACTTGCGGAGTTTCGGGTCTCCTTCCTTCAGCTGTACTTTAGTGGGGGGGACCCCCTGTGCCACCGCCCGCCACACCGGACCCAACTCGGGATCGTCCGCCTGGAGCTGTCGCATTTCCGCCCAGTCATATCCGCTGTTCCCCTTCTGTGCCGCTATCCGTCGTGCGCCGACACTCGAGACCTCCCGCGTCTCTGTCGGTCTCCCAGGGCACAGCAGGGCCCGCACTTCCTCCGCTGGGACCATGACGTAGCCCTCGCGGGCGACTGGGGCGGGGACGGACAATGGAACGGCCCGTTCCTGGAGACCCTGACGGGTGTGGGTGCCAGCCGCGGCTATCATTAGGAAGTCTTTCTCAGTGTCTTCCACTTCGGGTTCTGATCGCATCGGCATGCGAGACAGAGCGTCTGCGTTCTGGTTGAGTCGACCAGGTTTGTAGTGCACCACGAAGTCATACTCCGCGAGCTGAGCGTTCCACCGCTGCTCCACTGCTCCCAGGTTGGCCGTGCCGAGGTGTCTCAACGGGTTGTGGTCGGTGATCACGGTGAACTGGGCGTACATCAGGAGGTCTCTGAACTTCTCGGTGACCGCCCACTTCAGGGCGAGGAGTTCCAGCTTGAACGCACTATAATTTTGGTCATTCCTTTCGGACCCACGCAGGCCTCGGCTCGCAAAGGCGATGACTCGCTCCACGCCCTCCTGTTCCTGACTGAGTACCGCTCCCAGTCCCAAGTAACTCCCGTCGGTGGTCACTATGAAGGGGAGCTGGAGGTCGGGGTAGGCCAGCACCGGGGGTGTCAAGAGGCACTGCCGCAGATGGTCGAAGGCCGTCTGACACTGCGGCGTCCACTTGAAGGCCTCGGGCCGGCCCTTGGCGAACCCCTTTTTTTCTTTCCCCATCAGGGCGTGCAGTGGCTGGGCCACCTGGGCGAAGTGGGGCACGAACCGCCGATAATAGGACAGGAACCCGATCACCTGCCTCACTTCCTTCGCTGAGCGTGGCGCCGGCCAGTCCTCCAACGCCTTCACTTTGTCGGTGTCGACCTGTATGCCGGCCGCGGAGACGACGTGTCCCAGGAACTTGACTTCGGTCTTCAGAAGGAAGCACTTCCGGGGCTTGAGTTTGAGTCCATGCTCCCGAAGCCGTCCAAACACCAGGTCCAGCTTCTGACAGTGGCTCTCGAAGTCGCTGGCGAACACCAAGACGTCGTCTAGGTAGACGAGTAGGACGTCGAAGGCCAGGTCCCCCAGCACGGCGGTCATCAACCGCTGGAACGTCGCGGGTGCGTTACACAGTCCGAAGGGCATACGAGTCCACTGGTAGAGGCCGAAGGGCGTCGTGACAGCCGTCTTCTCTTGGTCTTCCTCTTTCACCGCCACCTGGAAGTAGCCGGCGGTGAGATCGAGCGAGGAGAAGATCTTGGCCTGCCCCAAGGCGTCTAGGGACTCCTCGATACGAGGTAGGGGGTAGGCATCCCGGTGTGTCACGTTATTTAGGCGGCGGTAATCGCAGCAGAACCGCACGGAGCCGTCTTTCTTTATGACGATCACGGCTGGTGACGCCCACGGACTGCAGCTCTCTACCAGGACACCCAGGTCCACCAGATCTTGCACGTGTCTCTTTACTTCTTGGAACACGTGGGGCGGTATTCGGCGGTGCCGTTGCTTGACCGGGTGTGCGTCACCAGTGGGAACGTAGTGTGTGACCGTGGTTGTGTAGCCATAGTCCCCGTCGTCCACGGAGAACACCGCCTTGTGTTTCTCCAATACTTGATTCAGCCGGCTCACTTGGGCCGGTGTGAGATCCTGCAGGTTCGCCTGTACGTCCACGGCGAGCCCGCGGGTCTTCCCGTCCGGCTCCGCCTCTGGCGGGCGGTCCCGAGTCTGAATCGCCGTCACTCGGACGCCTCCTTCCACTTCCTCCACGGTCACTCTCTCCTTAGGCCGTACCTGACGGGGGCAGTGGATCTCTGCCAACCTGGCCCGGGGTCGGAGCACCATCTCGACGTTGGTCGGGTTCAACACCCGCACAGGCACTCTCCCCTGTCGGGCGTATGCCACCACGTTCGCCACCAATAGTCCGGGAGGCAGGTTGGCCCTCGGCGTGTGCTCTATCATCACGGGACGCCGCATCCCCGCTGTCGTCTCACAACGGCCTGGGACGACCACTTCGCTGTGCGGGGGAATGACCACTGGTTCCCTGCCGGCCACTTTGACGTACCCCATCCTTCCCGGGGCGATACACTCTCGGGCTTCCTGGGCCATGGCGGCGACCACACGGCGGATGGCGACGCTCCCCGCGTCGACACGTCTTCGGCTCGCCGGCCGCATCCCCTTGATCCCCTTGAACAGGCCATCTACCCCGCCGAGCACGTTCATGCCCAGAAGTCCCGGGATAGCGTCTCCTGTGGCCACTCGGCCTGGATCGTCTTTTAGTATGAATATGCATTTCCCCGGAAATGTCATATCCAGGCACTTCACTTCGGCGTAGAGACACCCCACCACTGGGATCTCCAACCCGTTGGCGGCGAAGAGAGTGATCCAGTTGGAGGGGGTCAACCGCGACCGCGGGAAGTGTCTGCGGAAGTGGCTTTCGGTCATGGTGGTGACTTCGGCGCCGGTGTCGAAGAGGCAGCAGGTCTCGACCCCGTCAATCTGGACGTCTAAGGTGAGACATTCCCCCATGTCTTGCGTCTTAGTGCCCCCTGCGGCCGAGTCGGCGACTCCGGTTACGACGCCGTTGACTGCCCTTCGGGATCCGGGTCGGTCCCCTGACGAGCCCGGAACTTCGGGGGTGGGGGCAGGGGCTGGGTGGGGCTCGCTGGCGTGGCGGGGGCACTCCCTGCTGATGTGGCCCGGCTGATTGCAGGCATAGCAAATCAACCTGCCCTCTTCGTCCCGGCGGGGCAGTTCCCGCTTAGCGGCGGGCGCGTCGTCTCTGCGTCGCCGTCCGGGGCCGCCTCTCTGGGTCGCGTCCCGCGTCTGTTGGACGGCCTGGAAGAGTTGCTCCTGACGTGCGTCCAGCCGCTCTTGCCCTGCGAAGAGCCGCTTAAAAGCTCCCTGTATTGCGTCTCCGCTCATCGGGGCCTCTCGTCCTTCTGCGGCTGCGGCGTGGACCAGGGCCTGGGCGCCACCCCTATTGGGGGGCAGGACCATCTCCTCCTCCGACCAGTCTATCGCCGCCATCATCAATCCGAGAAACGTCTGCTCTCCGTTCTCTTTTATGGACTTCTTCATCTCCCGTCGCAGCATCCCATCCTTCAGGCCTACCACAAACTGCTCCTGCAGCCGGGCGGCAGGATCCGCGACTCGTTGGGGTTCCCGGCCCTGTATGCGACGCATCTGTTCCTGTAGATCATACGCAAACTCCCTCACGGTCTCGCCATCTCCTTGTCGGCGGTCGAGGAACTCTCTCAGGCGTTCACTGACCGAGGTCTTGTCTCCGTACGTCTCCTGCAGCACCCGGAACACGGCGTCCGGCTCCGGGGCGGTCCCTTCTAGCACGAAGCGCACTGTCCGTTTAGCCGCGCCCTTTAGATGCTGCTGTACGAACTCCGCCTGTTCGTCACCGGGCACTCTGCTGCTCCGAAAATGCACCTTCATGTCTCGGATCCAGTCGTCCACCAGCGGCTCTCCTCTCTCTTTCCCCCCTCCAAATTCGCTGCACTTCCGCTCTCGTTGGACGTACACCACTGGGAGGGGCGCTGGAGGAAGCTGTTGGAGCATGGCTTGGGCCAAGGCACGCGACTCTCTGTGCCTGGCCTGCTCCAGTTGTTCGTGTTGGTGGTCTAGGGCTTCCGCCTGGTCTTGGAGTTGACCCTTTAGGAACTCCACTTCGGCGGTCAAGGTCTGCACCGTCTCGGCTCCCCCCTCTTCCTCTTTGAGCGGGGGCGGCGAGTCACCTCCTTGCGTCACCCGGGACGGCCCGGCTTTGGCATCGAGCTTCGGGGCGTCGTTGTCCGACATCTCAGGTCTCTGGGTCGTCACTTACAAGGGAGTGGAGTAGGATGTTGATCCTGTTCGTGACGCCAAATGTAGCAGGGTGGATTATCCCTGCTTCGTGGGAACTGTGGGGTGCGGTCAATAGGTAGCGAGACACAGTAGCACCCTGGCCAGCTGCACCTCCGTCTTTGGGGTCCGGAGCGTCAACTGGAGGCTGGTAGTGGGGGTGAATGAGGCCCAGGGTTTACAAACCTGGTCCGGTACTCTGGTCTTCCTCCCTCTCTCTGGAGTAGTCCGCAGTACTCCCCAACACACCCTCACCCTCCACAGTTGCCCCTTTTTCCCTCCCACACCTACTGACCGGATGGTAGAGAAATAACTGGGTTCCCCCCGCAAGCAGTACCCTCCCTTAGTGAGACGACCAGAACCCTTACAATGGAAAAGGTAGAATAGCAAGGGGTTACGATTACATATATTACCCGTAGCAAAGGGTTAGGGTTAGGGTTAGAAATAATGAAAGACACACACAGTGCTCCCGCTCTGGATGACTGTATTGTAACTCAGCCTGGTTACAACAAAGCTACGGCTGGTGATTACTGCACCATGGGTATCCATACAATAATTACTGGCATGAATTATTAGCATAAGTCAATTACAGTATCACACACAGGCACCAAGTGCTCTCAGGTACCCAGACTAAACGCTGCCCACGTCTGGGCGGACCACAGTATTCACCTTCTTTAAGGAATTACACTCTTACTGTCCCCGGTTGAGAATATGGGGAAGGAAGGGGGAAGCATAGGGAAGAGAATAAAGGGATTCACAGAACGGGAATTATTTAGGAAATACACACCTTATCACGCTCAAAGAAAAGGAATAAAATAAAAGAGTGAGCCCACAAAATACCTTGCAAAAGTCCTATGCTAATACCGGTATATATTGTCTGGGGTACCCCTATTGAACTGTGGTTAACAACGTTAACTTCGCCCGCGGGCAGCACCACACTGTATACTGTATATGGAGTCGGGAGCATCAATGCTCGTTTGTACTCATCCGAAATGGCCGCCTCGTCACTCCACTGTTGTCCGGGAGGCAAGATGGCGTCGAACACTCGCGCCGCAGGGGCTAGCAGGCGGAGCTATAGCAGAGAGGCAGTGCTGGCTGAGCTGGTGCTGGGCGAACTCTGCCGGTGGTAAAGAACTCCCCGTGTCCTGCAGGCAGCCTGGGGCAGGGTGTGCTGCTGCTCTCCGGTGCAGACAGCTGTTGACGCCCGGGCAGACTGCTTGGATGTCCCGTACGTCTCTGGCACGCAGACTATACCGTCACTGTAACTAGGTATAACACGAGCAATGCTACTGTGAACCTTAGCCGCACGCTACTTATACCGCTCACTGTAACTAGGTATAACTCGACTCTTAGTGCCCGACTCTGCACTTAATGTTCGTAATATCATAACACTGGTACTGCTAGGATATCGTCTCCACTAGCCAGTACTTCCTATCACCCGTCACGGTTCCACGGGGCTCTCCGGCATAAACGTCAGCAACGGGGCTGTCTAGAGCTCCCCCGTTAGACGTGACTTCTCGTGGTCAAGTTCACTGCCGAGAAGAGGACGACTTCCGCTGCACTCCTCTCTTTATCATCTCTCAGCTCTCTCCGCCACTCTCTGCCTGCTACTGCCCCCTGCTGGTCCCGCCTGCCAGTCACACGGGGAGACGCACTGTAAAATATGAATCAATACTGTCATTTATGATCCGCATTCACATGCTCTTGGGACGGGGACGTTTGTGTCATTGTTCGTGTGAATCAATGACACTAGTTAGAATGTCTTTGTGTACAAAAAGGGATATAAACACAGTCAGCAGTTCTGAATAATATACCATATTTTCCAGACTGCTACACACTATTAAACAATGCATTTATACGAGGGGATGTGCCATTTCAGGGATAGTAGTGGTTGGCTCTAAAAAGAGCCTTTTGTGTGTTTTAGACAGTAAAGCTTAAGATCTTCACTTCCTCTTGCCTGCTGTCCTCGTGGGCTTCGCTGCTTTGGGCTTGGCAGCCTTCTTCGCGGGGGCTTTCTTGGCTGCGGGCTTCTTCACTGCCTTATTGGGGCTCTTGGCTGCCACCTTCTTGGGGCTCTTGGCTTTGACTGCAGGCTTCTTTGCATTCTTTGGAGACTTCTTAGCGGCAGGCTTTTTAGCAACAACCTTCTTAGCCGCAGCAGGTTTCTTCACTGGCGCTTTCTTAGCTGCTTTTTTGGCGGGCTTCTTGGCTTCAGCCTTGTTGATTTTGAAGGAGCCGGAGGCACCGGTACCCTTGAGCTGGACAAGAGTGCCCTTTAACACCAAGCTCTTCACAGCGGTCTTCACACGTGAATTATTCTTCTCCACGTCGTAGCCACCGGCAGCCAGAGCCTTCTTTACCGCAGCCAGGGACACGCCGCTCCTCTCTTTAGAGGCAGATACCGCCTCGAGGACGAGTTCTGCGGCGCTGGGACCTGATGCCTTCTTCGGCTTTGAGGCAGCTTTCTTCCTGGGGACTTTAGCCGGAGCGGCAGCGGCTGGAGCGACTTCTGCCATAGTTCTCTTCTATCGTCGATCAACACGAAATGCAACAAATAGTCCGAGCTGACTGGTAGTGGAGCTGGGACAGGGGGCTGGTCTTAAATACTACATGAGAGCCATGCAGACTCAACCCACCCTGTCTACAACTCTGCAGCTGAAAAGCTCTGCTACTTGTGTTTTCTTCTCGCCAAAACGGGCTAAAATACAAACGTGGGAACATAGTTGAAATCGAACACCTAATGGGCCAGTTAGCACAAGCATGTTCCATTAGAATAAAACCATCTGGAGAGCCGTGGTTAGTTTGGACACGTTCCAACGCTCTCCTTTCCGTCGTCACATGGTGCAGTGAGCAGCAACTTGTCTCAGTATTTTGCTTTTTAAATGGTTTAAATGTCATTATAATCCAGTCAGTACTCGTTCCCCGGTGAGTCGAGCTGCCTGGTGAGGGACTGGAAGTAAAACAAGGCATCTGGTGTCATGCTTTTGGTTATAAACTTGTACTTTCTCAGTGCTGGTAAACACAGTCATTGCTGGCGTCGGCATGATATGTGTTACCTCGTCTTCTGTGGAAGATTACCACTTCTGTGGAAGGCTTTATGTAGCTCATGATGAATTAAATCTACAGTTACTTTTATGAAGATACAAAAAAAAAAAAATTGGGAGAGACTCGCCTATTATTGTCAAACTGCTGTGTGCTGCCGATTAAAGCCCAGACGGAATGGTTAACAATCAAAAAAATCTGTTTCAATTACATGTCAATAGTAATAATAGGCACAAGTTAGTTAGTAATAAAGCATACGATACGAGTCATAATAATAACAGCTGGCGCAACAGGGGGAATAAAACGTGTCACGTTGTGACCATAGTCATCCCAACGGTGCTAATGCAGTCATTGCGCGTAATTACGCATGCACATTATGACTACATTTCAATATGTTTCCAATTGATAGGACTCAGTTGGTTGTTGCAAAGGGTATTTTGCACTGTTGTGAAGTATGGTAGTCTGTCTGCTACATGTTATATTGTCCTCTCTGGTAAACAAGAATACCCTGAAGACTCTGGCAGGAGCACTCATTCAAGGGTACTACGACTATGCTTGCACCTCACGGTACCAAAGCACCTCAAAGGCGCTAAAAACAAGATTACAAATATCACAAAACAAACTGGTCAGACTACTACTTGACCTTACTCCTAGAACCCACCTCAACCCTGCCCACTTTGACTACCTAGGATGGCTTAGGGGCATTTTTTTTCTGTTCTCACTCACCCCTTTTGGGATGCGAAACGGCGCTGATTCGTTTTAAGCGTTCGTTCGTGTCAAGCGTTTTCAATATAACCCACCCCCTTTCCTCACAAATGGAACTAGTGTTGTGGAGTCCGCTTTGACCGTTTTCCAGGGTTAGCAGCTATCGCTAGTTAGCTTAGCCCTAATGGATACCTTGGTTAGCAGCTATCGTTAGTTAGCTTAGCCCTAATGGATACCTTGGTTAGCAGCTATCGCTAGTTAGCTTAGCCCTAATGGATACCTTGGTTAGCAGCTATCGCTAGTTAGCTTAGCCCTAATGGATACCTTGGTTAGCAGCTATCGTTAGCTGCTGCTAACGATAGCTCATTGCTCGTGTCAATTAAATTGCATGTTATTAAATGTCCGCGCTGGTCTGTCTAATGAAATTACAACCGCAACATTGTATCGCACTGTACAGCCCTGGTTGTAGGCTAATGTTTTACTATTTTTTGTATCCAATTTGTATGGATTAATTTAGGAGTGAAATCACCACTCGCAAGCTTGCCCCCAGATATTATTTTAAACTTGCACGGACCAAATTAGGGCGCAATTTGCGATCATCTCATCGCAGTGTACAGCCCTGTACGGGAGGCTGCAATTCTAAACTGGCCACCGTAAATGGCCAAACCCCCCCCACCCCCTCCTAATAGACAGTCTCCTCCCCTCCGTATATATTATCTCCCCACCGTATGTATATCTCTCTCCCACCCCCTCCTACAGTCTCCTCCCCACCGTATGTATATTTCTCTCCCACCCACCCACCCCCTCCTAATGTACAGTCTCCTCCCCATGATATGTATATACTGTCCGGATCTATGGGTAACAGTACTGTATATTTGCATATCATATATGTCACAAATGTAACAGTACTATGTACCTGTATGTCCATATGCCATAAATGTCATGTATGTTGTGTAATGTCATAAATGTCACTATGAATTGAAAATGGGGGACCCTGATGTAAACAAGACAAACGTCTTTCTCTGGTCTGCATCCCCTTAACAATTGTATGTATTGAGCCGTACTGTATTGTACCCATTCTGCAATCTGTTAAATAAAGTTTTCATTTATTAACTATTTCACTTGAGGATGCTGCAATGTAAAAGTTATACACAGAGTGGTACAGAGGTAGACGAGTTGCAGGTGTGTAAAAACTGGTAGGGAGGGGTTGGGGGGGGGGGGACCACTGTACAACTGTACAAGCAAAACTGTACATTGGGATATTGACAACCATACTAGGTAATTTACATTGGAGGGGGTTGGGGGAACACTATAAACAAGCAAAACTGTACATTGGAATATTGACAAAACCATACTAGGTAAATTACTGTACATTGGAGAGGGTTGGGTTAGGACATTTACAGGGGTGTAAATTCTAAGACATGTCTGGTTCATGAGTTCCTCGTGGCAGCTGGGTTCACATGGTTGCACTTATTCAATTTATCTATCCCATTGGTTTGCCCCAGATTCTTGTCTGGGGTCCATTTTGGTTGGTCTGCAATTGCTTTCCCGGTTTCCAAAATGGTTGATCAGTGTGGTCTGGTACTGTCCATGGTGCTGAAATAGCGACATTTAGATTCACAGTGCCTAGTACAAGTAGTTCAAGTTTCAAGTTTGCTTTTATTTGCCATGTATAAAGTGCATGTACATTACAGTGAAATGCTTGGTTCTTTACGAGCCCCTGAGAATGTGCTTCAAGCAGTAAAATAAAAAGTAAGTAAAAGAGGAATAAAGACCCAACACTATACTGTACCATTCATATCATGGTTTTAAAATGGACTATACCATGTTATTAATGGTTATTAAGGGCAGATTCAGAGCACCTTGTGAAACATAAAAGCAACTATTGAGCATGGTGTGGTGTATCAGTGAATGTGTTGAAGTCCAAACCACAGGGGATGCCTGATGAGCAGAGTAACCTTTCAGCCAGATGTGGAGGCTGTGTATCCTGCTAAACATGGAGGGAGAGGGGACCGGAGAAGATCAGTATTGCTGAGGGTTACTTATGAAGTCAGATTTTAGACTTCTGATTGCTGGAGTTTGATGATGTCAGATGTCAACAATAACGTTATAAAAGGTTACTGTTATTATTGTAATAATGTATTTAACATACAAGGTTGTAAATTGTACAGAAATATACAGAGCTCATTATGATCAAATAATGAATATTATTTGCACATGTCTGTTGGAAATCATATCATAGGATGTGTGTTTGGCTATGGGGTAGTTAGTTAATCTGTTTCATTATAATTATATATGAGCCTGGAATGTATTATTTTTGGAATAGCATTTCCACTTTGAAAATGCTAAACTAAACAGTATCCATGTGCATTATAAAGACCAATAATGTATTATTGATCAGGGTTCTAATAAGGCAGGTGATATATTATTTTACAGTATAAACGTGATGTACAAGCTAGAAGTCTATCCAATCTAGCTACTTGTCAACAACCTAAAATCACAGGATTTTGACTAGTAAATATAATTTGCAACTTAATAGCCATCCAAACTATGATTACAGTTGTAAGTAATTTATTA
This sequence comes from Notolepis coatsorum, assembly GCF_963971535.1. Lineage (NCBI taxonomy): Eukaryota > Metazoa > Chordata > Actinopteri > Aulopiformes > Paralepididae > Notolepis > Notolepis coatsorum. The sequence continues at coordinate 180,148,029 of NC_140170.1, read as the reverse complement.
TTCAATAATTAAATATATAAAATGTCATCTCCCGACAGACACTCCTACCATAAAACTGTGCAAATAAAATGTAGGACATTTTGCAATACCCGGCACTCAACCACTTTGATGAACAGCGCGATCATCATGATAATAGGAATAACTCTCTCAGGACAGAGTGGGTGGCTCTTAAAAGAGCCTTTGGGTTAATCTTCAGTGAACAGGGTAGTTTACTTGGAGCTAGTGTACTTGGTCACAGCCTTGGTTCCCTCAGACACAGCGTGCTTCGCCAGCTCACCGGGCAGCAGCAGACGCACAGCGGTCTGGATCTCCCTGGAGGTGATGGTGCGACGCTTGTTGTAGAGAGCCAGGCGCGAGGCTTCGCCAGCGATGCGCTCGAAGATGTCGTTAACGAAGGAGTTCATGATCCCCATGGCCTTGGAGGAAACGCCGGTGTCGGGATGAACCTGCTTCAGGACTTTGTAAATGTAGATGGCATAACTCTCCTTCCTGGACTTTCTGCGCTTCTTACCTCCCTTGGCAGCGGTCTTGGTGACGGCTTTCTTGGAGCCCTTCTTGGGCGCTGGCTTGGCTGGTTCAGGCATGTTCGACGGCTTATCAGACTCGAATGGTGACGGCCGCTTATGGTTTCCTGCCTTATTTATAGGAGGTTGATGCAAATAGTGCTGCGTGGCTTCTACGATACGATTGGTCGGGCGTGGCGCACGTGTGTAAAGCTAATAGAACATGCATTTCTCTCAGCATGGTTAAAAAGGAAATTATAAGAAAGTGTACACATTGACAATATTTTGGTTTATTATTTGGCAGTGCTGTGAAAAGTATTGAGCAAAAGTACAAACCACTAATAGAATAGTACTCTGCAGGGACGTGCACAGGACTTTAGAAAGGCAGGTGCCCGATATCATAAAAGGGCCTGCGCGCGCGAGCGCGATTTTTGGGGTTAATACAAGTCTATCATGGTACATTCAGTTTCACCGATAGATGCCAACAGCTGCGGGAGAGAGAGAGAGAGAGAGAGAGAGAGAGAGAGAGAGAGAGAGAGAGAGAGAGAGAGAGAGAGAGAGAGAGAGAGAGAGAGACCGCATTAATTAACTACCTTGTTTAGTTGAAACGTGGTCCAGGACTTGATGAAGTATTATGTCCACTGTCACAGACTGTTGTCTTGATGTATATCCACTGTCCTCCAGACTGCATCCAGCCAAATAGCTTATTGTTAGCACTGTAGCTTTGTTGTTGTCAAACAACACAGGACATTCACGAAGTCAAAAACTAATAGAGCTTGCCGATTGGTGCTAAGAACAGCAGGGCGGGTGCAAGCCGTGTGACGTAATTGGCAGACTCGACTGTTAATCAAAATGATTCTGTTTTCCGTCAGAATGAATGAATGAGAACTTTATTAACAGATTGCAGAATGGGTACAATACAGTACAGGAGGATGAAGACCAGAAAAAGACTTTCGGATTTTTTACATAAGGGTCCTCCATTTTCAATTCATCAAAACATTTAGAGACATACAAATATAACGCCCAGCCCTAGCACCAAGTATGAAATGTAATTTTCACCACTAGATGTCACCAAAACTACATAATGTCCATTTAATAACACAATATGTAGCCTGCCTGCAATTAAGCCCATGTAAAATGTTAAATACATGTAGGCCTAACAATAAACAAAGTAGCCATAGATAGCTTAGCTGTGTATTCTGTAGCTGTGAGTGATATACAAGTATGTTTGTTTTCTTGGTTATCTTTTGTGTCACCTGTTTCCAAAATGAGCTTATTCAGATTTATCATAATAATGAGGGTTAGGAATTGGAAGACATGCAATTCAGCTGCAATTTTAAAAGAGAAACAAAACACTGGCTTTTTTTTAAAGCTTTTTATTGTTGAATAAAATAACATTGAACAGTGAAACATTGAAGATGGAAAAGAAAATACTGAGAAAATGTCTTTTTTAAGTTTGTAAATACAATTATTATTATTGCTTGCTTGTTTCCTGTATTGCTAGCTTGTGTCCTCTCTTTCTGTACCTTCTTCCTCCCTTACAGCAGCAACCTTCTGGGGGCCATGTCCCTGTAGATGTCAATCACCTCGTTGTGATTGATGGGGATGTCTTTCTCGATAGCAAGGAGGAGGAGATCAGAGAGCCTCTCTTCTGTGCATAGACTTCTGAGTGTTGATTTGACCAGTTTGAGCTTGGAGAAGGACCTCTCCACTGTTGCTGTGGACACTGGAATGGTGGCATATGTTCTTATCATTTCCACCAGTGTTGGAAAGATGTCATGTCCGCTGTTGTCTCTGAGAGTTGTTAGCATCCCCTTTACTGTGAGTGTTTTTGGGAAAGAAGCGTGGAAAACCCTGAGCTCTGTTTTCAGCTTCTCCTCTTCTCCTCCATAGAATGCACACAGAGTGTGAACAGCCTCAGCAGAGTCAGGACCCATGGCATCTTTACCTGCCCAGTTGCTGGCCTTCGTCAAACTGTGGAGTGCATTTAGGATCTTGTTCGACTGTGTCTCCCCATCCCCCCTAAACCTCCTGTGTAGTTCCTGAGAGAGGACATCAAGGAATGGGTAGAAGAGCTTGACTCTGTAGTAGTCTTCCACTGTTGTGAAGGCGTGACTCTCTGTGGCTGCTGTGGAGCTTTGTTTGTACCTGGCAGGCCCCTTTCTCTGTCTTTGTTGTCCTGGGGGGACTATGGGGATGCTGATTCCAGCAGCTTCTGCCTTCTCTGTGGCACTCTTGTACAGTTTGGCAAACTGTTTTTCTGTCCTCAGGTTGGTCAGGGTATCCACCACTCCAGAAACAATGTGATAAGCCGTCGACAAGTCAATACCTTGATTCTGGAGTGCATCGGAAGCATGTGCAGTGACCTGAAAAATCGGCGTGGCAATCTCCAGGCAAAGGAAGAACTCGAAGTCAACGGCTTTAATGTACATCTTTGCATCCCCAGCAGAAGTATCTGGAGGCTCTTGGTCGGTGATATCAGTGAGGGCCTTCACCACAGCATCCATGACTTTGTTGAGGGCCTTCAGGGCTCTCTCCCTGCATGCCCAGCGTGTGTCCGAGAGCTTCTGAAGTTGAATCACACGTTCTCCAGGGTGCAGGTCCTCTTGGCATTTTATAAATGCTGTATGTCGTTTTGTGGAGGAAGTGAAGAACACATAGAGCTTCTCCACAAGGTTGAAGAAGGTGATAAAGTGCAGGCTTGATTTTGCACTTTCAACAAGCACTAGATTAAGGCAGTGGGCGTGGCAATGAACATACAGAGCCATGGCATTGTGCTGCAGTATTCTACTTTGCAGTCCTTTGTACTGCCCACTCATGTTGGCTGCGCCGTCGTAGCCTTGACCACGCATGTTTTCTATTTCTAGGTCATTGCTCTGTAACAAGTCCAGGACTGTTTTCTCCATCTCCTCACCTGTTGTTCTGGACACGTTACAGACCTGGAGGAAGCGCTCCTTGACATCCATTTCAAACACATAACGAACAACAAAGGATACCTGCTCACAGTGAGACACATCAGTTGTTTCATCTACAAGTATTGAGTAGATGTTTGCCTCCTTCATCTCATTATTTTAAACTCAGAATGTACAGCTGCTGAAATAAACATTTTACCAATTAATAATTTATTGCATTATTATAATAATAATACATTATTATTGTTATTATTATTATTATTATTATTATTGCTATTGTTATTGAGAGAGAGAGAGAGAGAGAGAGAGAGAGAGAGAGAGAGAGAGAGAGAGAGAGAGAGAGAGAGAGAGAGAGAGAGAGAGAGAGAGAGAGAGAGAGATGCGGATTTTCCTGCACTAGCAGCAGGGAGGGAGGGACTGGGGAGGGCTGATCTGCCGACGTGTTTCAGGAAAATATACAGTGCACTGCAAACCCGACATTTTATTTTGTTGGGCAAATACCTTACCTGATGTGTACTCTTGCTTTGTTTTAGTTGAAATAGTAACTGTAAAAAAAGAGGTCTCGACTCGAGTGTGAGGGCACTGTGAGCTCAACAACAGCTGGATATCAATTTCCTGTTCAGTGCACTGCTGGCCCTGCGCGGTCTCATTGATCATCCCCACCCACGTGCTATGCCTATGCGTAATAGGTCCTTCAAGGCTGGAAGGACCTATTATTTACGAGAGGGGTGGCATTTCTCTCTCTTTCTTTACCTAATATTTAGATTCTATCGTGACATCTTTCATTTGGAAGGGCAGGGCAGTATATATATATGTGCAACAGTAAAAAAAAAAAAAAAAAAAAAGGGTGGCATAAAAAGGGCACTTTCTAATGAGAAATGAAAAAGGCAGGTGCCCGGGCACCCCTTCACCCCTATGTATGCACGTGCCTGGTACTCTGTTAAAAGTCCTCAATTTAAAGTACTTCTTATTGAAATAGTTTCTTAATTCCATGTGGAACCAGGACATACATCCCCCCCAAAAAATAAACAGGATATAAGGAGCCAAACAAGGCAATTATGGTAGAAGCAAAACTCTCCACATAAATATTCTATATGGAATTCCAAAAAAATTATACAAAAACTACAGCTAGTTTCAATATCAACCTTATAGCTAGAAAAACAGCTTCAGGCAGCATTGCTGCATTCTTTTGAATGACTGATTTAGTCCAGAACTCCAGTCCTGTTTTGTAGTTCTGTTAGAATTTCATAGCTGTGGTTTGGGGCAATACCAATGGAGAAAGTGAGTCATTCTTATACATGAAGTACTTCAAATTGGGCAAACTTCTAGTCAGTTATGTGTGTACCATATCCCTCACCTATACTCTGAAAAGTTATACCACTCATCAGTATGACTTAATACATAGTGTCTTTATAGTATACCTGTAACTATATACTCCAGTTTAATCACTTTATCGATTCCTATTGCACTTTTACATTTGTACTGTTTATACGCCAACTTATTTTCTTTGTACTGTATAACGACAATGGATTTAAATGCGTTAAATGCACCGTCCTCTCGACACCTGTCATTCTGTTTTAGGGATGAACTGACTGAACTAGTATTACTGTCAAATGACCGTCTATATGGATTAGTCTTATTTTGACGTTATTCTAGTTTCATAAAGAATAATTATGTGTAGAAAAGCTGTGAAGGGTAATTTCACATCCCCTCCTCCTCCACCTTCCCTCCTCCACCTCCTCCTCCTCCTCCTTCCCTCCTCCTCCTCCTTCCCTCCTCATCTCCCACCTCATCCTCCTCCACCTCCTCCACCTCCTCCTCCTTCACCTCCTCCTTCCCTCCTCCTCTCCCACCTCCACCTCCTCCTTCCCTCCTCTCCCACCTCCTCCTCTCCCACCTCCTCCTCCTCCTCCACCTCCTCCTCCTCCTCCTCCTCCTCCTTCCATCCTCCTCCTCCCCCCCCTCCTCTATTTGTGAGGTCAGGATTTCTGTTTAAATGTGAAGGGTAATTTCACATTCTTAATCCTCTGGGCCCCACAACAGGGTTGATCGTGAAGTCATGTTATCCTTCTCTCAAAAACTGTTAAAACACTATCCATTCATTATATTCAGAGCAGGCCAGATAACGCTTGCATCCAAGGCCGCAGCGAGCCCTCCTCAAAAGCCCATTCCATTTGACTCCCTAAATGACCATATAAAGCCAACCCAATCAGAGACGAGCAAGGCGTCTCTATTCCACTGTGTTAAAACACATGACACTTTGCTTTTTGTCACTTTCACTCTGACAGACCTGTGAATATGCACTCTGACAGACTGAAAGTCCGTCCGTATGGGCGTACTGTATTATTTTCTTTTCCAATAAACCTGTATTGTATTCATTTAACGTGAGTAATCCGGCTGTCTCTTTCTGCTCCTGTTTGATTATTTCAGAATGCCTAATTCGCAGTGTGACACTGTTTTAGGCTGCTGGATGTCCGTGGAGAACCTGGTGGTTTGCACTCTGATTTAAGGCCAATCTCTTGTCTCTGTATTTCATTTAACCATCCCTGGAGACGTCAAAAATCCACAACAAAGCTTAGCTTCTACAATAATGACAAATTACAGTATAGGATGCAGAGTCATTGCCTTCTCGGTAATATGTGGGTGGCTCTGAAAAGAGCCTTTGTGGAGTTTGTCGAAGAGGCTAAATAATTTACTTCTTGGCAGCCTTCTCGGTCTTCTTAGGCAGAAGGACAGCCTGGATGTTGGGCAGCACACCACCCTGAGCGATGGTCACTCCTCCCAGCAGTTTGTTGAGCTCCTCATCGTTACGCACGGCCAGCTGCAGATGGCGGGGGATGATACGACTCTTCTTGTTGTCACGGGCAGCGTTTCCAGCCAACTCCAGGATCTCAGCGGTCAGATATTCCAGCACAGCGGCCAGATAAACCGGGGCACCGGCTCCAACACGATGAGCATAGTTGCCTTTACGCAGCAGTCTGTGGACACGACCCACGGGGAACTGAAGCCCGGCACGAGAGGAGCGAGTCTTGGCCTTAGCTCTGGCCTTTCCTCCGGTCTTGCCTCTTCCAGACATGTTTATGGTTGTCTTTAGTTAAACGAATTTGAAAATGAATGCAGCGAGTTGGAGAGGCGCCTTTTATCTTCAGGCTTGTGTTTTCTCACCCAATCAGGAAAGACGTTTTGTTGGCGGTTTTTCCAAAAGACCAGTCCTCCAATAACCTCGTTCCCAGTTGTATCTCCGTGAAGTCCTCCAATAACCCTGTGAGGTGTAGGCGGAGTAACGACCTCACAGAGAGGAGACCAATCAGAAACTACTGCGCCTCCTCGTTAGTAATATAAGGCCAGAGTTTCTACACAGCAGCGTATTATTCTTGTTGAAGTGAAGACTGAAACATAGTTTCTCATAATGGCCAGAACTAAGCAGACCGCACGTAAGTCCACCGGTGGCAAAGCCCCAAGGAAGCAGCTCGCCACCAAGGCTGCCCGTAAGAGCGCACCCGCTACCGGCGGCGTGAAGAAACCTCATCGTTACAGGCCCGGTACCGTGGCGCTGAGAGAGATCCGTCGTTACCAGAAGTCCACCGAGTTGTTGATCCGCAAGCTGCCTTTCCAGCGCCTGGTCAGAGAAATCGCCCAGGACTTCAAGACCGACCTGCGCTTCCAGAGCTCTGCTGTCATGGCTCTTCAGGAGGCCAGTGAGGCTTACCTGGTCGGCCTGTTTGAGGACACCAACCTGTGCGCCATCCACGCCAAGAGGGTGACCATCATGCCCAAAGACATCCAGCTGGCCCGCCGCATCCGTGGAGAGCGCGCTTAGATCGGCTTTTGTTTTCCTACATTCATAACCCAAAGGCTCTTTTAAGAGCCAACACCGTTATCATGAAAAGTACATTCCATTAACTCATTATTTCAATATGCCAGTTTTACTCAAATCATCACAATTCTGATAATACAAATATTTAGACTAGCATTTCCTGTTGGCTAAAGCGGAACAGATTGCAAATTGCCATATAACATTTATTGATCCCTTTGGGGATATTAGTTATCATAGCAGGGGAGGTACATGTAGTATAATACCTACAGGTCACAGAATTATATTACAGTGGAGAAGTAACCATTTAATAAAAAGGCAGTGTAAACAATATACAATGTAATTAACTCTGGATATGGGCAACAAGGTTGTCCTCGTAGTAGGTTCGTCCGGGAACATGCTGCCTCATTTTGAGAAGTATCTTAGAAATGTGGGAACATAGGCCCTACATTTTGAGTGAAAAGAAAATCTGGGGCTGTGGGACTGTTACAAAGGGTCAGATTAAACCGAATATATATATTTATTGCCTGAGATCCCATGTATAATATTTGTATGTTGTTTGATATCCCCTGTATATTCCTTGTACAATATGCACTGAATGCCCCTTTAGTCTACAGGACAGACCATAATATTCATTCCCCTATTGGAAGCGATCCCCCGGCGCCAGGTACCGAGTAAAGCCTTACCCCCTCGAGCTGACTTGAAAGCTACCGCCTCGGACTTGTCTTAACATGCCCGCTTTCGCCCACGGCTACGAGACCGAGAGGCGACAGAAATGAGATAGGTACTATTTGTTCACGGTACATATATATATGGCGCAAGAAATGTAGAACCCCCCTTGCAGTTCCTCTTCAGTTCGCCTTCAGTTCAGTCTGGTTCAGTTACCAAGTAAAGCCTTACCCACTACGTAACGTGCGGTATAGCAGGGCTCGTATCGCCCAAGATAGAACCGTGTTATCCTAATACCTTTGTTCAAGGTACCGTTCGCTATTTACTAGTAAAAGCCTTCATTACGAGTCAACGACCACGTGAAGGGAGTAATTGTGCGTCTATACAGAGCACTTATAGCCGCGTGCAAATAGGAGAGACCAACGTCAAGTTCAACTCTGAACCACCGCGCACTACCGCGCAACACGGAGGATTTACCCCGCCAGCAGAGCCACTTTTCCGGCAAGGATTATTCTTCAGTGCTTTGACTGTGGCGGCTGGAGCAGAACCGTCTGCCCCGCTGCTGCTGTGGGAACTACACATCTACCGTGAGGACCTCCACTCGAGCCCGTCTCTGCCGGAGCAGAGACTCCCCGGCTCTCACCTACACAGCGCGCATCCTGGGACCAGGCTGCCTATCCCCGCCGCTCCAGGGGTGACATCACCCCCGTGAACCATTGACTTGCCTAGAGCTTCGCCTCCCTCTGCTGGCTTACAACCGGTAGTACCCCTATCCCAGAAGATCCATAGATCTAATTACTTAATATCCATTATTGATTTACATGCACATTCTATTTGCCTTATAAGCGCAATTGACCAAAGTATATACTGTAAACAATCCCTTTTTTGTAATAAATATTGTAAACTAGTATTCTGTGTGGAAAACCCTGTTATTGTGCGAGTGTCGTCATCTAGAATACCTTTGTACGGTGTTGGCCAGTAATGTACAAGTCGGTAGTGATTCAATGATATCAGTACTTGATTAATACAGTCAGGGAATTGTACCCCTCAGTTACAGGGACCATAGGGCTGACCCCCATGATGCAACACATTACATTGACCTCGATAGGGAAATTCAAAGTTTTACAGTCGAGTAAAGTAGTTTGAATATGGTCATCTGTGTCTTGTGTGTTAATTACAGCTCAATGAAATAAGGTAGCAGTCCATAAGGCGACGTATTGCTATATTTTCATTTATATTTCATGGTGCTGTAATTAACAAGGATTTTCTCTCACTGGCAGATATACTGGGAGGAATTAGCTCTCGGAGTCAATACATTTCCATCTGTACGAGGTGCTTAATTTATGTCATATGAACTTTGCTATTTTGCCCATATTTTACTTTAGGAGCAACAATGTAACCGCACAGGTTCATACACTGAGACAATAGGACATTCTTTATTGGTATTTATAATTCAAGATGACAAACTGGTTTTCAACTCAATGTTGCAACAATCAACAACAGCTCAAAAGTAACCCATGACCATGCACCCATATCCAATCATACATTATAACTCAGAGTTAAGATGCACTCCAATTATAATAGGGTCCAGCTGCATCCCCGGAGAATCCGCTCACTGGTAACTTCAGCCAGCCACAGGATGCGCACTGATTGGCAGAAAGTACGGAAGTATCTCGAAGTACATCTGTGCTGAGGTGCGGTTGTAGAGAGTGATTGATTGAAAACTTTATTAACAGATTGCAGAATGGGTATTTTTTAGCATGGTGTTATTCACCGTCAAAGATGACATAAAAAAAATAGAATTGATATTCTCCTTTGGTTCATTACAATCAGTGATGCCACAGATTACTTGTAAAATGCCACAACATAAGAATGACATTTTTTTTTCTCTCTACCAAATCCATTCTGAGACTGAATCAATGAATGAATCAATGAATGAATGAAAACTTTATTTAACAGATTGCAGAATGGGTACAATACAGCACGGCTCAATACACACAATTGTTAAGGGATGCAGACCAGAGAAAGACTTTTGTCTTGTTTACATAAGGGTCCCCCATTTTCAATTCATGACATTTATGACATACACAACATACTGATATGTATCATGACATAGATACACAGTAGTTAAATTTATGACATACAAGATATGCAAATACTGTTAAACAGAGATCCTAACAGATAATATATACATAATTATGAGGGCTGCTGATGACTCCTAACATCCTATCACGTTTTTAATAATGCTGTAAAGTTAAGTAAAAATGCATTTCAATATGAATTTAACAAATTAAACATGCAACTATTAATTCTAAATGTACCAGTCTGACTGACATACCAGTTTATCATACATCAGGTTTGACATATATGTATTTATTGTGTGTGCGATGGTCACTCTTTGTAACTTTTGGTTGTTACCGTTAACTCTCCAAGAGTGTGTGTAACCAGAAGTTAGATGCTATTAAAGGCCCATAGCAAACAGCTGCATGTGGAGCCAACTAGATGCCCTCAAACCTGCTTTAACTCTAACCCTCAACTCAACCGTGACCTTTAACCTAACAAACTCAATTTCCCTTCCAAAATCAGTTAAAATCCTGAATTCAAACTTCTCCAATCTGAAAATCTATTAGAGGCTCTTGTTCCACCTAGTAGAGCACTTACTCCATCTGGCGGTGAAACCCAATACGACAGGCAGCATCCTAGACATGGTCCAGGAAAAACAGAACAACTTATACATAGGGATATGTTTATTCAGTCACCGGACCTTGACTGGTCATTGGGATAACTCTCTCAAAACAAAGTGGGTGGCTCTGAAAAGAGCCTTTGGGTGAATACGGGTTAGATGGACAGGGAAGTTTACTTGGAGCTGGTGTACTTGGTCACAGCCTTGGTTCCCTCGGACACTGCGTGCTTGGCCAGTTCACCGGGGAGCAGCAGGCGGACGGCGGTCTGAATCTCCCTGGAGGTGATGGTCCTACGCTTGTTGTAGAGAGCCAGTTTAGAGGCTTCTCCGGCGATGCGCTCAAAAATGTCGTTAACGAAGGAGTTCATGATCCCCATGGCCTTGGAGGAAACGCCTGTGTCAGGATGGACCTGCTTCAGCACCTTGTAAATATAAATGGCATAACTCTCCTTCCTGGACTTTCTGCGCTTCTTGCCTCCCTTGGCGGTTGTCTTGGTGACGGCTTTCTTGGAGCCCTTCTTGGGCGCTGGTTTGGCTGGCTCAGGCATGATGATCAGTCGGGACTAAACAGCAACGAATGTGGAAACAGAAGCGCACTGCTGCCTCTTTATAGGTCAAATTGTGCAAATACAGCTGCGTGGCTTCTTGTATACGATTGGTTGAGAGGCTTTGTCGCACATTTCCCGCGCACAGGAAACTATTTGCGCGCAAAACCATAATAACCCAACTATATATTCTCTTAGCAAAACTCCATAGCCACACTTGATATTAAGCCAAGCAATAATCGACATGCAACTGCATTTTTCCAAGACAATGATTTTGTGCACCTTGATAGCTCTCTTGGTGACATCTGTCACTGCTTTGACTTACAATATATATACACACACACACATACACCTTCATACACATCTGTCTGTACATACAGTTGCATAATCCTTTTTACATGTATTTGGCATAACTTTTAATCATGGAAATGCCAGTATACATTTATAAGGTGAGAGATGTTTTCTGATGGTGCTGAGTCGTCTCCATGAGCAGGTTTCCTCTTGTTTGGGTTATTACTGATCATAAACAGATGGCACAGACCGGCATGGTCTCACCATGAGCTACATGTATCGGTACCTCACTGTGGTACAAGATAATAATACAAGTATGACTCTGACAACATAGTATGTTTCATTCCTTCCTTGCGCTATTTCTTCTGAATGTATCAAAAATGTAGCTGGCAGCCTACTGCACCACATTCTAAGATACTTTACTTCACGATGAGTTGAGCCCTAACAATAGAGGCCTGTATATCTGACCTATAAGCTAAACACAAACTGTAATGTTTGTGTTGTTCTGTTTCTTCCAGTATGGCTGCCTGTAACCGTTGGTAACCACTTTCAAAAGAAAATGCCTAATTTGTGTGCAGTGGTAGTCGGTAAAACACTTCTGAAAAGCATGATATTACAGTTCCGTTGTGACTTCTTTATAACATTCAGTAATAAGACACAACACTATGTGTTGATATGATCATCTATACATATAATTTATACATATAGCAACCATTCCATTGCCTTTACTACACAAACATTCTGTGCAAGGCCTCTTTTGTGGAAATGCAGAACATGTTGATGTGGTGCGTTTATGTTTGGTGATATGATGATTCATTATGAATCTACTATGTCTATTTAAACTATTGAAATATACTTTAAATAGACCAATGCAGTTATTATTTATTGTGCTAAGTGTTTAGTGTAGCAGACTTGAATCAGAAACACAGCAGACCAGCAATGCCCAAAAAGCATGTATTGTCAACAAGCATGCAGCAGTCTAAAGTACACAACAAACTAGCCCCCAGCAGTCTAAAGTACACAACAAACTAGCCCCCCCCCCCCAAAGGAAAATGTAGCTACGCTTCTTGTGTGAGTTATGAAATGTTTTGCAACATTAATTAATTAAATGTTAGCTGTAATTAATATAGGCCATGTGAAACCTTCCTCTAATCTAATGTGGTGATCATCCCTCATACGAAGTCGAGGTGACTCACGCTACAGGCCACCAGCAACAGTGTGTTTACCAACACCGGAAAAGCATCAATTTAAAACAAAACGCCTCACCCCAGATTACTAATCTTGCTCCCAGTCTCTAGTCAGGTAGCTCGGCTCGCTGGAAAACGAGATTATGTCGGATTATAATGCAATCTAAAGAATTGTGAGACATAAATAACAGAGAAAGGTATAGCTGCGCACCATGGTGAAGGCGCAAATTGGTGGTGTGAAGCGTCCACAAACACACCAGGGGTCTCCAAATGGTTTAATTCTGATGGCACATATTTCTGCTTGCTGACCCATTTGGCGTTAAATTCCTGCAATATTCATAGTTGTGTATTTGAGCTCTTTTTTGGCGAGGAGAAAACACAAGCGGCAGAGCTTTTTGGCAGTACAGAGGAGGACAGGGTGGGTTGAGTCTACATGGCTCTCATGTAGTGTTTAAGACCAGCCCTCTGACTGAGCTTCAATATCATAATTCTACTTGTATTGAATCTGAGACAGAACGAGAGAAGATGGCAGAAGTCGCTCCAGCTCCAGCTCCCGCCGCTCCGGCTAAGGCCGCTAAGAAGAAGGCAGCTCCCAAACCCAAGAAGGCAGGTCCCAGCGTCAGTGACCTGGTCGTCGAGGCAGTGTCCGCTTCTAAAGAGAGGAGCGGTGTGTCTCTGGCTGCCGTAAAGAAGGCTCTGGCTGCCGGTGGCTATGACGTGGACAAGAACAAGGCCCGCGTTAAGACCGCTGTCAAGAGTCTGGTGACTAAGGGAACCCTGGTCCAGGTCAAGGGTACCGGAGCCTCCGGCTCTTTCAAGATCAACAAGGCTGAGGTTAAAGCCAAAAAGCCTGCAAAGAAAGTCTCTCCGAAAGCCAAGAAGCCCGCAGCCAAGAAACATGTCGTGGTCAAAAAGCCCGCGAAGGCAGCAACAAAGAAGCCTGCTGCCGCCAAGAAGTCTCCCAAGAAAGTCAAGAAGGTAGCGGCCAAGAGCCCCAAGAAGGTAGCGGCCAAGAGTCCCAAGAAGGTGACAAAGCCCGCTGCGCCCAAGAAGGCCCCAGCTAAGAAGGCTGCCAAGCCAATAGCAGCTAAGAGAGGAGCTCCCAAAAAGAGATAAGCGTTTAAACAGAACGTTGTCTTTAATTCAACAAAAGGCTCTTTTAAGAGCCACCCACCACTTTCATGAAAAGCAATATTGTACTCTTGTGTGGAAGTGAAGGCGGCTTATCGAAGTATGCAACTTAGTATTACTTATGGGATGGTTGATTTCCACGAGTTACTTCCAGCACGGCAATAAAGCAAACGCAACTTTATATATGGAGAATATACCACAAAAAACTATAAAATATAGATCAGATATAGGTTCTTAATTGGAGAATGTTGATATTAAGTCCGGTTTGATTATTAGGTCCTACTAACGCAGATATTTTACCGCAACGAGTTGAGCCCTTTATTGTGGAAATACATAAATTGCCATCATTATGGTGCATTTATGTCCGTGCGTAAATTACCGCTATGACACTATTGGAATGACTACGGGTGATGGCCCATTAGTGGACACACAGCACATTATTGTAATTTTATTTATTCAGACTGGTTTGGATCATATGTTGGCACATAATTATGTTTCCCACTACCTCACATTAAATATCTACACAACCATTATATTATACAAAAGGCTCTTTTATGGACCCCCACTATTTATATGAAACAGGCACGGCTACCAAACACGACTTGTAGTTCTACCCATTTATTTATTATGTGATTAGTGATCCAGACCAGCAAGATTGGCAGGTAAAGAAAATGGTCTGAACGAGTCGCACCGCTTCAGACAGTTTACGAGTTGAGCCCCAACAATTGTGGAAATACAAATTGCTGTCATTATGTCAATTTATGTTCGTGCATGCTGTAATCTGTATATAGAACCCTTACTATTTATGTTTCTCAGTTCAAATGAATCATCACTTGACCGCTGACATGCAATTTATAATTTTACATTATATCGTTAAGCCTTCAAAACAGGGGGAAAAAACACTGCAGACAGACAACACATTAAACATTACTTCTAAACAGCACTGTACACGTGTACCCATTAGTGAACACGGTCAAATGTTATGCATTACGTGTTTATAGTCTTACATTTATGTCCGAGGTAGCGAGACAACGTAAGTTACACAAACAAATTGTATTTTGACAAACGGAAATATTGCATTTTCAAGAAGAGGTGGGTGGCTCTGAAAAGAGCCTTTGTGGGGTTTGTCGAAGAGGCTATTTACTTCTTGGCAGGCTTAGCAGCCTTCTCGGTCTTCTTTGGGAGCAGGACAGCCTGGATGTTGGGCAGCACACCACCCTGAGCGATGGTCACTCCTCCCAGCAGTCTGTTGAGCTCCTCGTCGTTACGCACGGCCAGCTGCAGATGGCGGGGGATGATACGACTCTTCTTGTTGTCACGGGCAGCGTTTCCAGCCAACTCCAGGATCTCAGCGGTCAGATACTCGAGCACAGCCGCCAGATAAACCGGGGCACCGGCTCCAACACGATGAGCATAGTTGCCTTTACGCAGCAGTCTGTGGACACGACCCACGGGGAACTGAAGCCCGGCACGAGAGGAGCGAGTCTTGGACTTAACTCTGGCCTTTCCTCCGGTCTTTCCTCTTCCAGACATGTTTATAATTCTCTTTAGCTAAACAAGTTAGACAATGAATGCAGCGAGTTGGAGAGTCGCGTTTTATTTTCGGGCTTGTGTTTTCTCACCCAATCAGGAAAGACGTTTTCTTGGCGGTTTTTCCAAAAGACCAGTCCTCCAATAACGTCGTTCCCAGTTGTATCTCCGTGAAGTCCTCCAATAACCCTGTGAGGTGTAGGCGGAGTAACGAGCTCACAGAGAGGAGACCAATCAGAAACTACTGCGCCTCCGCGTTAGTAATATAAGGCCAGAGTTTCGACACAGCAGCGTATTATTCTTGTTGAAGTGAAGACTGAAACATAGTTTCTCATAATGGCCAGAACTAAGCAGACAGCTCGTAAGTCCACCGGTGGCAAAGCCCCAAGGAAGCAGCTCGCCACCAAGGCTGCCCGTAAGAGCGCACCTGCTACCGGCGGCGTGAAGAAACCTCATCGTTACAGGCCCGGTACCGTGGCGCTGAGAGAGATCCGTCGTTACCAGAAGTCCACCGAGTTGTTGATTCGCAAGTTGCCTTTCCAGCGCCTGGTCAGAGAAATCGCCCAGGACTTCAAGACTGATCTGCGCTTCCAGAGCTCTGCTGTCATGGCTCTTCAGGAGGCCAGTGAGGCTTATCTGGTCGGTCTGTTTGAGGACACCAACCTGTGCGCCATCCACGCCAAGAGGGTGACCATCATGCCCAAAGACATCCAGCTGGCCCGCCGCATCCGTGGAGAGCGAGCTTAAATCAACCTGTTGACTAGTTGTCCCCATAAAGGCTCTTTTAAGAGCCACCTCAATAATCATGAATGAGCCCAGTTTCCTCATTTTAACATGCTTATATTTGCCTATCCTTTACAATTCTTAAAAACTAAATATACTTTAGAGACTAAATTAAAATATGTTGGAAGATATGTTTTTTTTCCTTTAAGAGAAAAACATAAGATAAATTAATGTTTGATGTTTTACTCAACTGTACTCCTGAATTGTTTTATTCATAACTTGACTGCAAAACGTAATATTGAAGTCATACATTCATATTCAGTTTTCTCTGATCCATTAGTTCATCTGCTGACTAGTAATAAATATGACTTATATGGTTAAAAATAAATACAATCCGGATTATCATTGTTTGCTCGGGAGCCTTGTCTGGAGTTCATTTTGGTTGAGCCTGCATGCTTTCCCCATTTCCAAAATGGCTTCGTCAGTGTGGTCCGGTACTGTCCATGGTGCTGAAATAGCAACATTTACATTCGACGTTGAGAGCGTTCCAGCCAAAATCTATTTTAGATCAGATTAGTTTAAAATGAATTGTCATTATACAGCACAAGTATAGTACAACGGAAACAAATTGGTGCCTAACTAGAGTACAAATGTAACAATAAAGTGCAATAGGATTAAACTGGAGTATATATATAAATGACTAGTGCTGATCAGATGAGTGGTACAGGTATAAAAGACACTATGGTAGTAAGTCATACTGACCAGTGCAAGGTAAAGATATATATATATATATATATATATATATATATATATATATAAAGGTATATAAAAAGATGATATGCAGGTGTATTCAGACAGAAGTTGATATATATACTATGCATGCAGTGTATGCAGCATTATTGTACATGCTATCACACAAGAGTTACATGTGTAGAATATAGTTTGTGGTTGGTGATTACAGTGTAAGGCAGTAGGAAACAGAGTTCAGAGTTTGAACAGTATGGATGACATATCCTAGAGTATAGGATATTAACTATTCATTTAACTGACTAGAAGTTAGCCAATATGAAGTACCTTATGTATATAAGTATGACTCTGTCTCCATTGTTATTGCCCCAAACTACAGCTATGTAATTCGAACAGAACTACAAGACAGCAATGGAGTTCTGGACTAAATCACAGTCATTAAAAAATAATGCAGCAATGCTTCCTGTTAAAACCTGCTTTTCTAGATAGAAGATTGATATTGAAACCAAAATTGTATTATGTGTCTGATTAGCACTAATACTAATTTATACACATACTCCAGTTTAATCACTTATACATTGTATTTTGCACTTTACTTTTGTATTTGCACTGAAGTTATTTTTGTTGTACTGTACTTGCCCTGTACGATGACAATACATTTTAATCTTAAAAAAAGACAGTCAGGCGTCTTTGAGAGGGTTCCAGGTGGTACCCCAGCAAAATTAGCGTTAATTTCACTGTAATTTAACTGACTAGAAGTTAGCCCATTATGAGGTACAGTATATATCATAATTAATATTATGATCATGTGTTTTACTTTCTCCATTATTATTGTCCAAACTACAGCTATGGAATTCTAACATAACTACAGGACAGCAATAGAGTTCTGGACTAAATCAGTTATTCAAAATAATGCAGCAATGCTGCCTGTTAAAAGATGATTTTCTAGATATAACATTGACATTGAAACTAGCTGTAGTTGTTGTATAAACAAGGATGGAACTTTAAAGGGGAAACGAAGAAATTTATTTTGCACATTAACTCACTAACGTCCTAAAACTGTTTTGCACACATTCATTTAGTTTGAGTTATTGGGAGTACATTTGTTTGAATACCATTGGGGACATTGAATCCTTGTGTTAATTACTGCTCAATGCAAATAAAGGCAGCAGTCCATATAAAACAAGGTGTCATTCATTGTGTGCACAATACATCAGATTGTATTTAGGTTAAATGCTTCTTAATTAATATGTTCTGGTATGTATAGCAGTATCTTCTAGACTGATATTAATAACAGGAACATAATTACATTCAATGTTAAATCACATCGATTTAGATTTAAGTGTATCTAAATTATGTTTTATTCTGCTGGACTGGAATCGACTCATCTTCCAGAATATGAATCAAATGATGCAGTAACTGAACACTCAGCTCTACTTAACTGGTGCTGCTGCAATTTATCCAGGACACAAACATGTGACTTAGTAGATTTGCTTGTATCCACTATTAAACAATGCATTTATACGAGGGGATGTGCCATTTCAGGGATAGTAGTGGTTGGCTCTAAAAAGAGCCTTTTGTGTGTTTTAGACAGTAAAGCTTAAGATCTTCACTTCCTCTTGCCTGCTGTCCTCGTGGGCTTCGCTGCTTTGGGCTTGGCAGCCTTCTTCGCTGGGGCTTTCTTGGCTGCGGGCTTCTTCACTGCCTTATTGGGGCTCTTGGCTGCCACCTTCTTGGGGCTCTTAGCTGCCACCTTCTTGGGGCTCTTAGCTGGACACCTTCTTGGGGCTCTTAGCTGCCACCTTCTTGGGGCTCTTGGCTTCGACTGCAGGCTTATTTGCCTTCTTTGGAGACTTCTTAGCGGCAGGCTTTTTAGCAACAACCTTCTTAGCCGCAGCAGGTTTCTTCACTGGCGCTTTCTTAGCTTTCGGAGCTGCTTTTTTGGCGGGCTTCTTGGCTTCAGCCTTGTTGATTTTGAAGGAGCCGGAGGCACCGGTACCCTTGAGCTGGACAAGAGTGCCCTTTAACACCAAGCTCTTGACAGCGGTCTTCACACATGAATTATTCTTCTCCACGTCGTAGCCACCGGCAGCCAGAGCCTTCTTTACCGCAGCCAGGGACACGCCGCTCCTCTCTTTAGAGGCAGATACCGCCTCGAGGACGAGTTCTGCGGCGCTGGGACCTGATGCCTTCTTCGGCTTGGAGGCAGCTTTCTTCCTGGGGACTTTAGCCGGAGCGGCAGCGGCTGGATTGACTTCTGACATAGTTCTCTTCTATCGTCGATCAACACGAAATGCAACAAATAGTCCGAGCTGACTGGTAGTGGAGCTGGGACAGGGGGCTGGTCTTAAATACTACATGAGAGTCATGCAGACTCAACCCACCCTGTCTACAACTCTGCAGCTGAAAAGCTCTGCTACTTGTGTTTTCTTCTCGCCAAAATGGGCTAAAATACAAACGTGGGAACATAGTTGAAATCTAACACCTAATGGGTCAGTTAGCACAAGCATGTTCCATTAGAATAAAACCATCTGGAGAGCCGTGGTTAGTTTGGACACGTTCCAACACTCTCCTTTCCGTCGTCACATGGTGCAGTGAGCAGCAACTTGTCTCAGTATTTTTCTTTTTAAATGGTTTAAATGTCATTATAATCCAGTCAGTACTCGTTCCCCGGTGAGTCGAGCTGCCTGGTGATGGACTGGCAGTAAAACAAGGCATCTGGTGTCATGCTTTTGGTTATAAACTTGTACTTTCTCACTGCTGGTAAACACAGTCATTGCTGGCGTCGGCATGATATGTGTTACCTTGTCTTCTGTGGAAGATTACCACTTCTGTGGAAGGCTTTATGTAGCTCATGATGAATTAAATCTACAGTTACTTTTATGAAGATTAAAAAAAAAAATACACAAGGACGGTACAATGTATCTTTCCTTTTGGGAGAGACTCGCCTATTAAAGCCCAGACGGAATGCTTAACAATGAAAAAAATCTGTTTCAATTACATGTCAATAGTAATAATAGGCACAAGTTAGTTAGTAATAAAGCATACGAGTCATAATAATAACAGCTGGCGCAACAGGGGGAATAAAACGTGTCACGCTGTGACCATAGTCATCCCAACGGTGCTAATGCAGTCATTGCGCGTAATTACGCATGCACATTATGAATACATTTCAATATGTTTCCGCGCTGGTCTGTCTAATGAAATTACAACCGCAACATTGTATCGCACTGTACAGCCCTGGTTGTAGGCTAATGTTTTACTATTTTTTGTATCCAATTTGTATGGATTAATTTAGGAGTGAAATCACCACTCGCAAGCTTGCCCCCAGATATTATTTTAAACTCGCACGGACAAAATTAGGGCGCAATTTGCGATCATCTCATCGCAGTGTACAGCCCTGTACGGGAGGCTGCAATTCTAAACTGGCCACCGTAAATGGCCAACCCCCCCCCACCCCCTCCTAATAGACAGTCTCCTCCCCTCCGTATATATTATCTCCCCACCGTATGTATATCTCTCTCCCACCCCCTCCTACAGTCTCCTCCCCACCGTATGTATATTTCTCTCCCACCCACCCACCCCCTCCTAATGTACAGTCTCCTCCCCATGATATGTATATACTGTCAGGATCTATGGGTAACAGTACTGTATATTTGCATATCATATATGTCACAAATGTAACAGTACTATGTACCTGTATGTCATGTATGTCCCTATGCCATAAATGTCATGTATGTTGTGTAATGTCATAAATGTCACTATGAATTGAAAATGGGGGACCCTGATGTAAACAAGACAAACGTCTTTCTCTGGTCTGCATACCCTTAACAATTGTATGTATTGAGCCGTACTGTATTGTACCCATTCTGCAATCTGTTAAATAAAGTTTTCATTCATTAACTATTTCACTTGAGGATGCTGCGATGTAAAAGTTATACACAGAGTGGTACAGAGGTAGACGAGTTGCAGGTGTGTAAAAACTGAATGCTGTGTGCAGCAAATACAATATTTCCACCCCTGAAAATACGCTGTATCTTCTATTTATTAAGTTCCTATTACTGCATATTCTGCACAGCAGTGACAATTCTGATATTCTATTTGTGATCCTTGCCTCATTGCATTTAATTAAACATCACCTACAGTCTCATCACAGAAGGAAGTTATACTTGTTTTACCAGATAGAAAACCAATGGGTGAGACTATAATACAGTATATTACTACAAGGTCGCAAATAGACCTGATTCAGAATATTTCAACCAAATATTGACTTTATTTTCTGCCGTCGAATCAATACCTTCATTAATTTACATAAACACATAGGAAGGCTCCTAAAGTCCCGTGGCCTCTAATGAGATCCTTGAAAAGACACACCTTTTAAAAACTAATTGAACACACGCACTATGCACACACGCTTATATGTAAGACACTTTCTGTAAATCATTTACTATTTTATTTAATCTGATTTTATGTTATCTTACCCATTGTTACCATTCTTGTATGCATTGTTGGGTCTGAGCTCGAAACACAATTGTCATTAGCTGCAATGCCCCTGTATTGTAGTGTATTTGACAAAAATAACTTTAACTTGAATTTGAGATCCAGTTCTGTCGTCCGTTTACAGTATTGCTCAGACCAGTGTCAAAAGAGCTAGTATCTTAAATGCATTTATATGTTCATATCAAATAGCCATCCCTCATAACTAGGCTACTTCTCTTCTCAGGCTTAAGACGTTTTTAATGATCTGTATGCAATTTTCACGTCCTGTACAAGTCATACTATATAGATACGTATATAATTGTGCATTGTCCAAGGCGTACATATCTAGCAGCTAAGGAGGAATCTTATTCTGAGACGCAACATGGAATCGACTCAATTCTAGTAAGATGTGTGTGGCTCTGAAAAGAGCCTTTGGGTCTTGGGATAGTTTGGATTGAAGTTTAGCCGCCGAAGCCGTACAGAGTGCGTCCCTGTCTCTTCAGAGCATAGACCACATCCATGGCTGTGACGGTCTTCCTCTTGGCGTGTTCGGTGTAGGTGACGGCATCACGGATCACGTTCTCCAGGAAGACCTTCAGCACACCACGAGTTTCCTCGTAGATCAGACCAGAGATGCGCTTCACTCCTCCGCGGCGCGCCAGGCGACGGATGGCGGGTTTGGTGATTCCCTGGATGTTGTCACGGAGAACTTTACGGTGACGCTTGGCGCCTCCTTTTCCGAGTCCCTTTCCTCCCTTTCCACGACCAGACATTTTCTTCTGGGGATGAGTTCCAAACAAATGAAAAGAAGTGATGACAAGCAAAGGCAAAGGCCTCTGAATATAAATACTGTCTGAGGACGTAAAAGAAGACTGAGAGGCGGCGTCATGCTGGGCGTGGTCAAAAGCTGCAGCCCATAATAACCCCCCTTCTCACACACTTAGTTTTGACCGTAGGACTGGTGTCACGTGATCATTCGTTCATGAGTTCCTCGTGGCAGCTGGGTTCACATGGTTGCACTTATTCAATTTATCTATCCAAAGCACCTCAAAGGCGCTAAAAACAAAATTACAAACATCTCAAAACAAACTGGTCAGACTACTGCTTGACCTTACTCCTAGAACCCACCTCACCCCTGCCCACTTTGACAACCTAGGATGGCTTAGAGTAGACGACAGAGTACAACACCTTGCAATGGGCCTGGTCTACAAGATACACTACACGACCAAGGTACCCATGTACATGTCAAAATACTTCCCAAAGGTCAGTGAATACCACGATCACAACACCAGAGGGAGCTCCACAAATCATGTTAAACCCAGATTCGGCTCAAATAAGGGACTAAACACGTTTCGCAATTATGCCACATCAATGTGGAACGCCCTACCCAAAGCCGTAAAGGAATGTGGATCACTACCCACTTTCAAAACCTCTCTCAAGGGACACCTACGGGAGACTGCAATTCAACACTGGCCCCTGTAAATATCCTAACCCAACCCCCTCCAATGTACAGTCATTTACCTAGTATGGTTTTGTCAATAGTTCAATGTACAATTTTGTTTGTTTGTACAGTGTCTCCTCCCCCCCCCCCTCAATGTACAGTATTACTTGTTTATACAGTGTGCCCCCCGGCCCCCCCCCCCCCCAACCACCTCCAATGTAAATTACCCAGTATGGTTGTCAATATCCAATATGTACCCAACCCCCCCCACACAACCTCCTCCAATGTACAGTTTCTACGTCAAATGTATATACTCCCTTTTCTTGACTCCTTCTGTATCACAAACAGTACTGTATTTGCAAATCTGGTATGTCATGAATGTATAGATGTAGCAGTACTGACTATCTGTATGTCATGTATGTCATATATGTCCTGATGAATTGAAAATGGGGGACCCTGATGTAAACAAGACGAAAGTCTTTCTCTGGTCTGCATCCCCTTAACAATTGTGTGTATTGAGCTGTACTGTATTGTACCCATTCTACAATCTGTTAATAAAGTTTTCAATCAATCAATCAATCCCAAACTGTGGTGCGCGCACCCTAGGTGGTGCGTGACATGAAAAGACTAATGGCGTTATTTTACTAATAAATATATATAATATACATTATTTCAAATGGGGATTTCCACTGTGTAAATCATGAAATTCAAGAAATGTTTTAATAAAAAACGTACGTTTGAATAATAATAATAATAAACAATGTCTCGGGTGAGGTGCGCTTCGTCTGTGCTGATGCGCTCCGCTCTGCCTGGAGTCTCCTCAGGTCTCCTAATATGCGGGCTTAACAGCGGGCCGATGACAGTAGCGAGCGCAAGCCAGTGCACATAATAACTTCCTGCCAAAACTGACTTGAGTGAGGTCAGTGAGCGCGAAAGATAGAGTCAGGTAAAATATAATAATCACTTTGAGACGTGGTGGTTAGCAGCCTGGTAGGCCATCATGATGATGATCCAGATCCACAACCGTCGGCGGTAACGGTAAATTATCTCGGGACTGAGCATCCCAAACAAATGGTTTTACAACCATACCCTGCCAGCATTTTTAGCGGTAGGAAACGGTCATTTGTAGCAATGTGGTTCCAAAACAGAGACATTAACTTTCGGCGCCTCCACCGCAATGTGCGAGAACTCGTTCTCAACGCTACGGAACGTTTTTTCGGATCACAGACGGACAATGCTCCACAGACGAAAGGCCCAATTGGTTCAGCTGGCGTTTGAGAAGGACCTCACGCAAAAATGTACCACGGAATGGAAGGACACTGTTCTGAGGAGATTCAGTGCCACGACCCGCCGCCTACAACTCTTTTAATCTGCAAGTCATATACACTGTTATTATTAATAATAATTGAATGTAAAGCCCAGCCTCAGGCTTATTATTTCATACTGTTTCATTTAAGCTGCCCTGCCCCTTGGCCCTTGTCAGTATTAATAATACGAAAACGAAATACGTGATCTTTCACTTATTAATGAATGTAAAGCCCAGCCTCGGGCTTATTTCATATTTGTGTGTGCGCAAGATGCCAGTGTGTTTGTGAGTCTTGTGACGTGACGTGCGAGAGAGAAAGAGAGAGAGAGAGAGACTTATAAGAGACTTATCTCTTATGCCTGCAGTGCACTCATGTTTTGAAATGCGTGTTGGTTTGCGGGAAATGCGTTTTCTGAAGCCTATTTTATGCCCCCCCGAAATTACAATATGCCCTCCGTTAAATTCGTTCTGACGCCAACACTGGGGGTGCGCGAGCTAGGTCGGGAGGTGACAGGGGGTGCGCGGCCAAAAAAGTTTGGGAACCGCTGATCTATCCCATTAGTTTGCCCCAGATTCTTGTCTGGGGTCCATTTTGGTTGGTCTGCATGCTTTCTCGGTTTCCAAAATGGTTGGTCATTGTGGTCTGGTACTGTCCATGGTTCTGAAATAGCGCCATTTAGATTCATAGTGCCTACAAGTAGTTCAAGTTTGCTTTTATTTGTCATGTATAAAGTACATGTACATTACAGTGTATGCTTGGTTCTTTATGAGCCCCTGAGAATGTGCTTCAAGCAGTAAGATAAAAAGTAAGTAAAAGAGGAATAAAGACCCAACACTATACAGATGCTAACACTTTACAAAAATGCTAAATGCAAAGATGAGGTATGGATGTAGTGCAAATCTTTATTAAATAGATCAAATATGGTGTAGTGATAAAGTGTTCAAAGTGTCTAAAGTGAGTGCTTGTATAGTTTATTTCTTAAACCCAGATTCGGCTCAAACAAGGGACTAAACACATTTCGCAATTATGCCACATCAATGTGGAACGCCATACCCACAGCTGTAAAGGAATGTGAATCACTACCCACATTCAAAACCACTCTCAAAGAGCACCTACGGTAGACTGCAATTCTAAACTGGCCCCTGTAAATGTCCTAACCCAACCCCCTCTAATGTACAGAAAATGTCCTAACCCAATAATACACGAGACCCTCTTCTTAGGACCAAGTAAGGTTTCGTCGATAATCCAATGTACAGTTACCCCCCCCCCCCCCCCCCCACCAACCTCCTATGTACAGTCCCCCCCCCCCCCCCACCTACCCAACCCCCCCCCCCCACCCCACCTCATCCAATGTACAGTTTCATCGTCAAATGTATATAGGGGAGAGTGGGGTGAGAAGTGCCAATTTTTACTTAAAGTGCCTTTAAAGCAAGGTGATACAGTAATGCCCCCAACTAAAATATGTACATATAGTTTAGGATGTTGTGCATCCCTGGGGACAATCACTTTGGATCTTAAATAAACTGTTTCAGAAATATAGCTTTAGAAAAAAAAAGTGGTTTTGTGGCACAACTTGCCCCCGGTGCGGGGTAAGTTGTGCCATTAGAGAGAATACACTGGGGTAAATTGATAATTTAAAGTAAAACAGATTATTATTATTATTATTATTATTATTATTATTATTATTATTATTTTAATCTCAAAAGCGGTAAAAGCATCCTGCAGATCTTCATCTCCTTTCCAACCTGACGTATAGTCTTCCCCTGTTGCACCTCCTGCTCTTTCCAACTTCTCAAGAGGAGTTGAAACCCTGTCTGTCTTCCGTTTGTATCTGTGTGGCATGATGGATTTTGGTCTAAAATTAAGAATATCACATCGTTTTAGTGATCAAATGTAAGAATGCAATGTACAATAACAATAAAATACAATAAAGTAATATATATATATAGTTAATAATTATAAGTTGGGGCAACTTAACAAAGAGAATATCTGGCACAACTTAGCCCAGGCCATTTGGCACAATTCACCCCAAGCCTACCATTTTGAAAAAAATGCATCCCCCAGCTGTTTTGAGCTAGCATCATGCTAACTGTATAGACTCATGGTGTCGCTTACTAAAGCACTAAAACATGTGTGAACTGTTTTCAAAGTTGTCTATAATTGTTCAAACACAGCAATAAAAAAAACTTGATCATACAATTTTTACTTTGGAGGGAAAACCATGTTTTTTTAACTTAAATGTGCTTAATGTGCTTAAATGTGTCTCCCTTCTTTGCAGGTTGAGTGAAATGGATGCCTCTTCAAAAATATGTTGTCACATGACCAACTTCTTCTATGGTTTTCTAGATACCAGGGGTGGCACTGCTTGCCCCTTGGCACTGCTTAGCCCCACTCTCCCCTACTCTCTTTTTTAAACTCTTTTTGTATCACAAACAGGACTGTATTTGTAAATCTGGTGTCATAAATGTATAGATGTAGCAGTACTGTCTATCTGTATGTCATGTGTGTCATATATGTTATGATGAATTGAAAATGGGGGACCCTGATGTAAACAAGACGAAAGTCTTTCTCTGGTCTCCATCCCCTTAACAATCGTGTGTATTGAGCTGTACTGTACTGTACCCATTCTGCAATCTGTTAATACAATTTGCAATCAATCAAGTAATTCGGCCACCACATTGTTCGGGTGTAATGCCGGTGGATATGGTGCAATATTGCCCTAAATTATTCTCTCATAATTGAAGTACGCAGTTACATCATTGGGCCACAAGATGGCCCCGTTGTATGACTGAAGTAATGGTTCAGTTTTGTCAGCATTTTTCTGTAGTGTAGTTTCAGTTATGGCATACTGCTACTGTCTTTCATGGATCAACAATAATTTTAACATTCGCTTTAGTCTGTGTTACAACCCCAGTAAGTCAAGGGGAAGGGGTAACTAGCATAAAAGATGATTGTGTTGTAACCTGGGATAAATTAACCAAAGAAAAAATAAACCAATGCCAACAACAAATGAGGTGAAAGAAAGTGATATTGTGCAATTGATATTTAGTGTTTACAATAAACCAAAGACGGACTAGATGCACAACAATGGAAATGGTGGGTTCTGGAGGCACACTACCGGGGTGGGGGGGGGGGGGGGGGGGGGGGGGGGGCTTGAATGATGCCAAAGGAATGAACAGAGTATTGATTGATTGATTTTTTTTATCCACTTTTTCTCCTCCTGTTTTTCTGTGATTTTCTCCCATCCCAATTTAGTCGTTATGCCAATTCCCCCCTCCCCTTCCTGGTCGTTGCTTGCATGTGCCCCCCACTGGTCGGTCTAGGGAGCCCTGAAGTCCAGCAGATGCTTCCTCCGAGACATAGAAGAAAGCCAGCAGCATCTTTTCACCTGCCAGCGCGGTCTCTCATTGGTGAGGTGTAACGCATGGGAGGTCACACTACCCTCACCATCTCCTTCCCTCGCTGTGCAGGTGCCCTGACCGACCTGTAGGAGTCGCTGTTTACAACAACCAGAATACCACCCCACCGGCTTCCCTCCCGCTGACTCTGCCAATTGAGCCAGAATGATGGCTGGCCAAGCCGGAGGCAACGCTGACAGCCGGATTCGATACCAGTGTATCTTGCGTTGGTGACGAGCGCTTAGACCGCTGCGCCACCCAGCCGCCTATTGATTGATTGATTGAAAACTTTAATTACCAGATTGCAGAATGGGTACAGTACAGTACAGCTCAATACACACAACTGTTAAGGGGATGCAGACCAGAGAAATACTTTCGTCTTGTTTACATCAGGGTCCCGCATTTTCAATTCATAATGACATTTATGACATACACAACATACAGATATAATAATCTAATCTAATCATTAATCTAATCATGACATTTATGACATACATGACATACAGATATACAGTACTGTAGGGCTGACCCCCATTAGTCGAATAGTCGACTAATCGACCGAAAGGAGCCTTAGTCGACTGGCAACCTCTTAGTTGAATGCAAAAAAGAAATATATATTATAATAAAAAAATTTCCCCATTCTTTCCAAAAGAAAAGAGCCCTAGAAGCCTGGCTAACGCGAATGGTGCGCATACCAGCGAGGCTAACTGCATAAGAAAACAGGCACAGAGGCACTGAAAGAGGATTTCACCCATCTAATGAACACACTAGACTAGACAAATATCAAGATGTATCCATCAGTGGACCAATTGCATGCTTTCGCAGAGGACAAGAAGCCTTCCGTCGACTCCTTCAGACAGCACCCCCACAGCCCAAATGGAATGATAAAAAAAAATAATAATAAGGAAGGGTACAACTCTATCAGCTGAGTAACAATGTTCATCAAAGTGTTGAGTGCATGACAGTAAGGTAATTTTATTTAATTTTTTCAGATTTTGATTGGAGAAGTGTGTCTTTAGTCGATGGCAAAAGATTGGTCGGGCTTCGGCTGTCCTAACTGTGGTGGGAGGTTCGATCCACCATTGTGGGGCAAGGACCGATAATAGGCGGCTTCTCTTTGATGACCCTCCCGGAGCTCGGATAGGAGTGGGGCTGACGCGGCCAGAAGATGCAGAGCGTAGAGGGCTTGAGGGTGTGTAGTTAGAGACCATTGACTGGAGGTAGGCGGGAGCCATTCCCTTTGCAATGGGGAGCCAGTGCAGGTCTCTAAGAAGTGGGGTGACATGGGCTGACTTCGGTAGGTTTGAGATCAGGCGGGCCGCTGCGTTCTGGATGAGTTGAAGAGGCTTGGTGGCAGTGGTCGGAAGGCCAGCAAGCAGTGCGTTGCAGTAGCCGAGGCGGGAGATGACTGTTGATTGGACGAGGAGTTGGGTGGCTTCTTTTGTCAGGAATAGGCGGATCCGTCTGACGTTGCTCATTCATTCATTCACCTACATTCATGTTAACTACTGAGTTAGTCTTCTATTCATTCATGTTAACTACCGAGTTAGTCTTCTATTCATTCATGTTAACTATGAGTTAGTCTTATATTCATTCATGTTAACTAGTGTCGTGGAAATATTATCATGTCATTATGGATCTGTGTTGTTTTATCATGTCATACAGCTTGAGTTTCAGTCCGACCAGATTTACTGGTTAATGTGTGTATGTCTCTTTAAGATTACTCTATCATTTTCTCAGTCATAACGAAGTTGCTGTTTCTACCAGCCATAGAGCCATGACCCAAGGTCATGGGAACTGTAAGATGGAGCGCTGTTTTCCTTCCAGGCTTAGCCATAACATAGTCGTATTATTAATTTCTCTAACCAGCCATTTTGTTTTCTTCTACGTCATTTCATGTATTCAATTGTATGTCTGACCAAGCCTCTGGGTCAGTCCCCTGTCAGACGCTAGTGGGTAAACATGTCTGTCTCTGGCGGGTGACTGGCCTGGCAGCGTGGCCACGCTGTCATGAACTTTCTATATTTGAATAAACCTTCTTATTATTATAAATAATGACTCAGAATGATTAATGTAAGCGGCTCATCGTTTGTCCTTTAATAATTCCCATTACAGATGCCGACGAGACTCTTAGAGACGTTGTTTTTTGTTGTCATGACTTAGGGAATCTGCCCTGCTCGTTGGAGCTGATCGAGGTACTATAGAATGTCCTAACTTCAAGCCTGGAGTGGACCCTTTCTACCGTTTAGTGTGTAACTGTCTATGATGTGTGGTAATGGGCAAATATTTTTTAAGCGTGGTTGAGAGAAAAAAAAAAAAAAAAGGGGAAAGAAAGGGAGATTTCAGCCAGCCACTCATATCTCTCTTTTGTCTTTTTTTTCCCACGTACACCTATGTATACCCCTCTCCTTTGTAGTTTCTCAGGGGGGGGTCCTCCGTCTCTGTGCCAAACAAGTGACCGCTGGGCCCTACTGACCACTGCCTCAGTGAGAGGAAGCTGTTCCCGGAGAAGCATATACCTATCAGCCTGCTCTAGCCTGCAGCTGGCCTACTACTCTAGCCTGCAGCGGGCCTACTACTCTAGCCTGCAGCGGGCCTACTACTCTAGCCTGCAGCTGGTCTACTGCTCTGGCCTGCAGCTGGACACGACGACGCAGCTATGAGCTACATCAGACACTGCCCAACAGCTGACCACAGCTGGGACAAGCACTGGCCGAATCATTGGTCGAAGACAACTGATTAAGAGACAGTTCAATCCTAACTGTCCAGGTGGTTGACGTAGGGGAGGCCTCACACACGGAAGGGCATCGAGGTCAGGGTCCAGACAAAGCAGCAAAATGTTATCCTCTACATCAAGACAGTTAGCCTGTTTTCAGTTTTCAGTTGTGAAAACGAACCAGGGGCAGTGCGAGAGAACAGAACCATCGGCAACGACGAGGGAACCATCGGACTGGGTCGGCCCGGGGGTGTTTGGTGCGAGGAGAGGGGGGACCTGCCTGAGATTCAACAACTGATTAAGAGGCAAGTCTGACCCACATCACATTACATTATCTCGGAAATATTGAGTAACGATATGAAAGAATGGAGATGTTTGTTTGCAAATTGTAGTTTTGTTTTGGCTATCTCCCGGCCTCTGTGAGATTGCAGTCACGTGTTCTTGCTGTAATCTGTTTTCGCTCTACTGAAAGGGTTTTGTGAGAATGTTTTTGTTTTGAATAAGGGGAATTATTATTCTGCAAGATACTCTCCTGTTTTTCTTTTGTGATTTCAATTTTTCAGCTTGGTGGGGGGAGAAGTATGGCCTTGACAAAACCAGAGACTGGACACTGTACCCTTGAGTCCTCCAACCACCGTCTGGGCATTTGCAAAGAGACGCTAATGATGGTTGCTGTTATGACAACTTCTCTTTTGCACGTGACACAGGGTCTATGCAGAGGACCTTTTGTTTTTTAGATAATAAAAATAGTTTTTGCTGGGTTATTATAATCTGTGTTTGAATGATAATATTTTTTGTTGTCTTTATGAAATGATAATGATTGTGATTAATAATTATCAAGAGGAGGGAACTGTCGTGGAAATATTATCATGTCATTATGGATCTGTGTTGTTTTATCATGTCATACAGCTTGAGTTTCAGTCCGACCAGATTTACTGGTTAATGTGTGTATGTCTCTTTAAGATTACTCTATCATTTTCTCAGTCATAACGAAGTTGCTGTTTCTACCAGCCATAGAGCCATGACCCAAGGTCATGGGAACTGTAAGATGGAGCGCTGTTTTCCTTCCAGGCTTAGCCATAACATAGTCGTATTATTAATTTCTCTAACCAGCCATTTTGTTTTCTTCTACGTCATTTCATGTATTCAATTGTATGTCTGACCAAGCCTCTGGGTCAGTCCCCTGTCAGACGCTAGTGGGTAAACATGTCTGTCTCTGGCGGGTGACTGGCCTGGCAGCGTGGCCACGCTGTCATGAACTTTCTTTATTTGAATAAACCTTCTTATTATTATAAATAATGACTCAGAATGATTAATGTAAGCGGCTCATCGTTTGTCCTTTAATAATTCCCATTAAACTAGTTAGTTAGTCTTCTATTCATTCATGTTAACTACTGAGTTAGTCTTCTATTCATTCATGTTAACTACTGAGTTAATCTTCTATTCATTCATGTTAACTACTGAGTTCATCTTCTATTCATTCATGTTTCAAATGCCACATAAAATATCTACAAACAAAACTGTCCAAATATGTTGGCTTATTCTGTAAAATACGTCATTTTCTTCCCTTGCCTGCCCTTCTCACGCTATATAAAACCTTGTATGAACCCCTCATTAACTATTGTAACGTCATATGGTGCAATTCTTACCCCAGCCATCTCAAGAAACTTGAAAGCTTACAAAAGAAAATACTACGAGTAGTGTCATGGTCCGGGTATAAAGCGCCCTCACGCCCTTTGTTCCATCGCTTTTGTTAGATGTTCCGATAATCCCAGTGAGTGATGGATAGACGATAGTGTCCTGCGTTGTGTACTTTTTTAATGATCCCTCTGGTGTGCTCACGGAAACATCTGATAATCCCAGGCAGAATGAACACCTCACACGATTCAGTTGACAATCATCAAGGAGAACTTTATTCAACCAGACAGGGTAGTTTTACAGGAATAAAGTGGTCTTCCTTGACATACGCAGCAGCTTGTGATAAGGTCCAGTGATTTAAAGTTCATTTGATAAAGTCCGTTAATAAAAGTCCAATTGATCAGCTCCTCATAATCGCTCTCTCTCTCTCTCTCTTTCCGTTATTTCTCAACTGAAGATGAATCACCCCCCCCCCCCCACCTCCTCCTGCTCCATCCTTATCTTAGGAATGCTGTTGTGACTGCTAGGCACCGGGTCGCCTAGCGACCTGCTCCAGTCTTGCCCTACTTACACTATCTGAAGAGAGGGGTCACACCTCTTCTCTGCCATGCAGAGAGTAACTGTTTTGCTCATCAACATTAATTCATATTATAATCACAGACGAATCACCACAATTCTTCAGTCCCTCCTTTTGATTCGACAGAACATATGTTCACTTGATTATACAGGATTAATTATTCCCCTAAATTATACCAGGGTTAATCAATAGATTCCCCCCCCCCCCTAGGCACCTTTCACTATCCTTACAGAGGTATCATTTCCATGGGCACCGAGGCCCCCTGTAAACGCCGTAACCGAGGCCCTGTTCCCCCCAACAAGACGCGCTGGATCAGGCAACGGACCAGACTGACAAACACCAGCACCACTGTCAGCACCAATACCATGGGCGCGGCCAACTGCATTAACATGGCTGACCATGAGCTCCCCGACAGCCACGCGAAAAAAGAGGACCCCCCAGAGCCAGAGGCCGGGGAAAATTGGGTCGCCATCTTCCGTATCAACTCTATCTGCTCCCTGAGGGGTTTGGAATTGTCTGGTATATAGAAACAACAGGTCGTGTTCAGGACCCGGCACAAACCTCCTGCCTTAGCATAGATCATGTCCAAACCCATCCGATTCTGCAAGGCCACCTGACGCATTTGCACCATTTCCTCATTGACCAGACCCAGAGCTGCCTGTGTTCGATTGGCTAAAGCCCCATAGGCTCCCGCCAACTTCCCCACATCCCATGTCAACAGCTCCACCCCCACCCCTGGTAACAAGAACATTAAGAGATCTTCCCCCACCCCGTGCTGTGTTACCAACCCCTCTATCGATCCTGACACCTCCTCCCTCCTATACCGATGACTGGAGTGCTGACTCGACTCGCTGGGGAGACCAACACCATGGATTCGCTCAACTGACTCCCAGGTCCGGTGCACGACCACTCCTGGGAGAACAAATGCCAGA
Source organism: Notolepis coatsorum (assembly GCF_963971535.1). NCBI lineage: Eukaryota > Metazoa > Chordata > Actinopteri > Aulopiformes > Paralepididae > Notolepis > Notolepis coatsorum. The sequence continues at coordinate 180,114,806 of NC_140170.1, read as the reverse complement.
TAACAGGTGCCACTCCAGTCCTCCGGGAGGGACGTATATGCCGTCATTCCACAAACCCAGAACGCATTCTCCAAGGCGTGCAGGCCTCGGATACCTTTTGGTATACAGCGCGTGGTCTTCACACTACACGAACTCGTACCCACCTCCCTAGTCCCCCCCTGCCTGGACAGACAATAAAACCCCCGTGTGTTCTGCGCTAACGACACCGGCACCTGCTCTCCCGCCCATACCACCCCTGGATCATACTTGGCGTCTACCCCCAACCCCAGGCCCTCGGCTGGCCGAAGCATGGTGGAGACCACTGCCCGTTCCAACCCGGCCTCCGCTTTCTGAGAGAGTCGTACAACCTGATCTTGCATGGTAGAGGAGTTGAACGGGACAGCCATCTGTGGCACCCCTGTATGCTGAGATAAGGGTATCTGCATACAGACATAACATTCCTTGACGTTCACTGTGTCAGCCACTTGATGTGCCCACTGGAGGGCGCTGTTGTGCAACACTGGTTCCCCCAGTGCCACCAACACCACCAATAGACTCCCAAGGAAAACCCTCATGTTAACTCCCTGTAGTTGACGTGTAGAACGACCTCACCTCTCTAAATGGAAAACCCTGTCTCGTCCCCCCCCCCCCCGTTTTGTGGAAGGACCGGATAGCTCTATGTACCTCCTCACTCTAGAGCCTAACTGCACTCTCACGGTCTGGACCTTGATTGTCACTAAAGGGTTTATCAATCAACACACACGACACTCCACATGGTCGTTGACTCTGGTTATCTTCCCGTTCGATCTTCGGATGATCCCTGGATTGTCTCTGGATCGTGCCCTCCTGTGCCCCCCCCCCCCCCGGTCGCCGCCGTCTTCCACTTGGCCCAACCCGTCCACAGTCCGTAGGTCTCCGGACTCGTCTCCTCCAATGGTCTCGGCCCCGCCCGTCCACGGTCCGTAGGTCTGCCTGGACTCGTCTTCTTCAATGGTCCTGTGGACACAGAATGGAGGAACAGGGAGTCTCTTTCCGATGGGGAAAATCGGGAATTCTCACTCCCCCCCCCCCCCCCCCCCCGTCTCCGAGACCGTCTGATTGTCACATTGATCTTATATGGGTTTTAACTAATCATCTTTTTTTTTTTTTTTTTTTTTTTAATCACCCAAACACTAATAATATAGGTTTCAAATAATCACCCAAACACTAATAATATAGGTTTCTTAACTAATCATCAAAACATTTTTTTTTTTTTTTTTTTTTTAAATAATGATAAAATTAATAAGAAAAAAATAAGAAAATCACACCAAACAATAATCACACCAAACACACCATCATTCTACACTCCCCACTCTTTCCCCCTCCCCTCCTTTTTCTCAACACCTTTACCTGTCCTACCTCGGGGTCACCCCCGTCTTTATCTTCGTCCCACGGTTGACCCCCAGCGCGCGCCAGTTCTTTCTGGTGACCGTGTCTTCTCCTAACCACGCCCTCTATTGAGGTGTTGAAAAAAAAGGGGGGACCCAACCCCCTGACTCCACCCCTCCCATCTCCTAAAACTACATGTCGATGGTCGGTGTGTCGACTAGCTTACAATGACTCGCATGGATCCAATTGGGCCTCCCCGCCACCTTCACCGCACTATCGGTGATCAACAGAATCTGATACGGCCCCTCCCATTTAGCCTCCAACGGCCGACGCTCCACCCTTTGCACCATGACGAACTGACCCGGGACCAGTGCGTGTCCCCCCACCGGAACCGGTTCCCATGCAGCCCGGACCTGACGATAAGCTATCCCCACCGCTTCGCTCAGTTTCTCACAATACAGGATGAGTGCGTCACTCGCAAGATGAATGTCTGCTTTTCGCAAATCAATCGCCCCTGGAAGAGACATCGGCCTCCCACAGATGACCTCGAACGGGCTCAGCCCCGTCTCCTTGTTGTGGGTTGCCCGTATTGACCCCAGGACCAGATTCAACGCATCTGGCCAGGGGACCCCCTCTTGGTGATACTTGGTCAACCTCTCTTTAATCACACGGTTCATTCGTTCGACCTGTCCACTACTCTGCGGGCGATAGGCTGTGTGAAACTTCCACGTGATGCCCAGCATCCTGCACACCTCCGCACACACCTCCGCGGTGAAGGTCGTTCCCCGATCCGAATCGATTTGGACTGGAAGACCCCAACGCGGAATGATATGCTGAGTCAACACCTTCGCCACATGTTTTGCTGTTCCCCGCGCCGTCGGGAATGCCTCCACGTACCGGGAAAACCGATCAACAATCACCAGGACCTCTCTCAGGCCCCGACAGAGAGGCAACGTGATGTAGTCCATCTGCAGCCATCTGAAAGGCCCAGGAGGGGCCGGCGTTGTCAAACATGGCACCCTCACCCGTGCCCCCGGGTTGACCTTCATGCACGGTGAACAGTGACTGACCACATGCGCTGCTTCCCTGCGGAATTTAGGACTCCACCACACCCGATTGAAACGCTGAAGCACCTGTTCCGCCCCGACATGTCCAAACGAATGGATCTGGGTAGCTAAATAGGGGAGCAACCGCTCTGGCGCCACCATCCGGAGACCGTGACGCCACACCCCATCCGGGTGTAGTTTAGCCCCCTCCTCCATCCACGTCCACACCTCTTCCCGACCGCTCTCGGCCTGCATGGCCGTCACATCTTTGATTGTGTCCACGCAGTAGTCTCCTGCCTTCAACACCGCTACCACCAGCCCGGGCGGCAACGCCCCTCGTGCCGCCTTCTTGGCTGCCTCATCAGCCAACATGTTCCCCCGGCCCTCAGGAGTCTCCTCTGGCGAATGCCCCGGTATCTTGAGCACAACGACCTCTCTAGGAAGCCGGACTGCCTCAATCAACTGTTTCACCACATCCCCATTCCTGATGGGGGTCCCCACTGCGGAGAGAAAACCTCGTTGTTTCCACAACTCCGCAAAATCATTGACCACCCCATGTGCATACCGAGAGTCAACATGGATGTTTGCCGTTCGACCCCTTGCATACTTGCAGGCCTCCACCAGAGCATGGAGCTCCGCCTGTTGGGCCGAGGTACCGGCGGGCAACCCACCCGAAGCCACAACCTCAAACTCACTGGTGACCGCCCACCCTGCTTTACGAACACCCTCCTCCACCATTGAGGACCCATCGGTGAACAAGATTAACTCTGGATTTTCCAGAGGAGTACTCCGTCTCTGTTCCGCCTGCTCCATGGCCTCAACCACCCCGTGGCAATCATGTTCCCCCTCTCCCTCCTGTTCGGCGGGGACCAACATGGTCGCAGGATTTGTTATCGTCGCTCTCTCGATCACCACCCCCGGGGCCTCTAGCACCGCTAGCCATTTTCCCCACCGGGCAGCTGTGACTTGGGAGGCCCGGTTCATGGTCAACAACGTGTGCACCGCGTGTGGACACTTCACCACTATGGTCTGATCCAGCACCAACATCAACACTGTCTGCACTGCCAGGAATACCGCCTGTACCGCTCGGAAACAGGGGCCGAAACCCTGTGCCACGGGGTCTAGACAAGCGGAGTAATAACCCACCGGTCTTTGGCGGCCACCATGCTCCTGGGTCAACACAGCCGTCATGTACCCATCCTTCTCTGCCACGTACAAAACATAGGGTCTACCCGCGTCTGGGAGCCCCAAGGCCGGAGCCCTAACCAAAGCCCCTTTTAGGGCCTCAAACGCGGCTCTCTGTTCCTCGTTGAGTTCAACCCTCTCCCTGGGCCCCGGGCTTCCTTTCAACATCTCCGTGAGGGGCTTCGCGATCGTCGTATAACTATCCACCCATGCCCTGTTGTAGTTACACATTCCCAAGAAGGACCGCAAATCCCGAACCGTTTTGGGGACCGGCGTCTCCCGGATGGCCTTGGTGCGGTCTTGGGTGATCTCCCTCGTTCCCTGAGAGATCCTCTGACCCAGGTAGATCACCTGTTCCTGCATGATCTGGGCCTTAGAGAAACTCGCCTTATGACCTCGTGCCCGCAAATGGTCCAAGAGTACTCGGAGGTCCCTCTCATGCTCTGCCTCACTGGTACTAGCCAGCAAAATGTCGTCCACATAATGGACATAGGCGGACGTGATGGTCGGCGTCTCCAATAGGTGGCGCCGCAATGCCTGATGGTACACCGTAGGAGAGTTGTGGAGACCCATTGGTGTCCGGAGGAACTGGTACTGCTCTCCCTCGATGGTGAAAGCGAACCACGGTTGAACCTCCTTCGCCAGTGGCACACTATAGAAACCCTGTGTCATGTCAATCACTGAAAACCAACAGTTTTCTGGTTTCAAGGTCCCAAAGATTGTGGACATATCTGCCACCAATGGTGTCAACTTGTCGACGCTCTCGTTGGCCACTCGAAAATCCACAGTCAAACGCCACTCCCCTGTCGGCTTTAATACCGGCCAGGCAGGGCTGTTAGACGCGCTGGGGGCCTTCTTGATGACCCCCCGCTCCTCAAAGATTTTTAGAAGCGGCCGTATCCCATTGAGAGCCTCCACGCTCAGAGGATATTGTCTGGTACATGGCGGTGGTTTTCCCGTGAACCTCACAGGTTCCATGTCCAACAACCCACAGTCGTTTTTGTCCGCGGCCCATATTGCATGTTCTGCAACCTCCGCCTTCACCAGGCGTCTCAAACGCCAAATCATCTTTCCCCCTTGGAACTCGATGGAAGAGTCCAAGGCCATCAACACGTCCAACCCCAACAGCGGCTGGCACACCGGCCCCACCCACACCCGTGTGTGCAGGGTTTTGGGACCCACCTGCAAGGAGAACAGATTGGTCTGTCTCAAATAGATTCCCCCCCCCTCAGCTCCTCCTGCGCGCATCACAGTATCACTCAAAGACACCCCGGTACCAACCATGTCGGAACCCGGGACCGCTGTCAATTCCGCCCCGGTGTCTATTAAAAAGTCAATGTCCTTTTGTCCATTCATTGCTATGGTAACGTACAGGCCATCTCCCCGTTGGGTGACTGCAGCCTGAAGTGCGCGGAGCTGGGGAGGGATACTCAAAAATGGCCCGCCGCTGGTGGCGGTGGCGGTGGCGGTGTCTGAGTCGAAGCCCCCAGCAACACGTCTCGATCCGCCAGGGGGAGGGACATCAACCTCTGAAAATCCTGTAAATCCCGGAGGGTCAGGCCGGTCCCCAGAGGGAGGGACGTGGCCCCCGTGACCACGGCTGGCTGTGCCCTGGCTATTGCGGGTGGTCCTCGGGATCTAGGGCGGCGGCCCACGTCACACTCGCGTGCTAAATGGCCCATCCTCCCACAGTTGTAGCACGACCCCCACTCCCAGCGGGACCCCTCTGGCCTCGCCCTCCCACGCCCCGGCCAACCCTCAAAACCCCTCTCCCAACTGGGCCCCTCTGGGCCCACCCCCCGTGGCCCCACCCGACCGTCCGGACAGGTGGCGGCATCCGGATTTCCGGTCAACACTCGAACCTTGGGCTCTGCAGCATCCTTCATGATCTGCAGATCTCTGTCTAACCTACACAGTGACTCCACTATGGCTCCATAGCCTGCCCGCCCCCAGGTGGGAGTGGACATGATTAAACCGTTTTGCAGCCGAGGTGCCACGGCTGCCACAAACGTTTGAGTCAACACTGGGCACTGTTTCTCCCCGATATTAGCTTCTGTAATATCATCTATGCCACTAAACCTCACAAAAGCGACCCTGAATCTGTCTTCGAACTCAATGAAAGACTCGGCCTCTCCTTGGCGACAGGCCAAGATCTGGGTCCAGTCCGCATTGACCCGGGAGAGTTTAGCTATCCATTCCCTGACTGCATCCCAACCTGCGTTGAGGTCCTGCCCCTCCTCTCCCAGTGCCTCGTTGATAACCCCGGTCAGATCCTGTCTCTCTCTTGTGGAGAGACGATGACTGAGAATGGCCAGGGCATCCCATGGGTGAAGGGAGTAAATCCCTCTTAATTTATTCAATTCATCCCATGCCCCCAGGCCAGCGGTGCGGGGATGACGCACCTTCTCACACCACCTCTCAATATATTCTGGTTTGGCCGGAACATAAGAGGTGTGCACTACTCGCTCTCCAGCTACAGTCTTGGGCCGATGTATCTTTAAAGGCCGCAAACTTTTGGGGTGTGAAGTGGAAGGTCCCTCTCCTTCCTCTGATTCACCACTACTATCCTCAAAGATATCCACGCCCCCAGAGGGAGCCAGATCTCTCCCCTGCCTCCCACCAGCCCCCTGCACCAACCCGCGTTCACCACTGGAGGGAGCCGGAGATCCACCCATTGCCCCTCTTTCACCCGGCTCTACCGTCTGGGGAGGCACGCTTGTCCTCCCAGCCCCATTCTTGTGGTGACGAATGGTTTCCGCCTGTCTCTCAACCTCCTGCTGTAATCTCAGCAGATTCCCAGCCTGCGTTTGTCTGATGTCATCCAGGGCGCGAACCTTCTGCTTCTCAGATTTCAAGAGACGATCTGCTTCAAGACGCGCGACCTCAACCATATTGCGTCGCGCCTGGCCCAAAATCACAATGGCCCATATCAATTTATCCTGAGCCTCCGAGAGACGAGTGAATTTTCCCCAGGCCTTCCTAATGTCGTTTAATTTCCAATTTCCTCTCTCATCTGGCACTACCTGGTATTTGGACACGATCGTCCCCACCACTGTTTCCAAAGCCATTTTCTCATGAATATATTTGGTCACACTCTCTTTGATGGCCTGTATCGACACATCCGGGGGAGCTACCCCCCCTTTCTCTCGCGTAGTTTTTTGTTTTTGGTCTTGCATGACTTCACAAGTGCGATCCAAAACTATGTCTAGAGTGGGAAATAAAATTAAAAGAAGAATACTCTTATCCAAAAAAAAGAAAACCACACTGCACCAGCAAAAACCGCAGTTGCCGATGACTTATTAGAAAAACTCTTACATACAACAGAGCTGTCCGTCGCCCTATACCCTACGGGGCTGTCTCCGTCGCCCTGGAGCTGTACGTTGCTCTATACCCTACGGGGCTGTCCGTCGCCCTGGAGCTGTCACGTCGCTCTATACCCTACGGGGCTGTCTACCGTCGCCCTGGAGCTGTCACCGTCGCTCTATACCCTACGGGGCTGTCTACCGTCGCCCTGGAGCTGTCCACGTCGCTCTATACTACACACGGGGCTGTCTACGTCGCCTCCCGTCTCGTTAAACTCAACCAAAAATAACAAGGAAAACCTCTGTCTTCACAAACTTCAACATTCATCAAGTCTTATGATCACAATGGGTTATTTATTTTACGTGTGCTTGTTCACAATGCTTATCTTTGTGTTGGCATGTGAGATTAAGCCCATAAATCAGCTTACGTTTAGAATTCTGGCTTCCTCCCACGCAGCAACATCCGGCTCACGGCTCCAAGTTTGTTAGATGTTCCGATAATCCCAGTGAGTGATGGATAGACGATAGTGTCCTGCGTTGTGTACTTTTTTAATGATCCCTCTGGTGTGCTCACGGAAACATCTGATAATCCCAGGCAGAATGAACACCTCACACGATTCAGTTGACAATCATCAAGGAGAACTTTATTCAACCAGACAGGGTAGTTTTACAGGAATAAAGTGGTCTTCCTTGACATACGCAGCAGCTTGTGATAAGGTCCAGTGATTTAAAGTTCATTTGATAAAGTCCGTTAATAAAAGTCCAATTGATCAGCTCCTCATAATCGCTCTCTCTCTCTCTCTCTTTCCGTTATTTCTCAACTGAAGATGAATCACCCCCCCCCCCCCCACCTCCTCCTGCTCCATCCTTATCTTAGGAATGCTGTTGTGACTGCTAGGCACCGGGTCGCCTAGCGACCTGCTCCAGTCTTGCCCTACTTACACTATCTGAAGAGAGGGGTCACACCTCTTCTCTGCCATGCAGAGAGTAACTATTTTGCTCATCAACATTAATTCATATTATAATCACAGACGAATCACCACAATTCTTCACTTTGGTCTCCTGAGGCTCGCTGAGTTTAACATACACCAAAACGCATCAATTATGTATCAAGGTGTCAACAACATGAATCACAGACTGTCTGAGCTTGTCCCAGTCTGCCGTCCACTGCACATCCACAACACAAGAAATAGGGATCTTATATTCGGCAAGAGGAGACAACTCAAATGTGCTAGCCTAAGCATAGCATGCAGGGGCCCATAGATCTGGAACGAGCTTGACGAGAGTCTGAAACTGTCTAAATATAGCTCAGCGTTCAACACCATAGTCCCCACCAGACTGGTGGACAAGCTGATCAAGCTGGGTCTGAGCTCCGCTCTGAGCGCCTGGATACTGGACTTTCTGAGTGAAAGGCCCCAGGCTGTCAGGGCGGGGGGTCAGACCTCCAACACCATCACCCTGAGTATCGGGTCCCCCCAGGGCTGTGTCCTGAGCCCCCTGCTGTATTAACTATACACACATGATTGTGTGGCCAAGTTCAGCTCCAACTTCATAGTGAAGTTTGCGGACGACACAGTGGTGCTGGGGCTGATCTCTGACAACGACAAGAAGGCCTACCGGCCAAAGGTTGAGGTACTGGAACACTGGTGCCAGGACAACAGCATGCTCCTGAACATTGGTAAAACCAAGGAGCTGATCATGGATTTTAGGAGAACACAGCAGGGGACACACACACCACTGAGGATAAACAGGGCTACAGTGGACAGGGTGAGCAGCTTCAAGTACCTGGGGGTCCACATCTCAGAGGATCTGACATGGACAACACACATAGACTCAGTCGTAAAGAAGGCGAAGCAGCGCATCTACCACCTGAGACAGTTAAGGAAGTTCAGAGTATCGGGGAAGATACTCCAGTCCTTCTACTCCGGAGCTGTAGAGAGCATCTTGACTGGAAACATCACTGCCTGGTATGGAAACAGCACGGCACTGCAAGAAGGCCCTACAGAGAGTGGTGCGCTCAGCTGAGCGTACTACGGGTATTGCACTACCACCCCTGCAGGTCTTATATAACAAGAGGTGCAAATCCAGAGCCTGCAGAATAATGAAAGACCCTCACCACCCCAACAACAGCCTGTTCAAGCTGCTGCGGTCAGGCAAACGCCTGCGAACACCAACAACTAGGACAGAGAGACTTCGGCTCAGCTTCTTCCCCCAGGCCATCAGAGTCTTGAACACTGAACTCTCCACACACAAGCACACATGAGCACACACACAACACACACACACACACTGTATACACTCACACACTAGCAGTCACTTTAACATGAACACACACACACACACACACACCATTGAATAATTTTAAATGAAAGAAATAAACAAAATGGGGGGGGTATTAAATCCTATCTATTAATCCGGTTTCTTTCAAATACAGTATTAACTGACTGTATATTATAGCTGTATTTCCCAGTAAACTCCCTATATTAAAACTAAGCTTGACTTTCTGAATGGCTGATTTCAGTAACTTTCTGTGTTCCTCATACTTATTGCATTCCAGTAACACATGCTGAACAGATTCCGGGTTATTGCAGTGTGCACAAATGCCAGTTGGGTGTTTCCCTATCCTATAAAGTGTGTCATTCAATCCAGTGTGACCTATCCTGAGACGGGTAATGACTGTCTCTTCTTTCCGGTTCCTGCCCATCCTACTTGCTATTCCAACTTTCTTCTGAATATTGTACAAATGTCTTCCTGTTTCATTTCTGTTCCAGCTTTCTTGCCATAATTCCTGCATGTGTGTTTTGATGATTGATTTGACCGCAGATTTACTAAGTGGGATATCCATTTCTATTGTTTGTGACTTAAGTGATTGTTTAGCTAATAAATGTGCATTTTCATTTCCTTCTACCCATACATGGGCAGGCACCCAAACGAAGCCAACAGGCATACCTCTACTATATATTTCATAAATTAAATGATTAATCTTAAAAACAATATAGCAGTATTATGTAGCCAGTCCTGGTAGATGATTGGCTGGATGGTGGGTAAACCGTTGTTCAGGAGCCAATGGCTGATGGATGACTACCCATAGTGTTATCTCTGCACTGACTCAGTTTAACCCTTTCACTTCCACACTACATAAGGTTAACCCTTTACTACCACACTACAGAAGGTTAACCTTTCACTGCCACACTACAGAATGTTAACCCTTTACTATCACACTACCGACGGTTACCGTCGGTAATAATAATAATAATAATAATGATACACTTTATTTGTATAGCACCTTTCATACAGAAACTGCAGCTCAAAGTGCTTCACAACAGAAAAAAGACAGGCATAAAATGAGCACATAAAGTGCAGACATATAAAATCACAGTTTTTTACATTAGGATCTAACCTCCCAACAGGCCACCTTGTTTATGGTTTGATTCAGTTTTAAATAGACAATAATAAAAAGAGTAAGATAAAATAGACAGAGTAAAATAGTGCAATAGTGCAGTGCAATACAATTGTAGAATAGAATAGATAAAAAAAATAAAAATTATAATACAGTGCAATAATAGAATAGTAGAATAGAATAGATAGTAAAATTATGCAATAGAATGGACAGAGTAAAATAGTGCTACAGTACAATCAACAGCGGGGTGTATTAGAAGGCTATGGTGAAGAGGTACGTTTTTAGCTTATTTTTTAAAATATCAAGAGATCTAGCTTCCCTAATGTCCATAGGTAGTGTGTTCCATAACTTTGGTGCATAGTTTGCAAAGGCGGTAGTGCGATAGTAAAGGGTTAACCTTCTGTAGTGTGGCAGTGAAAGGGTTAACCATCTGTATTCATCATTTATAGGCCGCATGGATCTCACAGTAGCTTCTGTGCAAACAGCTGTTGGCAGTCGTTTTTCAAGTCAAAATAGTGACCACATAGTATTATTAATGTTAGTTTGATTCAGAAATCGTTATGTAAGGGAGCCCAGTGTGGGTCCTGAGTCCCCTACCTTGGGAAAGCCTGCTCTTGAGTTTTTGTTGCTGTAGTTCTACATCATAAGCACTAGAGGGCAGAACAGTACTGTTTTCATTGACAGGCATGGTGATCAAATATACTAGTGCCAGTTTAATAATGCAAAGAAAACCATATAAACCTTTTTTGACACCATGTCTTGAGGTCAGATATGTTATTTTGTTCAGTTTGTGCGTGAGCATGCACATGTTTCTGTCTGAGTGAGTGAGTGAGTGAGTGAGTGAGTGAGTGAGTGAGTGAGTGAGTGAGTGAGTGAGTGAGTGAGTGTGTGTGTTTGTGTGTTTGTTTCTGTCTGAGTGATGGGGGCAATTTGTCATGATTTTGGGGCTATACAAATACATTTGATTTGATTTAGGTTAGATTCAAATGTATTGTCATTGTACACCACAAGTACAGTACAACAGAGTGAAGTTGGAATCTAACCAGAGGGCAAGGTAAAAGTGCATTAACAATATACAGTGTAAGAAGTGATTAAATGGAATATAAGATGATCTGAATCACTGAGTTATGTGAGTTATTGTAGTTGGTTGATTAGTTGGTTAATCGGTCAGTCGGTAGGTCAGTCAATTGGCTTGTCAGTTGGTCGGTTGGTGGCTTGGTTGGTTAGTTGGCTTGTCAGTTGGTTGGTGGCTTGGTTGGTTAGTTGGCTTGTCTAGTCAGTTAAATAATAGTTAAAAGTTAATAGTGCTTATACCTGATTGCCTATACTCCAGGATCTGTTATCCATACTGTTCAAACTCCTGCATGTCACTGTCTACAACTGCCTTACACACCTACCTCAAACTATATTCTGCATACCGGTATACGTCTGTATGATAGCATGTGCAATAATATATATAATGTGTACTATATCCCCCCCACCCCACCAGCGAACCTCCTCCAATGTACAGTTTTTTCATCAAATGTATACTCTCTTTTTTAGACTATTTTTGTACTGTATGTAAATCTGGTATGTCATAAATGTATAAATGTAGCAGTACTGTCTATCTGTATGTCATATGTTATGATTAATTGAAAATGGGGGACCCTGATGTAAACAAGACGAAAGTCTTTCTCTGGTCTGCATCCCCTTAACAATTTTGTGTATTGAGCTGTACTGTATTGTAACCATTCTGTTGCATCTGTTAATAAAGTTTTCAATCAATCAATCAATCCCTTACCTACTCTTCTAGTTATACCACTGGTCAGTATGACTTATACCTGTAACACTGATGTACATACATCTGATATACTCCAGTTTAATCACTTTGTCCTTTCATATTGCACTTTACTGTTATATTTGTACTGTTTAGACGTCAACTTATTTTCTTTGTATAACGACAATGGATTTAAACCTATTGAGGAAATGTATAACCATGTCTATTATGATGAGTTAAATGCACGGTCCTCTCCACATACAGTAATTCTGTTTTAGTTTCGACCTGGGATGAACTGACTGAACTAATATTATGACTGGCAAATCACCTCCTACTGATTAGTCTTATTCTGAAGTTATTCTACTGTCTCCTAAAGAATAATTATTTGGAGAAAAGTTTAGCTTCTACAATAATTACCTTGTTTGACTCCATAAACTCCTATAGTAAAGAGTGAGCAGCAATATTTTCATGTAAGAGTACAAATTACAGTATAGGATGCAGCCAAGAGTAATTGCTTTCTCGGTAATATGTGGGTGGCTCTGAAAAGAGCCTTTGTGGGGTTTGTCGAGGAGGCTAAATAATTTACTTCTTGGCAGCCTTCTCTGTCTTCTTGGGCAGAAGGACAGCCTGGATGTTGGGCAGCACACCACCCTGAGCGATGGTCACTCCTCCGAGGAGTTTGTTGAGCTCCTCGTCGTTACGCACGGCCAGCTGCAGATGGCGGGGGATGATACGACTCTTCTTGTTGTCACGGGCAGCGTTTCCAGCCAACTCCAAGATCTCAGTGGTCAGATATTCCAGCACAGCGGCCAGATAAACCGGGGCACCGGCTCCAACACAATGAGCATAGTTGCCTTTACGCAGCAGTCTGTGGACACGACCCACGGGGAACTGAAGCCCGGCACGAGAGGAGCGAGTCTTGGCCTTAGCTCTGGCCTTTCCTCCGGTCTTGCCTCTTCCAGACATGTTTATTAGTCTCTTTGGTTAAACGAGTTAGACAAATTTTCTAAGAAAATGAATGCGGTCTTCTTCTTCTTCTTCTAATAATTATTGGCGTTGGCACTAACGTGTTGGTGCATTACCGCCACCTACTGAAATAGATTTTAGAGCTAGATGGATTATGCACATGCCAATCCCTATTCTACACTACTCTATATCCTACCACTCAAACCTGTACTATTTAGAAAATAAAAAATTGCCCTATACCCCACATTCCCTGAACTCAGTCGCAACACTTCTCTTACCTCCAGCTTGATGTGGTCTCTCTCTAACCTTTCTTTGAGGATCTGTCTCTCTTCCCTATACTTACTGCACTCCACTAACACATGCTCCACTCTTTCCTGCCTACTGCAATACTCACACCTACCCGTCTCATGCTTGCCCATTAACCTAAGGCGGTGGTTAGACCTTTCGTTTCATTTTCGTTTCATTGTCAGATGAGTTTCGCCGCAACGCGGCAGCCTCGAGTCACACTTTCGTTTTTGTCACCTGGGCACAGTGATGTAGTACACTGCCAAAGCAGTAGGTGGAGGTAGGTGGCGAACATGAAGGCAATTTCAACCAATCATAACTTGAATGTGCCAATACACTTCCTGGAAGCTCCAGCAAAGAAAATGTCAACAAGGCAGGCGCCTATGCCGCGCCACCATCTTGCCTATTTACTCAATGCAGCAATTCTTTTTCAGCAAAGCCTAATAAAAGTGCAATAAACAAAACGGATACATTCACTGTGTGTTCTGCCTGTCATTTGTTGATGAAACAAAACTAACATCAACACAAGTGACCACCAAGAGCGGATAGTTTAGTCTAAAAAAAGATCGGTAGCATTGTTAGCTGCATGCTAACGTCAATGGAGTATGCCATTATAACAGTATAGCATTGTGGCTAGAAGCTAACATTAGCTCACGCTATTTAGCCAGCACCAAACTGATGATATCGGGAGCCATCAGTAGTTAGATAACATTAGAGACAACGCTGTGTGTATTAAACAAAGGTGAATAGATGACTGGGCCATTTTGTTTAATGCTTGTTAAGTTGAAAGAGGAGCTTTGAGCTAACATGATCTGGTAGCTCACGTTAGCCAGCTGCTCATGCAATCGGTAATGCTAGCAGAATGAATGGATGTAAACTTTATTTAACATATTGCATATGGGTACAATACAATACGGCTCAATACAAACAATTGTTAAGGGAATGCAGACTGTTGTAGCTTGGACTGGGGTCCTTATAACAATAACTTGACAACACATGGTAGCTGCAGCTATTTGGGACAGCTCTGCCTCTGTCCCAAACACACACACACACACACTCTGTTGTCACCGGAAGGGCACGCAGATGGTATCTACTGCACATGGGCGTTTTCGCAACAACGGCTCCGTGCAGACTACACGGCTGTTGTCGGCGCGTTTTTTAGGGGTTCTCCAAAACGCAAACACAATTTAGCGTTTCAGCCGTATCCACCAAAAAACGCATTTCTGTGTAATAGGGACATCAAACGTATTCAAAAACGTATAAAAACGAGCACAAAAACACTGTGTCTAACCCCTGCCTTAGGTGTACTATTTAGCCCTGTGTGTCCTAATCTCATTCTTGATACAATCACTTCTTCCCTCGTACCCCTACCCCCACTTCTCATCTTCCCTACTGCCCTCTGGCTATTATAAAACTGCCTACCTTTACTTCCTCTATCCCACTCCTCCTGCCACTTCTTTTTCATTTCATACTTAACTACACTCTTAACTTCTGCCTTGCTGTACCTCACTTCCCTACTTACTTCTACTCTACTAGCTGCTTCCTTAGCAAATGTATCCGCCAGTTCATTCCCCTCCAACCCTATATGTGCTGGCATCCATATGAAACACACATCTGCGCCTACCCTCCTTACCCTAAACATCGCCTGCGCTATTTCTAAAATAATGTCCTGCCTTGATTCTGACTCTGTGTTCTTTATACTTACTAATGCACTACTTGAATCTGACGCTATTAATACCTTGCTTGGCTTTATTGTTTCCACCCAATTAATAGCTAACAAAATAGCCATTAACTCACCCGTGTATACCGACAATTTATCACTCACCCTCTCCTTTTCCATGATATCTACTTCTGGGCTTATAAATGCAACCCCCACCTTGCCACTGATTGTTTTTGATGCATCTGTGTATACTTTAATCTGCTCTCCATACTTAATTTCTATATACCTATTGACTTCATACCTATCCAACACTTCCTCACCTCTTTCCCTCCTTCTTTCCAATAAATGAAAATCTACCTCCACCTCCTCAAACAGCCATGGTGGAACATCAGACAATGGTACCGTCGGGCTTATCTCCATCTCCCCTATCCCTATCTCCCTACTGTCATTCCCTATTGTCCACCCAAAACTCTTAAACTCTTTCTTTTCTTTTTCCTGACATGCTAATAATACCTTTTGATATTACCTGGGGTGACTCCTTATGGCCCTTTAAGTTTACCCAATACGTTAACGCTATTTGCTTCCGTCTGAACTCCAAAGGAGCTTTATTCATTTCCACTTGCAATGCAGATACTGGGGTTGTTCTGATCGCACCACAGCACAGTCTTAACGCCTGATACTGTATTATATCTAACTTCTTTAATAACATTTTTGATGCAGACTGATACACGATGCAGCCATAATCTAAAGCAGACCTTACTAATCCTATATACACAGCTTTCAAAGAACCCCTACCTGCTCCCCACTCCCTACCCCTCAGGCATCTTACAATATTTAATACTTTCTTACACTTAGCAACAACTTTTCCTATATGGTTTGCCCACGTAAGCCTTTTATCAAACCAAATCCCTAGATATTTAAAGCACTCTACTCTCTCTAACCTTTCCCCATATAACTTAAGACTAACCTGATCTGACACTTTCCTTCTGGTAAAAAATGCCACCTTTGTCTTTGCCACTGAAAATCTAAAACCCCACTCTTGTGTCCACTTCTCTACTTTCTCTACTGCTTCTTGTAATTTCTTAACTATAATATATATTATACTCTATATTCTTTCCCCTTTTCCACATAATCCCATCATCTGCAAATAATGCCACGCCAATACTGCTCTCTATATTCTTAAACACTTCATTTATCATAATAGAAAATAAAACTGGACTTATTACGCTTCCTTGAGGTGTCCCATTCTCCACTACATACTTTCCACTATACTCTTTCCCTACCCGTACACTACTGATATTGGCCTACCTGTTAGAAAGTTTTCCACCCACTTATAAATTCTCCCTCTTGTTGGCGGTTTTTCCAAAAGACCAGTCCTCCAATAACCTTGTTCCCAGTTGTATCTCCGTGAAGTCCTCCAATAACCCTGTGAGGTGTAGGCAGAGTAAAGACCTCACAGAGAGGAGACCAATCAGAAACTACTCGCCCCCGCGTTAGTAATATAAGGCCAGAGTTTCGACACAGCAGCGTATTATTCTTGTTGAAGTGAAGACTGAAACATAGTTTCTCATAATGGCCAGAACTAAGCAGACCGCTCGTAAGTCCACCGGTGGCAAAGCCCCAAGGAAGCAGCTCGCCACCAAGGCTGCCCGTAAGAGCGCACCGGCTACCGGCGGCGTGAAGAAACCTCATCGTTACAGGCCCGGTACCGTGGCGCTGAGAGAGATCCGTCGTTACCAGAAGTCCACCGAGTTGTTGATCCGCAAGCTGCCGTTCCAGCGCCTGGTCAGAGAAATCGCCCAGGACTTCAAGACCGACCTGCGCTTCCAGAGCTCTGCTGTCATGGCTCTTCAGGAGGCCAGCAAGGCTTACCTGGTCGGTCTGTTTGAGGACACCAACATGTGCGCCATCCACGCCAAGAGGGTGACCATCATGCCCAAAGACATCCAGCTGGCCCGCCGCATCCGTGGAGAGCGAGCTTAAAATCGACCTGTTGACTAGTTGTTCCCCTAAAGGCTCTTTTAAGAGCCACCTCAATAATCATGAATGAGCCCCGTTTCCTCATTTTAACTATGTTCTGATTCCACGTGGATGAAGTTGGTGATGTGTAATACGTTCGTTTGATGACAACAAAAAAAGTATATTTGCCTATTCACCTGGGGTGTCTCGCCTTAAGAGAGTAAAGCGGAACAAACTCATAGCTGAAACTCTTCTGCCCTCTACTGGCTAAATGAGAACTTAACTTCTATTAGCTTTCCACACATGTGCCACGCCCGACCAATCGTATCGTAGGAAGCCACGCAGTACTATTTGCATCGACCTAATTGTTGAATATATATAGATACACAAATGTTCTAGAATGTTTGATTATGACATCGTACTGTGACATCACAAATGTTCTAGAATGTTTGATTATGACATCATACTGTGACATCACAAATGTTCTAGAATGTTATGACAAAAAAGATGGTTCAATGACTTTATCTAAATCCAATCAATAGTACTAATGCCGTTTCAATGTAAGGTTATAAAAATAAACATATAAACATTCATATAATACAATAACCTAAATATATAGCTTTGGCTTCTCTACAGAGAGTAAAGCAGAACAAAATCATGGCTGAAACTCTTCTGCCCTCTACTGGCTAAATGATAACTTAAAGGGGCTATGTATTATAAATGTCATTTTTCAGTCTCTAGCATTGTATTATAGTAATAGGAGTTCGTATCAATGTGTTTTAGGGTCTAAATACCATATTGGCGGATTGCTCAGATTCAGCCCAGCCCCTTTCGTTGTCTAGTAAATCAGGTCATATTTTTTTTGAACGGCCAATACGCGTCATATGGCCGCTGGGTAGCGCACAGTGATGCGATTGGCTCTGTGGTTGTAGCGCACCAAACAGGGTTTGACAGAGCGAGAGAGAGAGAGACAGATAGACCTTCGCAACAGAGCACACATACACACTGTGCCGCAGCGCTACAGCTGAAGTTATTATGAAACGCACCAAACAGGGTTTGACAGAGCGAGCGAGCGAGAGAGAGAGAGAATCAGATAGACCCTCGCGACAGAGCACACATACACACTGTGCCGCAGCGCTACAGCTGAAGTTATTATGAAACGCACCAAACAGGGTTTGACAGAGCGAGCGAGAGAGAGAGAGAGAGAGACAGATAGACCCTCGCGACAGAGCACACATACACACTGTGCCGCAGCGCTACAGCTGAAGTTATTATGAAACGCACCAAACAGGGTTTGACAGAGCGAGCGAGAGAAAGAGAGAGACATATAGACCCTCGCGACAGAGCACACATACACACTGTGCCGCGGCGCTACAGCTGCTCCCGAATCGAGAAGGAGAGAGAGAGTGAGAGAGAGAGAGAGACCACCGTGAAAACACTCGGCGCGCAGGTCCCCCCCCCCCATTCGGGAGCACAAGCTGCAGCGCGGCACAGCAGCAGACCCCCCGAACGGGAGAGGGAGAGAAGGGGACCCGCACGCAGAGCGTCCACACAGTTCTCCCCCTCTCTCTCTCTCTCTCTCTCTCTCTCTCTCTCTCTCTCTCTCTCGCTCTCTCTCTCTCTGCCACTCGCAGACTGTGTGGATTGACTGCCACTGAAAGTGCTTATGGGCGGAGCCAAGCCAATAACAGGCTGAAATCCTGAGGCTGGAAAATGATGCTTTTGAGTACTCCATTAGAAACATAAAACAATGATTATTTTTGGAATAAACCTTACAGATGTGTTACATAGACTCACAGGAATTGTGTAAAGTTGCCCAAATAGTGCTAGGAATAGCAATACATAGCCCCTTTAACTTCTGTTAGCTTTACACACGTGCGCCACGCCTGACCAATCGTATCGTAGAAGCCACGCAGTACTATTTGCATCGACCTCCTACAAATAAGGCAGGAAACCGTAAGCGACCGTCACCATTCGATTCTGATAAGCCGTCGAATATGCCTGAACCAGCCGAGCCAGCGCCCAAGAAGGGCTCCAAGAAAGCCGTCACCAAGACCGCTGCCAAGGGAGGCAAGAAGCGCAGAAAGTCCAGGAAGGAGAGTTATGCCATCTACATTTACAAAGTCCTTAAGCAGGTTCATCCCGACACCGGCGTTTCCTCCAAGGCCATGGGGATCATGAACTCCTTCGTTAACGACATCTTCGAGCGCATCGCTGGAGAAGCCTCTTGCCTGGCTCTCTACAACAAGCGTCGCACCATCACCTCCAGGGAGATCCAGACCGCTGTTCGTCTGCTGCTGCCCGGTGAGCTGGCGAAGCACGCTGTGTCTGAGGGAACCAAGGCTGTGACCAAGTACACTAGCTCCAAGTAAACTATCCTGTTCACTGAAGACGAATCAGAGGCCGCGCTCCGTGACGCGTTCGAGGATACAGACTGGGACATGTTTAAAGGAAGCGCCAGTGACGTCAGCGAGTACGCTGATACCGTTGTGAGTTACATAACAACAGTGGCAGACGGTATTGTCCTCACAAAGAAGGCGCGGGTTTTCCCAAACCAGAAACCTTGGGTGGACAGCACTATAAAAGCAGCCCTGAACTCACGCACCACGGCTTATAACCTGGGCAGAGAGTCAGGAAATATGGAAGAGTACAAGGCTTCAGTCTACACTCTGCGCAAGGCTGTTAAACTTGCTAAGAGGACATATGCTGAGAAACTGGAGACACAAATGGCACAAAACGACACAAGAGGCTTGTGGAGGGGACTGAAGACAATAACTGACTACAAAGTCAGCGCCCCCTCAATGGGGAGCGACGACGCCTCTCTCGCGGACAAACTCAACTCCTTCTACGCTCGGTTCGGTGTAGACAGTGTCGCCGCTAGCCCTCTGGCTAGTGACGTCACTGGCGCACCGGCTGTTGTGGAGGGGGGGGGGGCAACCGCGGGGGGGCGGGGGCGCTCTCTCGTTGTCGGAACACAGTGTGAGAAGAGCATTTATGCAGGTGAACACCAGGAAGGCTGCGGGCCCAGATGGTATAACAGGACGCATACTTAAGTCCTGTGCAAACCAGCTTGCCCCGGTGTTCACCGCCATATTTAATCAATCCCTGGCGGAGTCAGTAGTCCCTGCCTGCTTCAAGATGTCTACCATAATCCCTGTACCGAAGAAACCCTCCCCAACATGCCCAAATTACTACAGACCGGTGGCACTCACCTCTGTGGTCATGAAATGTTTCGAGAGGCTGGTCAAGGACCACATTTGTGCCTCTCTCCCCAGTGATATGGACCCTATGCAATTTGCATACAGGACAAACAGGTCCACTGACGACGCAGTCTCCCAGGTACTGCACAGCACTCTCTCCCACCTTGACCGTCAGAAGGGGGGCTATGTGAGACTGTTGTTCATTGACTACAGCTCAGCGTTCAACACCATAGTTCCCACCAGACTGGTGGACAAGCTGATCGAGCTAGGTCTGAGCTCCGCCCTGAGCGCCTGGGTACTGGACTTTCTGAGTGAAAGACCCCAGGCGGTCAGGGTGGGGGGTCAGACCTCCAACACCATCACCCTGAGCATCGGGTCCCCCCAGGGCTGTGTTCTAAGCCCCCTGCTGTACTCACTCTACACACACGATTGTGTGGCCAAGTTCAGCTCCAACTCCATAGTGAAGTTCGCCGAGGACACGGTGGTGGTGGGGCTGATCTCGGACAACGACGAGAAGGCCTACCGAGAGGAGGTTGAGGTACTGGAACGTTGGTGCCAGGACAACAGCCTGCTCCTGAACATTGGTAAAACCAAGGAGCTGATCGTGGATTATAGGAGAGGACAGCAGGAGACACACACACCACTGATGATTAACGGGGCTACCGTGGACAGGGTGAGCAGCTTCAAGTACCTGGGGGTCCACATCTCAGAGGATCTGACATGGTCAACACACATAGACACAGTAGTAAAGAAAGCGAAGCAGCGCCTCTACCACCTGAGACAGTTAAGGAAGTTCAGAGTATCGGGGAAGATACTCCAGTCCTTCTACTCAGGAGCTGTAGATAGCATCTTGACCGGAAACATCACTGCCTGGTATGGGAACAGCACGGCACAGGACAAGAAGGCCCTACAGAGAGTGGTGCGCTCAGCCGAGCGTACCACGGGTATTGCGCTACCTCCCCTGCAGGCTCTATACAACAAGAGGTGCAAATCCAAAGCCTGCAGGATAATGAAAGACCCCCACCACCCCAATAACAGCCTGTTCCAGCTGCTGAGGTCAGGCAGACGCCTGCGAACCCCAGCTACTAGGACGGAGAGGCTTAGACTAAGCTTCTTCCCCCAGGCCATCAGAGCCTTGAACAATGAACATTGAGAGACACAGAAACTGAACTATCCACACACAAGCACACACAAGCACATACACGACACGCACGCTGAGCACGCTCACACACTAGCAGCCACTTTAACACTCATGCCGCACACACGCACACTTATGGCCAGAGGAAAGGCCACTTTAAATTAGTATAACATCAGGAACAGTGTATTGCACTACTAAAGCTACCTAGCATGTCCTATATGCTCTGTAAATACTATGTACAGATACCGAGATGGCACACCATGTACCTGTTTATTGCACTGTTGTTGTTATTGGATTCTTTAATATGTTGTACCACTGTATTTTTATTGGATTCTATTATATGTTGTACCACTGTATTGCACATCGTCGCGGGCAAGACCAGCCGCATTTCATTGTATACCTGTATGCCGTGACAATTAAAACTCTTGACTTGACTTGACTTGACTTGATTAACCCAAAGGCTCTTTTAAGAGCCACCCACCACTTTCATGAAAAGCAATTATTGTACTCTAGTGTGTGGAAGTGAAGGGGGCTTATCGAAGTATATAACTTCGTTAGTATTACTTTTGGGATGGTTTATTTCCACGATACTTCCAGCACGGCAACAAAGCAAACACAACTTTATATATTATATAAATATGGAGAATATACCAGAAACAAACTAATATAAAATATAGATCAGATATAGGTTCTTAATTGGAGAATGTTGATTGTTATTAAGTCAGGTTTGATTAGTGGGTCCTACTAACGCAGATACTTTACCGCAACGAGTTGAGCCCTTTATTGTGGAAATACATAAATTGTCATCATTATGGTGCATTTATGTCCATGCGTAAATTAACACTGACACTATTGGAATGACTACGGGTGATGGCCCATTAGTGGACACAGCAGATTAATGTAATTTTATTTATTCAGACCGGTTTGGATTATGTTGGCACATAATTATGTTCCCCACTACCTCACATTAAATATCTACACAAGCAACTGTCGTGGAAATATATTATCATGTTCTTATATATCTGTTGTTTTATCATGTCATACAGCTTGAGTTTCACTCCGACCGGATTTGCTGGTTAATGTGTGTATGTCTCTTTAAGATACTCTATCATTTTCTCAATCATAGCGAAGTTGCTGTTTCTACCAGCCATGGAGCCAGAACCCAGGGTCATGGGAACTGTAAGATGGAGCGCTGTTTTCCTTCCGGGCTTAGCCATAGCATAGTCGTATTATTGGTTTCTCTAACCAGCCATTTTGTTTTCTTCTACGTCATTTTCATGTATTCAATTGTATGTCTGACCAGGCCTCTGGGTCAGTCCCTGTCAGACGCTAGTGGGTAAACATGTCTGTCTCTGGCGGGTGACTGGCCTGGCAGCGTGGCCACGCTGTCATGAACTTTCTTTATTAAATAAACCTTCTTATTATTATTAATAATGACTCAGAATGATTAATGTAGGCGGCTCATCGTTTGTCCTTTAATAATTCCCATTACAGATGGCGACGAGATGTTTTTTTAACCGATGGGTGTCGAGGTCGGCCGCCAAACGGACTCTGCAGAAAGGGTGAATCCTGGAATTCCGGGGGAGTGCTGTCTCGAGGCTCCTCCGTGCGAGACACCGAGGGGAGAGAACCAGCTGCGCCGTCCGCTTGGCTGTCACCTCCGGCATGAACCTTGGGGACGCGTGATGAGGAACACTCGGTGAGCTGTTGACATTCTGATTTCTGTTTAAAACATTTTTTGTTTTTAAATTTATAATTAGAGGTCTAAACTAGAACATGGTGCCGGTCAGAGCTATTTTTTAAATGTATATTACTATGTGCTCTGCAGTGGTTATTTTTTTCATTGTATTTGTGTATTACTGTGCTTGGTAGACTGGCGATGGTTTTTTCTATAGTTTCTCAATCTTGGTACGTCCCGAATGTATTAGGCAGGGATTAGGCTCGTGCCTTATAGACGGGGTTGGGGGGCCTACCACGAGTATAATAAAATATGTTGACGACGAGAAGAATTATGGGGTATTTTTTTTAATTAGGTTAATATATATTTTAGAGCGATGGGGGTCGAGTTGGCCGCGAGCCGAGGCGCTATGCGGGCAGGTTGAAATCTTGGGTTTCAGGGAAAGCGCTTTCTTCTCCTCAATACTCCCCCGCACATGGGAAGGGAGTGAGGAACCGCCTGCTAGCGTCCGTTTGGCTGCCAACTACGGCTAGAATCCATGGGAGCGCGTGGGGGAGATATTCGGTGAGCATTCTGTTTAGAAGCGGTTATTTATAAAGTAGCCATTCTGTTTAAAAGCGGTTATTTATAAAGTGGCCATTCTGTTTAAAAGCGGTTATGTATAAAGTAGCCATTCTGTTTAAAAGCGGTTATTTATAAAGTGGCCATTCTGTTTAAAAGCGGTTATGTATAAAGTAGCCATTCTGTTTAAAAGCGGTTTTTGTTTCTATCTATAAAGTAATTATGCGAGTGGGGTATTGAATATAGGATAATGTGTGTAACCCCCCTGTGTTTCCTTGAGTACTGGGATTTAAGGGGTATGTTCTGGCTGTACGCTGTTTACAGGGCTTTTTGTCTCCGAGTGCTCAGGAGGAACCAATTTTTGGGGGCCACATAATTTGTACATAGTATTGTTTTTTTTGGGTACCTTTTTATGGTTTTCCTCTGGACACTTTAAATTAAGAGGTATGTTCCGATAATTGGCGTGAATTACATTTGTATCCGAAATAACAGGCGTGTGCAAAGTACTGTGGGTATAGTGGAAACTAAAGTGATGTTCATGCAAATAGTTTTAGGCACTGATTCTGGAAGTATATGAGAAGGTTTAGATTCTGTGGGTTTCCTAACAGAGAGGCGGGAAGTTGGACCGTGCGTGGGATGCCAAAAGATAGGGGGACAGGGGCTTAGGTCGTGTGATTGGTTTTCCACTACCTTATCTGGTCATACTGCAGTTTTTCTGAAAAGAAATAAGATAGGGGCATTGTATCCGAAATAACAGGCGTGATACGTATCCGAAATAACAGGCGTGATACGTATCCGAAATAACAGGCGTGATACGCTACTCCACAGAGCTTTTTTCTCGAAAGAGTTCAGAGGAAACGATTTGTCTGCCACATATTTTATTGTGGGTTTTTATTTTTTGTCTTTTATTTTCTGTTTGGTTTTGTTTATTTTTTGTTTGTTTTTGTTTGTTTTGTGTTTACCTAGAAAATGGAAAATGTGGACAGTTTAGAGGGGCCAGAAAGGGGGGCCTGTGGGGTCATGACGGGAGAAGCTAAGAATCTGTTTTTCTGTCTTTTCTCCCACGGTGTGCCCGGGGCTGGATTTTGGGCTCGGTGTCTTTCCGTGTGCGTCACCGCCACCGGCCGTCCCGTCTCCTATCCGCTGGTCTCGCCGGCGACCATCAACTCCGGTGCGCCGGGCATTGGTATAAAGACTGTGCCTATAAGTAGGTGTTTGAGGGGAAAAAAGCACAATGGCGTGCGGAGGTGCAGGACGGGACGGGCCCACAGCGCATTGGCTGGACGCACGGCGGGGAGACATCGACCTGAGCTCAGGCAAAGTATAGCGCACACTCACATGCACGCACACAGATCGATGGAGACACAGGTACAGCAATATATTAAGGCCATGTGAACAAATCACTGACAATGGGCCTTCTGAAATTTGTATTAGTAGCTCCAAAGTGATCATAAAGTGTATAGGGTTTAGGTATACCTTTGAGACTGGGATTTAAATACATTTCAATATATACCCTGTTTTGAAAAAAAAAAAAAAAAAAAAAAAAGAGAGCAGCCATAAAGGCACAAATATGGGTAATTATTTTTATTAAATGCAGGATAGAATAGAAACAAGTGCATACTGTAGCACAGGCTGTGCACGCTGTTATATTACATAGAAATATTTTCCTCTGTCTGTGTAGGCACACACACACACACGTTTACATGCACGCACGCTGTGATAGGGGATAAACAATTCGCTATTTTATCTGCATCGTTTGTGTTTATCTGCATCGTTTGTGTGTGTTGACATTGCCATGGGTGAATTTACGTCAGTTAGTATCTTGTTATTGACAGTATAGCTGGACTGTTTTTGCTCATCATCACATTGTATCAGCCACCAAAATACTCATCAATATTTACATAGATTGACACTTGTGTCTGTGATCAATACATAGAACTTATCCATACTTAAGTGTCGAATGTGTTGTCGTTATACAGCACAAATACAGTAGGCCTACAGTGGGAATACATGTGGCAAACATAGTGAGTCTATGGAGAGCGGTCTATAGTGAGAGTTTAGAGGGAGATGACACTGGGTCTAAAAGGACTTATGTGCGCTATCATACAAGTAGTGTAACGTATGTTGTTTTACTTGCTACTGCCGGAGAAATTGGGCTGCTAAATGAGGATTAGAGATCAGTAACGTTTTGGTGGTGTTCGTTCAGTGATAACAACATTGGCTAAATAGCTAACAAAATGAATACAACATATAGCGTGGCTAACGACACAGAATAACGTTAAAACAAGTGCATGCATGATTGTTTACAATAAGCGGGTGGTCAAAGGACTGACATAACGGGTAGATTGCCTGCACACCACGGGGCACACAGGGGTTCCGCGAGGTGCCTGATGGGAATGTTTCTTTAAGAACAACTATTGAACTAAACAAATAGTCTATCTAGTGCTTCATGTGTATACAATAAGTGCTTAATCTAATAACATGAACTAAAAAAAAAAAAGTCGATCAAAATGTCTTCACACGTTTCGTAAAGTTATTATAGGAACTTTATCAACTTGACGTCCGCGGCAGGCGTCATTGCTTTTACCAACAGGGTTCCCAACGCGGCTCTGGTTCGTTATCGTTTACAAGGGAATACAAAGCGACTGTCGTGATAATCACACAACAATACTTCCGGTCCGGTCGGTGGGCTTCATAATAAAAGTCTAGAACACCGGAAAAGACGGAGCGGTGGGCTTCAAAATAAAAGTCTAAAACACCGGAAAATAAGTTTATTTTGTACAGCGTTTTCCTCCACGAGTACTCGAGTACATCATGTGATCAATCGATCTGGATTATTTTTGCCCATCCCTAGTTTATCCTGTGCTGAAGTCTCCATTCCAATAGAGATAGTGTATATTTTGGTCTTTATTTTGCTATACATTGCAGCAAGTCATATTGTTTATTGTTGAAAAGGATCCCCATTAGCTGTCGCCTAAGTGGCGAGGGGAAGCCACTGTATATATATATATGTATATATATATGTTATGTGTGTATATATATATATATATATATATATATATATATATATATATATATATTGGGGGGAGAGACAGGTATAATGGGGGGGGCAGAAGGAAGGGGCTTCACTATGGAAATGTGCTTGGAAGACACAAAACATAACAACATGAGATACATATGACAATCACAATTAACAATGTAGACATCATTATCAACATCAGCTCACATATTTAAGTAGTGCATTCTTAGGTGGTATTTGAAAGACACTTTACTATTCAATTTACTTATGTTCAGTGGGCAGTTATTCCAATGATTGATGGCACGATGAACAACAGTCCTCTTTAAAGATTTTGGTATTGTATGAGAGGGCGCTGTCATCAGATATCAACGTAGTATGTGCGTTTCTCTTTAAGAGAGGCACACATTAGCCAGTCAAAACAATTTGGTTATGATCTATGTTGATCCTTGCTATAAGGCCATAAGTGACATTGTTATGGGATCCGCTCTGTTTTCCTTGTAAAGCAGCCATAATAGTCATTTCAGCCAATCCTCAGGGTGATGTTCCAGTTCCTTCCACGTCATATGTATATATATTAATTTTGTATTAACGGTCTTGCGGAACGAGAGATCGTCCTCACTTGGTGATCGGACATTTGTTTACATGGTCTGATCTTCAACTGTGCATTCCTTATCAATTGATCTATGTGAGGAATTAAATCTATTTTCTATTTCCTTATTTCAACTTTTGGACTCAGAACAAGTTATTGCTCATTATTATATTATTAATCTCCCATTTGTTATGACGCCAGCTGTAATAGTGTGTTTTGGGACAGGCGAGTGGAAGAGGTACATGCGCGTTCACAAGTAATGTATGCTTGTGGATAATAGAGTGGATATGTATTAATACTCCCAGATGAAGGTAATAGGCTAATGTGTTGGACCTGATAGGCTGTCCCTCCTAGTTGTGGGCTTTCAGAGGCAGGGCAGAGGGAACAGAGCGAGTGGAGAACAAGACAAACCACTCAAGTTAACGTAAAGCTGCAATATGTAGCCACTCATATCTCTCTTTTGTCTTTTTTCTCCCACGTACACCTCTCCTTTGTAGTTTCTCGGGGGGGGGTCCTCCGTCTCTGTGCCAAACCAATGCCCGCCGGCCCTACTGACCACTGCCCCAGTGAGAGGAAGCTGCTCCCGGAGAAGCATATGCCTATCAGCCTGCTCTAGCATGCAGCTGGCCTACTACTCTAGCCTGCAGCGGGTCTACTGCATGCTCTGGCCTGCAGCTGGACACGACGACGCAGCTATGAGCTACATCAGACACTGCCCAACAGCTGACCACAGCTGGGCCATCACTGGCCGAGTCATTGCCGAAGATAAAGAACTAAGACAGTTCAATCCTAACTGCGATTCATCAACAGGCTTTTAATGTCGGAGGATAAGACAGTTAGCCTGTTTTCAGTTGTGAAAACGAACCAAGGACGGTGCGAGAGAACAGGCCATCTGCAACGACGAGGGAACCATCAGACTGGATCGGCCCGAGGGTGTTTGGTGGCGGAGAGGGGGGGACCTGCCTGAGATTCAACAACTGATTAAGAGGCAAGTCTGACCCACATCACATTACATTATCTCAGAAATATTAAGTAACAATGTACTGAACTTTGTTAAAGAATGGAAATGTTTTTGCAAATTGTAGTTTTGTTTTGTTTTAGCTATCTGAGGGTATAGCCTTGATCTTTTCCTCTGCTTGAGAGATTCCAAGCACTGTGCAGTTTGCAGTCACGTGTTCTTGCTGTAATCTGTTTTCGCTCTACTGAAAGGGTTTTGTGAGAATGTTTTTGTTTTGAATAAGGGGAATTATGATTCTGCAAGATACTCTCCTGTTTTTTCTTTTGTGATTTCAATTTTTCAGCTTGGTGGTGGGAGAAGTATGGCCTTGACAAAACCAGAGGCTGGACTATACCCTTGAGTCCTGCAACCACCGTCTGGGCATTTGCAAAGAGACGCTAATGATGGTTGCTGTTATGACAACTTCTCTTTTGCACGTGACACGGGGTCTATGCAGAGGACCTTTTGTTTTTTAGATAATAAAAATAGTTTGTGCTGAGTTTAATGATGATAATATGTTTGTTGTCTTTATGAAATGATAATGATTGTGATTAATATTATCAATAGGAGGGAACTGTCGTGGAAATATATTATCATGTTCTTATATATCTGTTGTTTTATCATGTCATACAGCTTGAGTTTCACTCCGACCGGATTTGCTGGTTAATGTGTGTATGTCTCTTTACGATACTCTATCATTTTCTCAATCATAGCGAAGTTGCTGTTTCTACCAGCCATGGAGCCAGAACCCAGGGTCATGGGAACTGTAAGATGGAGCGCTGTTTTCCTTCCAGGCTTAGCCATAGCATAGTCGTATTATT
The DNA here is from genome assembly GCF_963971535.1 of Notolepis coatsorum. Taxonomy (NCBI): domain Eukaryota; kingdom Metazoa; phylum Chordata; class Actinopteri; order Aulopiformes; family Paralepididae; genus Notolepis; species Notolepis coatsorum. The sequence continues at coordinate 180,085,897 of NC_140170.1, read as the reverse complement.
GGTTTCTCTAACCAGCCATTTTGTTTTCTTCTACGTCATTTTCATGTATTCAATTGTATGTCTGACCAGGCCTCTGGGTCAGTCCCTGTCAGACGCTAGTGGGTAAACATGTCTGTCTCTGGCGGGTGACTGGCCTGGCAGCGTGGCCACGCTGTCATGAACTTTCTTTATTAAATAAACCTTCTTATTATTATTAATAATGACTCAGAATGATTAATGTAGGCGGCTCATCGTTTGTCATTTAATAATTCCCATTACACAACCATTATATTATACAGAACAAGTGGAACATTGTCTCACAAAAGGCTATTTTATAGACCCCCACTATTTATATGAAACAGGCACGGCTACAAAACACGACTTGTAGTTCTACCCATTTATTTATGTGATTAGTGATCCAGACCAGCAACATTGGCAGGTAAATAAAATGGTCTCAACGAGTCGCAACGCTTAAGATAATTTACAAGTTGAGAGCCCCTACAATTGTGGAAATACACAAATTGCTGTCAAGTCAATTTATGTTCGTGCATGCTGTAATCTATATATATATATATATCCCTTACTATTTATACCGCTGTCCAGTATGACTTACCCATATTGTTTTTTTTCTGTTCAAATTAATAATCACTTGACCTCTATGACATGCCATTTATAATTTTACATTATATCGTTAAGCCTTCAAAACACGCAGACAACACATTAAACATCACTTCTAATCAGCACTGTACAAGTGTACCCATTAGTGAACACTGTCAATTGTTATGCATTACGCGTTTATCGCCTTACACTTATGTCCGAGCTAACAACGTAAGTTACACAACCAAATTGTATTTTGACAAACGACAATATTGCATTTTCAAGAAGAGGTGGGTGGCTCTGAAAAGAGCCTTTGTGGGGTTTGTCGAAGAGGCTAAATAATCTACTTCTTGGCAGCCTTCTCAGTCTTCTTGGGCAGAAGGACAGCCTGGATGTTGGGAAGCACACCACCCTGAGCGATGGTCACTCCTCCCAGCAGTCTGTTGAGCTCCTCGTCGTTACGCACGGCCAGCTGCAGATGGCGGGGGATGATACGACTCTTCTTGTTGTCACGGGCAGCGTTTCCAGCCAACTCCAAGATCTCAGCGGTCAGATATTCCAGCACAGCGGCCAGATAAACCGGGGCACCGGCTCCAACACGATGAGCATAGTTGCCTTTACGCATCAGTCTGTGGACACGACCCACGGGGAACTGAAGCCCGGCACGAGAGGAGCGAGTCTTGGACTTAGCCTTCACCTTCCCTCCTGTTTTACCTCTTCCACTCATGATTCAGTTTATTCTAGAGATGAACACAGAATAATGTGGTTAACACGCCGAAGAGCCGTCTTTATATCCTCACTAAGGTTCGTGCTTATTGGTCAAATATGGCTCCGTTATTACTTACTTTTATTTTTTCCATCCTTTCCTTGTACAGTGTCCTTGAGTCTGAGAAAGGCGCTTCTCTCTTAAAATTCAATCTATTATTATTATTATTATTCCGTGCATCATCACCCAATCAGAGAAGGACTGACAGAGATAATAGGGGTTGGTTTACATTGTTGGCGAACTTTTCATACGATCTCTCCACCAATGATACACGCAAATGTAGGCGGTGAAAGGGAATTATAATAACAACGTGGATATTGTTATATCAGCGTATACGGCGCGCCCCACAGAGCCAACAATATAGAACCATGTCACTATACTATGAATAATAACCCCATAGACAGGCTTATTGGAATGTCTTATAACCTCTAACATAATACCAGGCCTGTTATGCCTTTATAGCAGATATTTTTTGACATATTCTCATTATTGGATCAGCGCTCTGCCTGTTGGACAAACAGTTAATATATAACCTCTTCTTGAAAATGCAATATTGCCGTTTGTCAAAATACAATTTGGTTGTGTAACTTACGTTGTTACCTCGGACATAAGTAAGACGATAAACACGTAATGCATAACATTTGACCGTGTCCACTAATGGGTACAGTGCTGGTTATAAGTAAATGTTTGATTGATTCATTGAAAACTTTATTAACAGATTGCAGAATGGGTACAGTACAGCTCAATACATACAATTGTTAAGGGGATGCAGACAAGAGAAAGACTTTCGTCAGGGTCCCCCATTTTCTATTCATCATAACATATGACATACAGATAGACAGTACTGCTACATCTATACATTTATGACATACCAGATTTGCAAATACAGTACTGTTTGTGATACAAAGAGTATATACATTTGACGTAGAAACTGTACATTGGAGGAGGTGGGGTGGGGGCGGACTGTACATTGGAGGTGGGTGGGGGACACTGTACAACTGTACAAAGCAAAACTGTACATTGGAATATTGACAAAACCATACTTGGTAATTTAATGTACATTGGAGGGGGTTGGGTTAGGACATTTACAGGGGCCAGTTTCGAATTGCAGTCTCCCGTAGGTGTTCTTTGAGAGTGTTTTTGAAAGTGGGTAGTGATTGATTGATTGAATTGATTGATTGATTGATAAGTTTATTAACAGATTGCAGAATGGGTACAGTACAGTACAGCTCAATACATACAATTGCTAAGAGGATGCAGACCTGAGAAAGACTTTCGTCTTGTTTCCATCAGGGTCCCCCATTTTCAATTCATCATATGACACACATGACATACAGATAGACAGTTCTGCTACATCTATACATTTATGACATACCAGATTTTCAAATACAGTACTGTTTGTGATACTAAAAAAATCCAGAAGAAGAGTATATAGATTTGACATAGAAACTGTGCATTGGGGGAGGTTGGGTAGGTGGGGTGGGGCTGTACATTGGAGGTGGGGGGGGGGGGGGGGGGGGGGGGGGGACACTGTACATTGGAATACTGACATACATTTGACATGGAAACTGTACATCGGAGGAGGTTGGGTAGGTGGGGTGGGGTTGGGTGGGGCTGTACATTGGAATACTGACAAAGCCATGCTTGGTCTTTATTGTACAACTGGGTTAGGACATTTGTAGGGGCCAGTTTTGAATTGCAGTCTCCCGTAGGTGTTCTTTGAGAGTGTTTTTGAAGGTGGGTAGTGATTTACATTCCTTTACAGCTTTGGGTAGGGCGTTCCACATTGTTGTGGCATAATTGCGAAATGTGTTTAGTCCCTTGTTTGAGCCGAATCTGGGTTTTACATGATTTGTGGAGCTCCCTCTGGTGTTGTGATCATGGTATTCACTGACCTTTGGGAAGTATTTTGACATGTACATGTGTACCTTGGTCGTGTAGTGTATCTTGTAGACCAGGCCCATTGCAAGTTGCTGTACTCTGTTGTCTACTCTAAGCCATCCTAGGTTGGCAAAGTGTGCAGGGGTGAGGTGGGTTCTAGGAGTCAGGTCAAGCAGTAGTCTGACTAGTTTGTTTTGAGATGTTTGTAATTTGGTTTTTAGTGCCTTTGAGGTGCTTTGGTACCATGAGGTGCAAGCATAGTCGTAGTACCCTTGAATGAGTGCTCCTGCCAGAGTCTTCAGGGTATTCTTGTTTACCAGGGAGGAGATCCGGTACAAGAATCGAGTTCGTTGATTGACTTTTTTTATTACATTGGATGCCATTTTGTCACAGGAAAGATTAGCCTCTAGGATGGAACCCAGGTAGGTAATTTCATCTTTCCTTGTGACAATATTGTCACCCACTGTAACTGAGAAGCCGTCTGTTTTGCTGAGTTTGTTATTTGAACCGAAGAGAATGGACTCTGTTTTGCCCATGTGTAATGATAGTTTGTTGTCGGCGAGCCATATGCAGATTTTGCCTAGTTCCGAGCTGAGGGTTTTTTCAACCTGTAACTTGTTCTTGTCAGAGACCAGCAGGGCTGAGTCGTCCGCAAACAGGAACAAGTTGCAGTCACAAGCTGACGACATGTCATTTGCATAAATTAGGAACAGTAGTGGTCCTAGTATGCTTCCTTGTGGAACACCACAGTTCACTGTGAGGGGGGGGGATAGGGTACCGTTTACCTCCACCATCTGTTCTCTCCCCTCCAGGTAGGATTGTATCCAGCTCACTGATAAACTATCAAAACCAATTGCTTTTAGCTTGTCAATCAGAATGGTGTGATTGACAGTGTCGAAGGCCTTTTGTAGGTCTAGCATGACCATGCCGCAGTATTTGCCCGCGTCCACCTCTTGCTTGATGTGGTCGTTCAAATAGAGAAGGCATGTGTCAGTGGAGTGGGATGTTCTGAAGCCAGATTGGAATTCGTAGATTAGATTTTTATCCGTAAGGTACTTTTCGACCTGTTCGTATACTATTTTTTCCATGACTTTCGAGATGGATGTAAGGATAGAAACAGGGCGGTAGTTGCCTGGGTCTAATTTGCTGCCCTTTTTGTGCAGGGGTGTTACTCGCTATTTTGAAGTCCTTGGGGACGTGTCCCTGTTTTATGGAGAGGTTTATTATGTGTGTGATGACTGGGGTGATGGCGGCTGCTGAGTCTCTGAGGAATTTGGAGGGGATGTTGTCATGGCCAGTGGCCTTGTTCGGTTGGAGGGCGCTCAGTTTATTGAGTACCTCATCTGTAGTTACCATTTCCAGTTTGAAATCGTCTTTGTGGACGCCTAGGTTCTTGTAGTATGCTACTATGTGTTCTACCCCATACTGCCCTGAGTGGGAGGGTAGTTTGTTTACCAGTGTTGTGGCTATGTTTGTGAAGAAAGTGTTTAAGTAATTGGCTACATCCAGTTTGTCTGTGATGAGCGTGTTGTCCGTCTTTATGTTTATGTTTGAGAACCTGGTTTTAAGTTTTTTACTGCAGCCTAGTTGATTATTGAGTAATTTCCAAAGTTCACGTGGTTTATTTTTGTTTTCCTCAGTTTTGTCATTGATGACATTTTTTTTTGCAGTTTTTATCATGGAGTTTACGTCATTTCTTAGTCTGTTTCTTTCTAGTTTGAGTTCAGTCACGTGGGCTTGGAGTTCACTGCTCGTGCTTTTGGTAAGCTTTGACTGACTTTTATGAAATTCAGAGCATTTTTTGTCTCTGGCTTTCATAGCGGTCAGTATTTCAGTGTGCATCCACGGCTCAGCGCGATTTTTTACCCTGGTGGTTCTTAGGGGGGCCATGTTGTTTAGTATTGTTGAGAATTTGGTTTTGAAGCCAAGCCAGGTTTCTTCAACCAGTGTACCATTGAGTTCATCTGACCAGTCCAGGCTCTTCAGTTCAAGGTTAAAGGCCTCGCTAGAGTACGTTTTGAGGTCTCTAGATGTGACCATTTTGTGACAGCCAGCCTTTTGCTTTGGCTTTTTGCGGGAACAGAATATCATATAATGATCACTTAACCCGCATGCTATCACCCCTTTATTGGAGATCATGGACTTGTCGGAGGTCAGGATGAGGTCAATGGTAGTCTGGGTTGATTCACACACCCTTGTGGGTTGGGTGATTAGCTGGCTGAAACCGTGCAGATCAGAAAATCTACTGAAGGCCTTGAAGACGGGTGCTGCTTTACGTAGCATATCCGTGTTCCAGTCCCCAATAAGGATTTTTTCTATGCCCTCCACCCCAGTTAAGCACCCATCAAGTGTGTCATAAAAGCCACTCTGTTCTGGTGGTCTATAGATTGTGCCTATTAGTACTGATTTTGCCCTTTCAAATAAGATTTCAATCCATACAGTTTCAATCTCGTCATGGTTAAGGTCAGTACGGTTGCTGAATTTGGTATCTTTGTGTATATACACACAGACACCACCTCCATACTGGTTCCTATCCCTCCTGATGATTGAATAGTCCTCGATTTCTATCTCTGGATCCTGAACAGATGAGTCAAGTTTTGTTTCTGTGAAACATAATATATTAGCCTTACCGTTTAAAAACAAATGTCTGATTTCAGCCAATTTCGGTTTCAAGCTGTTAATGTTTAAGTGAAATATGTGAAGTCCATTTGAGTTTGTTATTTCATTAATGTTGTCAAGATCAAATTGTTTTTCCACTGTGGTGTGTGGTTGATCTTGTGGCGGTAGGTGGGGAGGGGGGGATGGGGTCCTGTGTTCATTGATGTTAGGAGGGGGGGTGGGGATGATCCTTTGTCCTCTGCTGGTGTCTGTATTGCTCGGTGTGAAAGCCCGCGACGTGGGGGGGGGCTGGTCGCTGTCCACAGATGTGTCTGGAAGTCCTCCATTGTGGGGGAGGGGGGGTGGGTCTGCCTTTTGACCTGGCCCGGGTAGCCTAGCTAGCATGGCGGGGCTAGCCAAGCCAGCCGGCGGGTCCCTGGTGATCTCGACGTCCTGCGTCGCTCTGTGTCCCCTGGTTGTAAGCTCTCTGCCTCTCGCATCTCGCCTCATCTGCAGGGGCTTCGGTGAGGGCATGTCGCCGTCTGCTGGCCGGTTGGTGCATCCGCTGGCTGTTGTGAAATATGCGTGGATGTTGTTGATGTTGCTGTCGACGGCCGGCATCGATGTGAGGAGGAGCCGTTGATTCTTCGCCTGTCGGCGTGTTAAAACCGGTCCCGGGTTTTGGTGAATGTCACCCGACAGGAGCAAGTATAATAGAAACATAGATTTTCTATTAAACTGGCCTGTCGGGGGTAGTTTCTTTCGGTCCGGGTTCGCTGTTAAGACTCTGTGAACAGCTGCTATTCCAATCGCTGGGTGTTTTTGCTCCGAGCCTTTCAGCAAGTAAAAGTCACAATGGGACTGTTTATTTGCGCCTTCTTTACTTTCCACTTCTGTCTGGAGTTGATTCAGTGGTGATGTACAAGTCCATAATCCACAGGAGTGAAAGTAAAAAATGCGCAAAATACCTTGTCGATCTGTAGCGTTTGTTTTGCCGGGAGCTGTTTGAAATGCGACCGTCCATGTCGAAGCCGGATGTTTTCATGATTCACAGGGTGTTTAATGTATTGTCTGTCTGCAGTGTCAAGTGATTATTAATTTGAACTGAAAAAAACAATGTGGGTAGTAAGTGAATGAATGAATGAATGGATGAAAACTTTATTTAACAGATTGCAGAATGGGTACACTACAGTACGGCTCAATACACACAATTGTTAAGGGGATGCAGACCAGAGAAAGACGTTTGTCTTGTTTACATCAGGGTCCCCCATTTTCAATTCATATTGACATTTATGACATCCTCAACATACATGACATTTATGGCATACAGGTATTTAGTACTGATACATTTGTGACATATTAAACTCGCTATAAAATATATAAATGAGTACAACTGAGTAATAGTGCTAAGCAGATGTATGTACTGTACAGAGTTGTAGTATTAATATGTACAGTGATACAGCTATAAAGACACTATCCAATCCAATCCACTTTATTTATATAGCACATTTAAAACAACAAAGTTGACCAAAGTGCTGTACAAGTCCACAACCATAGGATAAAACATAAAAATGTAATAAAAGCACATAATAAAACAGTACAATGTGTCACATAAAAAGGCCAATCTCTCAAAACGGTTTAAAAAACAAAAGCCAGAGCAAATAAGTGTGTTTTGAGGCGTGATTTAAACACCTGCAGAGTGGGGGCCTGCCTAACATGCAGTGGCAGCTCATTCCAGAGCTTTGGGGCTGCCACTGCAAAAGCACGGTCCCCCCTAAGCTTCAGCCTGGAGTTTGGAACGGCCAAGAGGAGCTGGTCAGAGGACCTGAGGGACCTTAGAGGAACATAGGGTTCCAGCTATAGTACATACTGGCAAGCAGGGTAACCAGTAAGAGTAGGAAAGGAATATGTACAGGTATGTAAATACCTAAAGGAACAAATAAAATAAACATTTTTGTTTGGAAGCGTGGATTCGCTACTTGTAGGCACTGGAAATCTAAAGGGCGCTAACCAGTGGCGGCTCGCCACTAGGGGCGCTCGGGCGCCGCCCCCCCCCTCAGGAACTACCCTGGTTATATGAGAGAACAAGAAAAATAAGTTTTTAGTTTTTAGTTTTATAGCCCTATAAATAATATAAACATGTTTAAAATGAATAATATTTACTCATTTTAAGTATGTTTGTATTTCCAATGCACAATATAACGTTATTATCGCAATTAAAAAACACTCGTTTTCCAGAGCAGGAAGTGACATCATGTTTTTTTTATTTTTTATATTTTTTCGTATTTCTCGGCCCGGGCTATACGCGATAGCGCTCTGAGTGCGCGTCACAGTTTGATCGCTGTATCCGTCACAGCCAATCAGTGCATAACGCGTTGTGCGTTGAAATATGACTATTATGTTGGAATCCGGGCGCGATTTGAAGCGGTCTAGCCAGTAGCGTCAAGAATATCTGTAGCCGCATTTCGCGGAGACGCTCTCTGATTGGCCGACGCCAGTATTTTTTTCCGTAGCAGAATTTCACAGAGATGATCTCTGATTGGCCGAATCCAATTTCTAATGTTCCAATTCTAGGTTATTCCTACGTTGGTTCCTAGGTTGGTCCTAGGTTGGTCGGTGGAGATAGTTGTGTTGTTGTGAGAATGATGCAGGCAGCTGTTTGTCTTAGACGAGCGTGCCGTGACTGCAAGTTCTTTAGACTGTTAAGCTTAGGCACTCTTTCAAAGTTGGTTAAGGTTAGAGTTTGTCTTAGAGCATGACGATAGAACGCCAGGTAGTTTGCAGTCTGTTCGAGCGGAAATGGACAAAGGAATGTACTTGTGTTGTGCTAACGAGCTAACACTTGGCTAACAAGCTATATGGCTGATGCAGTCTGGAGACAGACTACAGTGGACAGTGGTCTGGAATACATCATCAGTGGATTATACACGTTTATCAAGCTCTCCTGCCCTGGACGTTTCAACTAAACAGTGAGTCTCTCTCTCTCTCTCTCTCTCTCTCTCTCTCTCTCTCTCTCTCTCTCTCTCTCTCTCTCTCTCTCTCTCTCTCTCTCTCTCTCTCTCTCTCTCTCTCTCTCTCTCTGTGTGGTTAACGTTAACGTTTGTAAATAGTTTTTTTTAGGAGCAGTACTGTTAGGCTACTGCTGGCCATTCATGAAGCGAGACATTGCTGATTGTTTATTTATTTTATAACACAAGACTATGACTACCAACTGCCTAGCCAGCCGTGTATCAATCTTGGATGCAATAATAACGTTACCGCACACTGACTGTGTCGATGGCTCATTGATTTAACTACTGCAGCTCTCTCGGATTGAAAATACGTGGATTATGGCTTGTTCAATATCGTCTATGTTTGAATGAATGAATGAATGAGAACTTTATTAACAGATTGCAGAATGGGTACAATACAGTACGGCTCAATACACACAATTGTTAAGGGGATGCAGACCAGAGAAAGACGTTTGTCTTGTTTACATCAGGGTCCCAGATTTTTGATTCATATCGATAGTTTAATAGCTAGCCTTGGCTCGTTTAACAATATGCAAAATATGTATACAGCCCTGTACTCATACTGAAGTTATTCTTGGTATATAATAGGTCTGATTGTGTAACGAATCGATTCCACGTCGTGCTGTGTGTGAGAGAGAGAAGGAGAGAGGGAGAGATCTGCCTGTGTTTGGAGACGGGCGAGTTTTGTTTCTAACTTTTCTATTTATATATTGTGTTTCAAGTTGTGAATTAGAGTCTAGACTATACTTTATTTGACTGGTTGTGTGTTGTTGTAGTAACAGCTGAGCGACTCGTTCATAAGAGCCGATTCATTGCCGTGAGCGTGAGTCGAATCGCTCACGTCTTGCCATGATGAGTCTGTTGCGTGGTACTGTACTGTACATGTTTGGTATAGCGCCCCTAGTGGCGAAGTACCCACCGGCCGCCACTGGCGCTAACCTATTTCAGGACCACTGACGAAACCATGCAGGCTTAACCCAAATGGGCTCCAGACAAGGAGCAAACATGATAGTTCGGATTGTATTTATATTTAACCATATAGGGTCATATGTATTATTTGTCAGCAGTGTAATCGATAACTATTAGATCAGTTCTGTTAGTTAGTTCTGGCCATTATGAGAAAACTACGTTTTAGTCTTCACTTCAACAAGAATAATACGCTGGTGTGACGAAACTCTGGCCTTATAATATTATTACTAACGCGGAGGCTCAGCAGTTTCTGATTGGTCTCCTCTCTGTGAGGTCGTTACTCCGCCTACACCTCACAGGGTTATTGGAGGACTTCACGGAGATTCAACTGGGAACGAGGTTATTGGAGGACTGGTCTTTTGGAAACACCGCCAACAAAACGTCTTTCCTGATTGGGTGAGAAAACACAAGCCTGACTATAAAAGGTTACTCTCCAACTCACTGCATTCAATTTCTAACTCGTTTAACGTGAGAGAATAATAAACATGTCTGGAAGAGGCAAGACCGGAGGAAAGGCCAGAGCTAAGGCCAAGACTCGCTCCTCTCGTGCCGGGCTTCAGTTCCCCGTGGGTCGTGCCCACAGACTGCTGCGTAAAGGCAACTATGCTCATCGTGTTGGAGCCGGTGCCCCGGTTTATCTGGCCGCTGTGCTGGAATATCTGACCGCTGAGATCCTGGAGTTGGCTGGAAACGCTGCCCGTGACAACAAGAAGAGTCGTATCATCCCCCGCCATCTGCAGCTGGCCGTTCGTAACGACGAGGAGCTCAACAAACTCCTCGGAGGAGTGACCATCGCTCAGGGTGGTGTGCTGCCCAACATAAGATAAGATAAGATAAGATATTCCTTTATTGATCCCCTTGGAGAAATTCAGGCATCATAGCAGCATGGGGGGGAGGGGGGAGGGGTACAGGTAGTAAAACAACACAGTATACAGATAGTAAAAGACAACACAGGCAGTGTAAACAATTTGATCAATATGGTCAATATAATTTACTATCTGACTAGCTGAGGAATATTCACATTATTCACAGTGTCACATGAGGTGCAGTATGCAGGAGGTAGTGTTATAATAATTTACTATCTACTGAGTATACATTAATCAAAGTACCAGGGTAGTCTACTTTGTCCCCCTTGGGTTCCTATAAGTCCCAGGTCAATGTCTGGTAGCAGTCGCTGTCGCTGCCCCCTGTTGTGGGGCCTGGAGGCTGCTAGTCGCTGCCCACTGTTGTGGAGCCTGATGGCCGCTGGTATGAAGGACTGTCCGAGGCGGTTAGTTGAGTGTCGGGGGGGGATGAGTCTGTGGCTGAACGAGCTTCTCATCTTGACTAGCTCGTCGTAGAGGGGGTGGTAGGGGTTCTCCATGATGGCATCCAGCTTCCTTATCATCCCCCTCTCTACCATCACCTCAAGTCTAGGTAGCTCGACTCCCACCACAGAGCTAGCCTTCCTCACCAGCTTGTTGAGCTTGTTGGTGTCCCTTGAGTTGATGTAGCCTCCCCAGCATGCCACAGCATAGAAGAGGATGCTGGCCACAACAGACTGGTAAAAAGACTGCAGCAGTTTGTTGCACACATTGAAGGACCTGAGTCTCCTCAGGAAGAACAGCCTGCTCTGTCCCTTCCTGTAGAGGGCCTCTGTGTTGTCCGACCAGTCCAGTTTATTGTTCAGGTGTACCCCAAGGAACTTGTATGAGTCCACCATCTCCACATCCACCCCTCGGATGGAGATGGGAATCGGGGGGGGGCCTCTTCTTGCCCCTCCGGAAGTCCACCACCAGCTCCTTGGTCTTACTGGTGTTGAGTTGGAGGTGGTTGCTGTCGCTCCACCCCACGAAGCTCTCCACCAGGGCTCTGTACTCCTCCTCATCATCGTCGGTGATGTAGCTTACGATGGAGGAGTCGTCTGAGAACTTCTGCAGGTGGCACCCAGGCTGTCCTTCTGCCCAAGAAGACCGAGAAGGCTGCCAAGAAGTAAATTATTTAGCCTCTTCGACAAACTCCACAAAGGCTCTTTTCAGAGCCACCCACCTATTACCGAGAAAGCAATACTTCTGCAACATCTATAACCATGCTTATTATAAGTTAAATGTATACTGTCCTCTCCACATAGAGTCGACCTGGGAGCAACTAATAATGACATCATGTTATGGTTTGTAACCGACCCCAATCGCACAACACAAGACAGGTATGATGGTTTGCCAAGAAACAGATATTTATTGAGAGACAGGGAAAAAGGGCACTGTCCCTTTAAGGGAGAACACAAATACAGGAATATAACAAGAGGGGAAAAACTAGGTGCCTTTAAGAGGCGGGCAGGAAAAGGGAACACTAAGGGAAGGTTAATGAACGCTAGGGGAAAGTTAAAGGAACACTAGGGGAAGGTTAAAGGAACAGAGGAACTAGAGACTAGGAGAAGTCGGGACAAGGAGAGCTAGGGAACAGGAGAACTGGGGACTAGGAGAACTAGGGACAAGGAACTAGGTGGAACTAGAAGGGGAGAACTTGGGACCAGGAACTAGGTGGAACTAGAAAGGGGAGAACTAGGGAACAGAGGGGACTGAGGCCCGCGGAGGCGGGCTGGGGAACAGGGAGGAACTGGGGACTGGTGGGAAAACATCTGGGCCGCTCTGCAGAACAGAGGAGAGGGTTAATATTCAAAAGGGAACAAACAGAGCAGATGCAGAACAGTCCAAATAAACAAGGTAACAAAGTAATAATATCTTCGTGTGACAAACACACAGGGGGAGATGTAATGTCCAAAAATACTATCTAAGTGAGAAACTAAAGGAGGCAATACGCTGGGTGAGTGACATCACAATCAAAACTCACCCAGGCGTATGCGTAATGGTACAGGAAACGCAGCGGGAAGGGGGCAAGGGGCATTACGCTGGGTGAGTGACATCACAATCAAAACTCACCCAGGCGTATGCGTAATGGTACAGGGACAGCAGCGGGGCGAGGGCATCGCCACCGGGTGGCTGGCTGTCCGAGCCGAGGAACAGAGTGCTGGAACAGTGGCGGTGGCGAGGGTGTCGTCCACCGGGTAGCCGACTGTCGGAGCCGAGGAACAGAGTGCTGGAACAGTGGCGGTGGCGAGGGTGTCGTCCACCGGGTAGCCGCTGTCGGAGCCGAGGAACAGAGTGCTGGAACAGTGGCGGTGGCGAGGGTGTCGTCCACCGGGTAGCCGACTGTCGGAGCCGAGGAACAGAGTGCTGGAACAGTGGCGGTGGCGAGGGTGTCGTCCACCGGGTAGCCGCTGTCGGAGCCGAGGAACAGAGTGCTGGAACAGTGGCGGTGGCGAGGGTGTCGTCCACCGGGTAGCCGCTGTCGGAGCCGAGGAACAGGGTGCTGGAACAGCGGCGGTGGCGAGGGTGTCGTCCACCGGGTAGCCGCTGTCGGAGCCGAGGAACAGGGTGCTGGAACAGCGGCGGTGGCGAGGGTGTCGTCCACCGGGTAGCCGCTGTCGGAGCCGAGGAACAGAGTGGCGCGCCACACCTTGGTGTGCACGTCGGAACCGAGAGACGCATCGGGGTGCGTCTGCGAGGAGGAGTGTGCCAAGCACAAGGATCTTTGGAAGATGCGCGTTGCGCGCTGGAGACTGGAGAGCGTGCCAAGCCCTTGAAGATGCGCGTTGCGCGCTGGAGACTGGAGAGCGTGCCAAGCCCTTGAAGATGCGCGTTGCGCGCTGGAGACTGGAGAGCGTGCCAAGCCCTTGAAGATGCGCGTTGCGCGCTGGTGACTGGAGAGCGTGCCAAGCCCTTGCAGATGCGTGTTGCGCGCTGGTGACTGGAGAGCGTGCCAAGCCCGAGGGTCCGGAAGATGCGCGTTGGTCTAGATGTGCGTCAGGACGAACAGCTGCGCCGGGGTCTGCAGTGGAACGCTGGGGTGCCTCCCGTGGAAGTTACAGGGAGCGCAGAACAGTCTCCTCCACAGGCTACGGCGACAGCAGACGAAGGCTGGAGCAAAACATCTCAAGGCTGGAGAAATCCATATACAGCATTGGTAGACCAGAGGATCTCCCGAAAGAGTCTAGATGTTAGAGAATATGACTCAGCATGAATACAACACGACCCCACGCCGAAACGAGGGGAAGAGCCCTGGTATTTAAAGCCCACAGGGGAACTAATTAGCCTGCCACCACAGGTGCGAGAGGTAATTGATAATAGTCCAGGTGTGGCCACTGAGAGTAAACGAGAGTAAAGAACGAGAGGGTGGGGGCTAGAGAGAGTGAGTAGGGAATTCCTAACAGTAGGCTTAAAGAAGACAGAGAAAGTTGGTGAGCAGCGGACAAAACCTCACACATCACCTCTTAAGGAATACATTTAAAATCTGAATTCCATATAGAATATTTGCGGAGAAAATGTTTGCTTCTACGATAAGTGCCTTGTTTGACTCCTTATATTTACATTCGTCGAGAGCGTTCCAGCCAATTCGTTTTAATTTCACTATTTTAGATCCGATTAGATTAAAATGAATTGTCTTTATATAGTACAACGAAAATAAATTGGCGTCTTTCTGGAGTACAAATGTAACAGTAAAGTGCAATAGGATTAAACTGAAGTATAATAAATGAGTACTATACAGAGTATTGTAATAATGCTGAGCAGATGTATGAACAGTGTTATAGGTATAATTAAATACACTATGGTAGTAAGTCATACTGACCAGTGGTATAAGGTAAGGTATATAAAAAAAATTATATGCAGGTGTATTCAGACATAAGTGGATTTATATATATATATACTATACATGCACACAAGAGTTACATGGGTAGAATATAGGTCAAATTGTGCAAGTATAGCTGCGTGGCTTCTTGTATACGATTGGTTGAGAGGCTTTGTCGCACATTTCCCGCGCACAGGAAACTATTTGCGCGCAAAGCCATAATAACCCAACTATATATTCTCTTAGCAAAACTCCATAGCCACACTTGATATTAATTAAGCCAAGCAATAATCGACATGAAACTGCATTTTTCCAAGACAATTATTTTGTGCACCTTGATAGCGCAATGTACAGTTTCTACGTCAAATGTATATACTCTCGTTTCTAGACTATTTTTGTATCACAAACAGTACTGTATTTGCAAATCTGGTATGTCATAAATGTATAGATGTAGCAGTACTGTCTATCTGTAAGTCGTGTATTATATGTTATGATGAATTGAAAATGGGGGACCCTGATGTAAACAAGACAAAAGTCTTTCTCTGGTCTGCATCCCCTTAACAATTGTATGTATTGAGCTGTACTGTACCCATTCTGCAATCTGTTAATAAAGTCAATTTCAATCAATCAATAGCTCTCTTGGTGACATCTGTCACTGCTTTGACTTACAATATATATATATATACACACACACACATTCATATACACATCTGTCTGTACATACAGCTGCATAATCCCTTTTGCATGCATTTGGCATAACTTTTAATCATGGAAATGCCAGTATACATTTATAAGGTGAGAGATGTTTTCTGATGGTGCTGAGTCATCTCCATGAGCAGGTGTCCTCTTGTTTGGGTTATTTATTACCGATCATAAACAGATGACACAGACCGACATGGTCTCACCATGAGCTACATGTATCAGTACCTCACTGTGGTACAAGATAATAATGCAAGTATGACTCTGACAACATAGTATGTTTCATTCCTTGAGCTATTTCTTCTGAATGTATCAAAAATGTAGCTGGCAGCCTACTGCACCACATTCTAATATCCTTTACTTCACAATGAGTTGAGCCCTAACAACAGAGGCCTGTATATCTGACCTATAGGCTAAACAAAAAACTGTAATGTTTGTGTTGTTCTGTTTCTTCCAGCATGGCTGCCTGTAACCGTTGGTAACCACCTTCAAAAGAAAATGCCTAATTTATGTCCAGTGGTAGTCGGTAAAACACTTCTGAAAAGCATGATATTACTGTTCCGTTGTGACTTCTTTATAACATTCAGTAATAAGACACAACACTATGTGTTGATATGATAATCTATACATATAATTTATACATATAGCAACCATTCCATTGCCTTTACTACACAAACATTCCGTGCAAGGCCTCTTTTGTGGTAATGCAGAACATGTTGATATGGTGCGTTTATGTTTGGTGATATGATCATGATTCATTATGAATCTACTATGTCTATTTAAACTATTGAAATCTAATTAAAATAGACCAATGCAGTTATTATTTATTGTGCTAAGTGTTCAGTGTAGCAGATTTAAATCAGAAAACACAGCAGATCAGCAATGCCCAAAAAGCATGTATTGTCAACAAGCATGCAGCAGTCTAAAGTACACAGCAAACTAGTCCCCCACCCCCAAAAGGAAAATGTAGCTACGCTTCTTGTGTGAGTTATGAAATGTTTTGCAACATTAATTAATTAAATGTTAGTTGTAATTAATTTAGGCCACGTGAAACCTTCCACTAATATAAGGTAGTGATCATCCCTCATACGAAGTCGAGGTGACCCACGCTACAGGCCACCAGCAACAGTGTGTTTACCAACACCGGAAAAGCATCCATTTAAAACAAAACCTGTCACCCCAGATTACTATTCTTGCTCCCAGTCTCTAGTCGGTTAGCTCGGCTCGCTGGAAAACGAGATTATGTCGGATTATAATGCAATCTAAAGAATTGTGAGGTATAAATAAGAGAGACAGGTATAGCTGCGCACCATGGTGAAGGCGCACATTGGTGGTTTGAAGCGTCCACAAACACACCAGGGGTCTCCAAATGGTTTAATTCTGATGGCACATATTTCTGCTTGCTGACCCATTTGGCGTTAAATTCCTGCAATATTCATAGTTGTGTATTTGAGCTCTTTTTTGGCGAGGAGAAAACACAAGCGGCAGAGCATTTTGGCAGCACAGAGGAGGACAGGGTGGGTTGAGTCTATATGGCTCTCATGTAGTGTTTAAGACCAGCCCTCTGACTGAGCTTCAATATCACAATTCTAGTTGTGTTGAATCTGAGACCGAACGAGAGAAGATGGCAGAAGTCGCTCCAGCTCCAGCTCCCGCTGCTCCGGCTAAGGCCGCTAAGAAGAAGGCAGCTCCCAAACCCAAGAAGGCAGGTCCCAGAATCAGTGACCTGGTCGTCGAGGCAGTGTCTGCTTCTAAAGAGAGGAGCGGTGTGTCTCTGGCTGCCGTAAAGAAGGCTCTGGCTGCCGGTGGCTATGACGTGGACAAGAACAAGGCCCGCGTTAAGACCGCTGTCAAGAGTCTGGTGACAAAAGGAACCCTGGTCCAGGTCAAGGGTACCGGAGCCTCCGGCTCTTTCAAGATCAACAAGGCTGAGGTTAAAGCCAAAAAGCCCGCAAAGAAAGCTGCTCCGAAAGCCAAGAAGCCAGCAGCCAAGAAACCTGTCGTGGCCAAAAAGCCCACGAAGGCGGCAACGAAGAAGCCTGCTGCCGCCAAGAAGTCTCCCAAGAAAGTCAAGAAGGTAGCAGCCAAGAGTCCCAAGAAGGTAGCAGCCAAGAGTCCCAAGAAGGTAGCAGCCAAGAGCCCAAAGAAGGTGAAAAAGCCAGCTGCGCCCAAGAAGGCCCCAGCTAAGAAGGCTGCCAAGCCAATAGCGGCTAAGAGAGGAGCTCCCAAAAAGAGATAAGCGTTTGAACAGAACGTTGTCTTTAATACAACAAAAGGCTCTTTTAAGAGCCACCCACCACTTCCATGAAAAGCAATTATTGTACTCTAGTGTGTGGAAGTGAAGGGGGCTTATCGAATTATATAACTTAGTATTACTTATGGGATGGTTGATTTCCATGAGTTACCTCAGATATAGGTTCTCAATTGGAGAATGTTGATTGTTATTAAGTCCGCTTTTGATTAGTGGGTCCTAACGCAGATACTTTACCGCAACGAGTTGAGCCCTTTATGTGGAAATACATGAATTGCTATCATTATGGTGCCTTTATGTCTGTGCGTAAATGACCGCTATGACACTTGGAATGACTACGGGTGATGGCCCATTAGTGGACACAGCAGATTAATGTAATTGTATTTATTCAGACCGGTTTGGATCATATGTTGGCACATAATTATGTTCCCCACTACCTCACATTAAATATCTACACAAGCAACCATTATATTATACAGAACAAGTGGAACATTGACTCACAAAAGGCTCTTTTATGGACCCCCACTATTTATATGAAACAGGCACGGCTACAAAACACGACTAGTTCTACCGATTTATTTATAATGTGATTAGTGATCCAGACCAGGTAAAGAAAATGGTCTCAACGAGTCGCACCGCTTCAGATAGTTATCTCAGCGGTCAGATATTCCAGCACAGCCGCCAGATAATCCAATGTACAGTTTTTAAATTCTATTGCTACATTGCCATTATTAGGGCCCATTCAAAGTCCTATATGTATTGTTCATTGTGTAGCAACGTTAAACTTTTTCATTCACATATTCATAGTAAAGTATGGTCTAATGTATAAGTATGTTTTCATCTCTTTCTGCAGCTTTCTCCAGAACGTGATCTATAGCCCCAAATGCATTATATTGATGATGCAATACAGTTTTATGGCAATCAGCGCGATATAAAAAATTCCAACTAGACGTACTTCTAGAAGTTACTACACGTCATCTGATGTTGACCGGATGGGCTAGGGGGCGTTTATAATTCCGTGGGCAGCGTTATACCAATCATCTAATGTGGGTCAAATTGAAATTACCTACATTCAATTCTCTGGCAACATCTGGGTGTCTTGTTGGTAGTTCAGTCATGTCACGAAGATGAACCGATCCAGCGGGCATAGTTTGTATGGTCCAGAGCAAAGAACCAGGGGACGAGTTCTGTCAGAGCATCGAGGTACATGCTGAAGGACTGCCGCAGGGATCTCACATAGACCAGTAAACACAGCTCCAATGCCATGACTGTTGCCCAGTACTGGAATTGAGCGCAGCTCTCCTCCCTCCTTGAGCACCATTCATCAAACCCCAAAGGCGCATCTTCTGTATCTGTATCACGGTTATTGTAGGCCCGATACTGCAGGACATATAGTGCAGCCACTGTGACTTGGTGGGCACGTCAGGTGTGAGCAACATGTGCTGCAAGGAGTCAGCAGTGCCTGCTGTTGTGATCTCTGCTGGTACCAGTGCTTCAACCCAGCCACTGCCTTTCAACCAATCACCCAGGGTCTTCAGAGCTGCCATCTCTATATGCAGGCCGCCAAACATCACAACAAATTTGTCTTCCCCATACATCTCTGGCCACTTCCACTGGATCTGCTTGGCAATAGCATACAGGGGTTGATCAAATGTTACTACTGGTGTCTGCCCAGAATTCAGATGTTGAACTGCATTTCTGACTACATCCATGGAGTGTTTGATCATCGCCGCTGTGTGGGCACTCTCGTGGAACAGGGATAGTAGGGCACTTGGGCAGATTACTTTTCTTCCAGCAAGCTGTTGACTTGCATGGTATGCAGCCCAGGACATTTTGTCCACACTCTGATTCACAGAGTTCTCTTCATCGCCAGCACCACCATGTGGTAAAAAAAAGTATATGTAATAATAATAATATATAAACAAAAAATTACATTTTACATTTTTTTTGCTTTTGCAATGTAAGCTTGGGGCCATCTTATACCTCATACACTGTACTTAAATAAATAACATTTGCACTTTAGTATGCTATAATATGGAAATTATGTCTTTAACACTAGAACAGCCATGGAGAAAATGTCACTGATTCCCGCCGGAAGGGGTCAGATGACCCCACAGCTTATGAGAAATATGAGAAAAATAAACAGTGTAAACTTTATAATGACCTCTTAATATACAAATATGAGGTTTACCACAGTTTTAAGTGACAAAAAAAAGAAAAAATTATAATAATAATAATAAATAAAAATATTATTATTATTATTTTTTTTTTGGATGGAAGAGCCACACATTGACTGGCAAAGAGCCACATGCGGCTCGCAAGCCATGGGTTGGCCACCCCTGCGCTAGACGCTCACAAAGTTCTGTGATTTTCCACATATATGTGGAATAACGTTCTAATAAAATTTTCCTGAAGTCATTTTGAAATTTCAGAAACCGTGCCAGATAAAACGGGTACTTATATTGACCATATTGATCAATTGTTTACACTGCCTGTGTTGTTTTTTTACTACCTGTATACTGTGTTGTTTTACTACGGTACCCCCTCCCCCCCATGCTGCTATGATGCCTGAATTTCCCCAAGGGGATCAATAAAGGAATATCTTATCTTACTTTTAGGAAAAGTCATTGATTGACAGAGCTGGAGTCATTTGCCCCCTTGTCGGCTGTGCTAGTGTTAAGCAGCCTGCTACGATAACTGTTTTACTGATTCATGCCACTCTATATTATTAATATAATGAAATTACAAAAATGTTTGTAAATGTCCTTAGAATAGTGAGTGAGTATTTTATTTGGTTATCAGGGTTAGTGGGATCTAGATTATACCCGTTATTGCATGCAAATCCAATGGGATAGGAAAGATTGACCAAGCGCTGGTGACCATTTGAAAAATGCCACGGCCACCAGGGTGCTAGTTTGTAACGCCCCAATATCCAGTTTTGTTCCCAATATATCTATCAACACATCTGCCAAATTTGGGAGATGCTTCCAGCTGCAGCCGTTCAGACCAGCGCTTACAAGCCCCGCACATACAAGCCCCGCACATAGCACCCCTCGCTTCCATTGGCTGATTTTGGTCACGTGATATTGCCTGTGGCAGGACTATGCGGAAGTATCTCGAAGTACGTCTGACGTATCTCGAATTACGTCTGACGTTTCTCTATGTTAGCTAAGCGAACATTAAACGTTGTATTCATAAAATAATATAAAATCAGCAGCATGGGGAGGGCCGGGGGGAGGGGAGGTACAGGTAGTAGAAGACATAGAGGTACAGGTCACATAATTATAGTACAGTGGAGAAGTAAAAATGGAATAAAAGGCAGTGTAAACAATATTAACTCTAATAATAACACGCCTCGCGGGCTCATTATAATATGAGAGCCGTGGGTCTGCATTGTATAGAGCGGATCCCCCGGCCGTATTCAAGCGCTGGAGCGCTTTGCGATGGATCAAACTGTATTAATATAGTAGTAATAATAGTAGTTGGCTAGTTGCGCGCTTCTGGCCACCTCCCGCAGTGCGCGCATACACACATACTGTCTGTAGCTATACAGTACGTGCAAAATTAATTGTCAAGAGCCAATCGCACAGGTTGCCTCATCTCATGGCTCTGCAAATAGATCAAATCCATTCTGAGAACGGAATGCAGTGCCCGCGACGAGGGTCTTGATTGATTGATTGATTGATTGATTGATTGATTGATTGATTGAAAATTGTATTAACAGATCATGCTGGACCTACAAAAGGCCTTTGACACTGTCAATCACTCCATTCTTGATTGAACATTTTATTACCAGATTGCAGAATGGGTACAGTACAGTACAGCTCAATACACACAATGTTAAGGGGATGCAGACCAGAGAAATACTTTTGTCTTGTTTACATCAGGGTCCCCCATTTTCAATTCATCATAACATATGACATACACGACATACAGATAGACAGTACTGCTACATCTATACATTTATGACATACCAGATTTGCAAATACAGTATTGTTTGTGATACAAAAAGAGTCCAGAAAAGAGAGTATATACATTTGACGTAGAAACTGTACATTGGAGGAGGTTGGGTAGGTGGGGGGGGACTGTACATTGGAGGTGGTTGGGGGGGGGGGGGGGGGGGGGGGGGGGGGGGTTCGGGTAGGAGGGGTGGGGGGGGGGGGGACACTGTACAACTGTACAAGCAAAACTGTACATTGGAATATTGAAAACCATACTTGGTCATTTACTGTACATTGGAGGGGGTTGGTTACAACACAGGAGCAGAGTATAAACAACAGTACAGTACTGTTTACATCAGGGTCCCCCATTTTCAATTCATCATAAATGTACAGTTCCCTCCCCCTTGTATATATTTACTGTATGTCACAAATGTAACAGTACTGCATGGTCTGCATCCCCTTAACAATTGTGTGTATTGAGCTGTACTGCATTCTGCAATCTGTTAATAAAGTTTTCAATCAATCAATCAATAAATCAATCAATCAATCAATCAATCAATCGGTCACTGTACCCATTCTGCAATCTGTTAATAAAGTTTTCAATCAATCAATCAATCAATCAATCAATCGGTCAGGTCACGTGTACCCATTCTACAATCTGTTAATAAAGTTTTCAATCAATCAATCAGGGCCTGTGGTCACGTGTACCCATTCGGCAATCTGTTAATAAAGTTTTCAATCAATCAATCAATCTGTTAATAAAGTTTTCAATCAATCAATCAATGAATCAATGAATCAATCAATCAATCAATCAATCAATCAATCCCGCAGTGCAACGTGACCCAAATCATACGGCAATCTGTTAATAAAGTTTTCAATCAATCAATCAATCAATCCCGCAGTGCAACGTGCAACGTGACCCAAAATCACGTGACCAAAATCAGCCAATGGAAGCGAGGGGTTGCTATGTGCGGGGCTTGTATGTGCGGGGCTTGTAAGCGCTGGTCTGAACGGCTGCAGCTGGATACTATTGAAATTTGGTGCTTTTATCACAAAACGAACAATTGGTTTGATATGTTGAGCTATTAGACGGCCGAAGGTCTCTAGAGGCTTCCGTTAATGAAATGATTGATCTGGTTAAACAGACTATATGTTATTGTAATATGAACTACATAATATACTATAATAACACATTTCCGTTTGTTGGCAACGGTTGTTGGGTCATATCTTTATGAAATTAATGTGTTGATAAGATAAAAACTACCTACGTTTGTGAAAAGGGGCGTTGCTGCGGAACCAATCAAAACGCGTTACAACGTCAGGTGACTTGATTTCTCCCAATGACATTCCTCAAGCTCCGGAAACTAGGAAGTAAATTTGCGACTTGTCTGTTGACAACACTGGATAGCTCTGCATCGGTAAGCTCTCAATACTCATATACATTACTATTGAAATGCATTTTTACTTAACTCTACAGCATTATTCAAACGTGATAGGAAGGTATGAGTCATCAGCTGTTTATATGCATCCGTTTTACAACTTCCGATTACAAATATTGTAGCCAGCTCACAGACTAACGTTACGTTAGCATTTTAACTTTCTCAGATAGCAATCTAACATTACGTTAGTGTAGATCAAACAACTCTAACCCAATACTAATAATAGTAACTTGTTTCACATTCTTGCTGTGTGTTACACTATGGTATAGCGGTATGTGTTGTTGCCTGTGACGTTGTACTGCTACATATCTATTTATGACATACCAGATTTGTAAATACAGTACTGTTTGTCACAAGACGTTGTCACAACAGTTACATATGTACAAAATATACTGTCTCATAAATATACTCTTCCAATATATAAATATACATATAAATATATTGTTTTAGATGCTGTTGTCACTATGAATTACAAATGGGGGGCCCTGATGTAAACAAGACAAACGTCTTTCTCTGGTCTGCATCCCCTTAACAATAGTTTGATATTGGATGGTCCCTGTGCTGTTGTTTACTGTCTATCTGTATGTCATGTATGTAATATGTTATGATGAATTGAAAATGGGGGACCCTGATGTAAACAAGATGAAAGTATTTCTCTGGTCTGCATCCCATTAACAATTGTGTGTATTGAGCTGTACTGTACTGTACCCATTCTGCAATCTGTTAATATGATGAATAACGTTATCTATTGTAGTAACAATGTTCCAACATGTATTGATTGTTTTTCTGTTTCCCCAGATGCTCAACCCTGGACCACACGACAGATATATTCTAGGCCTAATTAACCCTAGCCTGAGGGTTCTATAGTAATCAATCATGCAAGCTCAAAGATTGAGCTCATGAGGTAACTGCTCTATATCAAGAACCATTATCAGAGTGGCAACTGCAGGACCTGTATTTCCCAAAACAATGAATATCATGATTGAATGAGAGGCCATGGTAAACAGCACAGTGAATAAACAATGTGCAGTCCCTTTATATATTGTTCTGGATAGAAGTGGGGCCAGGCTAATCTGCAAGAGCTCAACTTTTGAACAAGGATGGTCTCACATAAGCTGTCCGGGGACGACTCACACAGCTCTCTACTCTCTGGGCCCTGGACTGGACACCCCTCCACTGTACTAGTTACACATTACACACATACAAATGACAATAACACTATGTAACAACCATCAAATGCACTCACAGCACACACATCCACACGCACACACTCACTATTAAACAAACAACTGACTGCAGCACCCACTTTAGAACACCTAAACACACTTTATATTTATTGGCAAAGAATTTGCACTACAACCCATACCTCATTACACCTTACTGTAAATTGTACCTCATCCCATTTCTGCATTGTACTGTATAGTATATTGTATTGTAACTCAGTTACTTTTCTACTCTGCATTGTACATTGTATGTATATATTGAACAATTGTCTACGTACTTGACTTCTATTTTATACTTATCTATTTTTATCTAGCACAATCTCTGGAGCAAAACAGAAAGAAGCATTTTATATAAAAGTATTCTGTACTTCTGTATGACAACTAATAAAGAAACTTGAACATCAAAAAATCAACATTCTGTTCTCTATGCCAGGCTAGATCTGACCTTGACTCATGTTACAGGATTAATACACACTTTATACACAAATTGCATATAGCATTCTCTTTGGTAGCATTCATTCTGTGTTTATTGTGTCATACTGGGGAATAATATTAATATTATTATGTCCTATTGGGGACATAATTTAAAATTCTGAGCAATTCAATAGTTTTTTTTATGGAGAGGACGTCTGACATTAATTGAAAACTGTATTAACAGATTGCAGAATGGGTACTGTTCTGAAGGGTCTGCAATTAGCTGAAGGGTCTGCAATTAGGTAAAATTAGACCTAAAATAATCCCCCTTTAAGTTAATATGTGGGAGTTAAGTTATTATTTACCACATAATGTTACACTGTCTGCCTATTGATTGCATCTCAGGTTATATGACGGTGCTGCCATCTAGTGGGCCAGAGGTGGTTTAGTGTTCCCTCGTATCTGCGTCACTTCCTCTCTATGAGCTTGTGACGTTGAACTTGACCGGGCACGCAAGAGAGCGGACGTACACACAGCGTTGCTCTCGTTAACGTTATAAGTTTGACGGTGACCAAGTATGTAAAGTGGCTTACCAAGCGGACATTATACCACCAAGAGAGAGTGAGTTTTAGTACCCAGCTAATTTGATGTTTAGTAAACGTCTGGGATTAGCATATTACAGCAGACTATAGTATTCCCCATCTATCGTTACCAGTTAGCCGAAGCTAGCTAGCTCGGCGCTAATACCTAAAGTAGCTTCGGCTCATGCTTCGATAGCTGCTCTATACTGGACATATCAGTCGATATATAACACAGACCAGAGAACATTTAGATAAGGTCTGTGTCGCTGTAAAGGGACACAACTAGTCCTAAGAAGTAGCCATAGCAGTAACCTGTGGTACAGAGGGGACCAGCGTGTCTGCAGCAGCTGTCGGCGTGCGCCGTGCAGCACCACGGAGCGGAGCGAGACACTCGGACCACCACAGCGGAGCATCTGGTCTGCAGGAGCAGACTAGTGGCGCCTATTGGACTGGGCAGCGTCTTCCCGCCCTCATCAACACGCAGCGGTCTACTACTCCTCATCACCTCCATCTCTCTCATCCTGCAGAGGGAATTGTTCCTCTGTCACAGTGGTAACCGCGGCAACGTTTGGCCAGAACACTTTATTAGAACTATTTGGGCGCCCATCTAAATTTAGTAATAGTATTTAATTAGGCTTTGTGTAATGTGATAACAATATTTTGTATGTATCTTTTTCCCCTTTTTTGCTTATATAAAAGCATTATGTTTCAAACAGTTTCCTCGCTCTTTCTAGTTTAGGTGACTCCATTTTAAGTTATTCACTCAGTTGTGTATTTGGTACAATTAGTTTAAGAGTTAAGGCATCCTACCACACCCCCCTAAGGTGATAATTATATACAGTCCTCTAAGCTCCCGCACAATTTGGTCACTTCGAGCCGGAGTTAAACTAGATAGGATGTCACAAAAGAGCGAGGTAGGTTCAAAGGCCCCCCCCCCCCCTTCCCTGAAGGGAAGACACGTGCTCCTAGGGAGCGTAGATTACCCTCCCGACTAGATGACTGTGTCCTGGGTACACCCAGTAGCCCTAGTTCGGAGAGCAATCAGAATGTGCTATCAGCTGACCGGACAGTAGGGGACTTTACAACCCAGACGGCAGGCACACCCCAGCTAGTAGAGGGTGCTTCTGCCACACCACAGTTAGATCAGACGGCAGGCACACCCCAGCTAGTAGAGGGTGCTGCTGCCACACCGCAGTTAGATCAGACTCTGAGAACAGAGTCAGACCCGACTGACACCCCCCAGCGGCCTGAAGAGAAGAAGAGACACCAGGTGGCAGTCTCATGTAGTAAAGACATAACTACCTTCTCGCCACTGGATACCGCCAACCAAGATGAGTATGATGAGCAAGATGAGTCTGAAGAAGAAGAGGAGAGTGACTCCGCTGAAAACGACTCGCAACCTGGAAAGGATATTAATTCCCCAGACAGAGTGGAGCCACGCGGCAGGCAGGACTTCAATCACTTCCAACCGGGAGAGTTCTTCCTAGACACTCGCAGAACTAGTAGGCCCCCCAGCAGAGCACAAAGCAGAGGGAGCGTTACCAGCCAAACAGGACTCATGTTCCAATGCATGCAACAACAACGCGAAGATGCCCTCGCAAGAGAGGAGTGGCTCCACCGAGATGCGCTCGACAGAGAGAGAAGAGCCGCGGAAGCACTGGAGCGGGAGCGCGATAGATCGGCAGCCCAGGCCTTGGAGAACACCCGGCTCGCTACCGCCCAACTGCAATCGGCCTCTGCCTCCAGGCAATCATCAAGAGCATCCACTAGGAATAACTCACCCCAGCGCCGCCAGCCTGAAAGGGAGGAGCACCCGGCTACGTATCCCCGACCCCGAAGAAGGGACAAGGCCGACTCCGAAGACCTGGAAAGGCGACTGGCTCGTCTGCAGGAGGAATATACGGCACCAAGAGAGGCGCCACCCCGCTCTCAATGTGAGCGGCTACCCGCCACACACAGAGCAACCTCCAGATCCCATCAACATTGGCCCGTAACTGCACCGGCCCCTAGGTACGACCCGCTCCCACAGCGCCCACCAGGGAGCGCCATCCCATTCTTCAAAGACAATTCTAGAAGTCAGTACCATGACATGAGGATGTGTCTGGAGTTCCTCCTGGGCGCCGCCAACCACAGCGAGCAACAGAAGTTCCTCGAGCTGTCTATGCACTGTACGCTGCCTGCGGCCAAGCTCATATGCACTGCCAACGCATACTCCCCCACCCCCTATACTTCGTCTCTCCAGGCCCTGGACGAGCGCTGGGGACGCCCGTGGGACCACATATTGGAGGAGATCCACGAGCTGGGAGAAATGGCAGACATAAAGGACGACCACGCCCTGGACGCATACTCCTTGAAGGTACAGGCTCTGGTGAGCCTCCTGACGTTCCAAGGAGCCGCCGGCCGCACTGAGCTCTATGCAGGCTCCAACGTAGAACGCTTCGTCAGGAAGCTTCCAAAGGAAAGGGAAGAGAGGTTCCGACGGGAACACGAGCGTCTCCACCCCCAACAGCCACTGTCTACCCTGATGGAGCTCTCAGAGTTCCTGAAGTCGGAGATGAGGCACATCCGCCTCCCCAAGCGGGAAGAGCCGAGAGGCAGTGGACGAGACAAGTCCGACCGAACGGGGCGGCCCGTTAGGGTGCTGACCACCGTACATGAAACCAGATCAAAGGAGCACCAAGGGCCCCCGAAAGGCCAACGAGGCTTCTCCTCCCAGAAGAAAGGAGAGAAGAAGACTCCGCCGCCATGCCAGTGCTGCACAGAGGTCCACTGGCTAGACAACTGTCCCGTGTTCAAGGAGAAGACTACAGAGGAAAAGAAACAGTGGATAATAGAGAATAAGCGGTGCTGGAAGTGCGCCCGTGAGCACAGAGCAAAGGACTGCACCCTCAAGGGACCCTGCAGACAGAGCGGGTGCGGGAAGATCCACCTCACGGCCCTCCACGACCTCAACAATAGAGACGACAAGGCTAAGCCTTATGTGGCGGAAGTCCGTGATGAGCCCTCTAGAGAGCTACGCAACTACTACGTGGGCCCCGTGAGAGGCAGCACTCCCCGCGTGCTGTTGAAGATTGTGCCGGTGGTCCTGCGGAACCGCGACAAGACTCTGGAGACCTACGCGGTTATTGACGATGGCTCGGAGCGCACGCTGCTGATGCGTGAGGCTGCCATCGCCCTTGGACTCGTGGGCGACGCAGAGGAGCTGGATCTCCTCACCATCCAACCAGGGCGCACCACTATTCGAGGAGAAAGTGTGGCCCTCACCCTCACACCGGCCGGACGGCCGAAGGAAGTCTTCAAAGTGAGCCGCGTATTCACAGCTGCCGGGTTGTGCCTCTCCAGTTACGGCTACCCGATGGAGTCCCTCATGAAGAGGTACCCACATCTCCGTAATCTGGGGATCAACGCTGCAATGGAGGTGAAGCCCACCCTCCTGCTCGGCTCCGATAATGTGAACCTCACTTTACCCAAGCACATCATCCCGGGTCCACCCGGATGTCCCGTCGCCCTGGAGACTCCGCTAGGCTGGACCCTGCAGGGCCCCATCAGTCTAAGAAATCTGAACGCCCGTCAGACCCACTGCCTCTTCATTGGAGCGGGGCACGAAGACGAGGCATTGCTGGAGAATGTTCAGAGGTTATGGCGGCTGGACATTGCTCCATACAAAAACGAGAAGATACACACTCGCTCCAAAGAAGATAAGGCGGCGATGGATCTTCTCCAAGCCAAGACCAAGCGTGTCTGCGTGCGCGGTGTCCTCAGATACGCCACACCGCTCTTGAGAAGAGAGCCCATGCCGACCTTCAAGGTTCCCCCAGGAGTAGCGAAGCCGTGTCTGCTTAGCACTGAAAGAAGACTCAGCAGAGACCCCGAGACGGCTGCCGCCTACGCCACAGAAATGAGCAAGCTCATAGAGTCTGGACTCGTCAGGAGGCTGAAGCCTGAGGAGGCGGAAAGGAGTACCGAGTCATGGTACCTTCCACACCATAACGTTAAGCACAACGGAAAGAACAGAGTGGTCTTTAATTGCAGCTTTCAAGTGCGCCAGCAGAACCTCAACCGCTATCTCCTGCCCGGTCCGACTCTGACCCCTCCTCTCCTCGGAGTCATGGTGCGCTTCCGACGACAGAAGACCGCCATCAGTGGCGACATCAAACACATGTTCCATCAGGTGTGTTTGCTCGACGAAGATAAGCCACTCATGAGGTTCTTGTGGAGAGAAAACCCAGACAACCCGGAACCGTCCATCTATCAGTGGGAGGTGCTGCCCTTCGGGACGACCTGCAGCCCGTGTTGCGCCACCTACGCCCTGCAGCTTCATGTCGACGACGGCGCCGCACCCCCCGGAGTCTCCGATGCTGTCCACCACAGTTTCTATGTGGACAACTGCCTCCACAGCGTGGAGACCGCGGAAGAGGCCTACAAGCTGGTGCATGACATACGCACCTTCCTGGCCACCGCTGGCTTTGAGGTCCGCCAGTGGGCCACCAACGACCCTGAGGTCGTCCGAGACCTCCCAGACGAAGCGAAGGCTGACAGCAGCGAGACCTGGCTCTCCCAGTCAAGTGAGGACGCCCAGGAAATGACTCTGGGTCTCCTCTGGCGTTTCAAGTCTGACACCCTGTGTTACCGGCAAAAGAAAATCGAAACTCGCCATTACGTAACCAGGAGGTCGATCTACAGTACTCTGGCGAGTCAATATGACCCGTTGGGTTACATCAACCCCTACACGACTCGTGCCAAGGCTCTGGTCAGCGAGCTGTGGACTGAGGCGAAGGGATGGGATGACCCCCTACCAGAGACACTCGGGGCGAAGTGGAAGAAGTGGGAAGAAGAGCTCCCCACCCTCCAACAGATCGAGTTTCCCAGGAGCTACTTTCCCTCGAGCGTCAGTCTGACCGGCAGCCAGCTCTCCCTTCATGTATTCTGTGACGCGTCTGAGAAGGCATATGGTGCAGTAGCGTACCTGCGCGCGGTGGAGCCCGACGACACAGTCCACGTCTCCTTCATTCTTGCACGCTCAAGAGTTGCACCCAAGAAGCAGCAATCCATTCCCCGGCTGGAGCTCTGCGCAGCTCTAAGTGGAGCCCAGTTGGGAAAGATGCTGAAGGAAGAGCTGCACCTCCCCCTTCACGCGGTGTCGATGTGGTCTGACTCCACAACAGTCATCCAGTGGATCCAGTCGACTTCGTGCAGATATAAAGTATTCGTAGGAACAAGGGTGACAGAGATCCAAGAGCTTGTGGGGATCAGCTGCTGGCGATACGTTTCGACAGATGTCAACCCGGCGGACGTGATCACCAGAGGTGCGACCCTCGAGGAATTGGCACGTCCCAACCTCTACCACCGTGGACCCGACTACCTACGCAAGCCAGAAGAAGACTGGCCTTCTCCTCCGAACTTGGAGAACGCAGAGGTGGAGGTGGAACTTAAGAAGTCCATCTTCTGCGGCCTCACTGGACTCCAAGACCCTTCAGATACTGACGGTCCCAAGGTTGAGGATTGCCAGACCCTAGAAGAGCTCCAAGTACGTACCTTCCACCACCGGAACCCCGGTCCCGGAGACCCGACCCCTCTCAGCGCCGACGACTACGCCGCAGCTGAGATCATGTTGCTGCAGAGGGTGCAGCGGGAGGTCTTCCAGATCGAGATGGCGTGCTTGGGACGGAAGATGGAGCTACCAAGAGACAGCAAGCTGAGGCTACTGGCCCCCGAACTGGACGAGAAAGACCTCATACGTGTCGGAGGCCGCCTACGACGGGCTCAGGGCCTCACTGAGGACAGCAAACACCCCATCCTACTCCCCTCGAAGCATCCGGTGACTAACTTGGTGATTCGTCACTATGACACCAAATTGTATCACCCTGGAGCGGAGCGGCTCTTCGCGGAGCTCAGGAGAAGGTTCTGGATACTTCGCGGCCGGGAGGCTGTGCGGCGTTACCAACGGTCATGCACAGACTGCCAGAAGCTCAGAGCCCAACCCATCATGCCACGAATGGCTGACCTCCCATCCTGCCGCCTCCGTCTCCAAGAAGCGCCCTTCCACAACACGGGCATGGACTGCTTCGGGCCCTTCACCATCAAGGCGGAGATCGGGAGAGCAACTGCTAAGAGATGGGGAATCATCTTCAAGTGCCTCACCACGAGAGCCGTCCATCTCGAGGTGCTGGCTGAAATGACAACAGACAGCTTCCTCCAGTCATTCCGTCGATTTACTGGAAGGAGAGGGCGACCCCATACCTTATGGTCTGATCACGGGACGAATTTCAAGGGAGGAGAAGCTGAACTCATCAAGAGTTACCACCAGATGAGTGAGGAGTTGAGGGACGAGCTGGCCTCCCAACAGGTCACCTTCTCCTACAACCCTCCAAATGCACCCCACTTCGGTGGAACGTGGGAGAGAGAGGTCAAGTCAGTAAAGGCTGCTCTAGCAGCCGCGCTCAGAGGACAGGTTCCGAAGGCAGAGGTCTTCAACACCGTGCTGGTGGAGATTGAAGCCATTCTGAATTCCAAGCCACTGGGGTACGTCAGTAGCGACGCGGCCGATCTCGACCCCATAACACCCAACAGCCTTTTGATGGGGCGGCGAGACGCGGCCCTTCCCTTTGCGGTCTACGCCTCCACCGAGATCATCGGCAGAAGACAATGGAGGTATAGTCAGGCTTTAGCCGACCAATTCTGGAAGAGGTTCACCACCGAATATCTCCCATCGCTGCAAGGCCGCCGCAAGTGGATCACTGAAAGAGGCAACCTAGAACCAGGAACCCCAGTCATGATCGTGGATCAGGCGCTTCCCCGAGCCCGCTGGCTCACCGGAGGGGTGAAGAGTGTGGTAAAAGGGCAAGACGGAAGAGTCCGCTCTGCTATCGTGGAGGTCGGAGGAAGAACATACCACAGACCAGTGGCTCGACTGATCCGACTACCCCCGTACTCTGACTCTGACCAGCCTGAGTGACTACTAGACATTCAGCAGACCTCAGTACTGATTAGCGCTGCAAATCAGGGGGCGGCTGTTCTGAAGGGTCTGCAATTAGCTGAAGGGTCTGCAATTAGGTAAAATTAGACCTAAAATAATCCCCCTTTAAGTTAATATGTGGGAGTTAAGTTATTATTTACCACATAATGTTACACTGTCTGCCTATTGATTGCATCTCAGGTTATATGACGGTGCTGCCATCTAGTGGGCCAGAGGTGGTTTAGTGTTCCCTCGTATCTGCGTCACTTCCTCTCTATGAGCTTGTGACGTTGAACTTGACCGGGCACGCAAGAGAGCGGACGTACACACAGCGTTGCTCTCGTTAACGTTATAAGTTTGACGGTGACCAAGTATGTAAAGTGGCTTACCAAGCGGACATTATACCACCAAGAGAGAGTGAGTTTTAGTACCCAGCTAATTTGATGTTTAGTAAACGTCTGGGATTAGCATATTACAGCAGACTATAGTATTCCCCATCTATCGTTACCAGTTAGCCGAAGCTAGCTAGCTCGGCGCTAATACCTAAAGTAGCTTCGGCTCATGCTTCGATAGCTGCTCTATACTGGACATATCAGTCGATATATAACACAGACCAGAGAACATTTAGATAAGGTCTGTGTCGCTGTAAAGGGACACAACTAGTCCTAAGAAGTAGCCATAGCAGTAACCTGTGGTACAGAGGGGACCAGCGTGTCTGCAGCAGCTGTCGGCGTGCGCCGTGCAGCACCACGGAGCGGAGCGAGACACTCGGACCACCACAGCGGAGCATCTGGTCTGCAGGAGCAGACTAGTGGCGCCTATTGGACCGGGCAGCGTCTTCCCGCCCTCATCAACACGCAGCGGTCTACTACTCCTCATCACCTCCATCTCTCTCATCCTGCAGAGGGAATTGTTCCTCTGTCACAGTGGTAACCGCGGCAACGTTTGGCCAGAACACTTTATTAGAACTATTTGGGCGCCCATCTAAATTTAGTAATAGTATTTAATTAGGCTTTGTGTAATGTGATAACAATATTTTGTATGTATCTTTTTCCCCTTTTTTGCTTATATAAAAGCATTATGTTTCAAACAGTTTCCTCGCTCTTTCTAGTTTAGGTGACTCCATTTTAAGTTATTCACTCAGTTGTGTATTTGGTACAATTAGTTTAAGAGTTAAGGCATCCTACCACACCCCCTAAGGTGATAATTATATACAGTCCTCTAAGCTCCCGCACAGGTACAATACAGTACAGCTCAATACACACAATTGTTAAGGGGATGCAGACCAGAGAAAGACTTTCATCTTGTTTACATCAGGGTCCCCCATTTTCAATTCATCATAACATATATGACATACATGACATACAGATACAGTAGGCCTACTGCTACATCTATACATTTAATTATGACATACCAGATTTGCAAATACAGTACTGTTTATGATACAAATAGTCCAGAAAACAATTGCAGATGGGATGCAGACCAGAGAAAGACGTTTGTCTTGTTTACATCAGGGTCCCTCATTTGTAATTCATAGTGACAACAGCATCTAAAACAATATATTTATATGCATATTTATATATTGGAAGAGTATATTTATGAGACAGTATATTTGCAGTCCAGAGAAAAACTTTCGTGAGAGACCAACAAAGTGAGGTATGTAAAAACTTGGAATCAAATTGTGGTCGTAGATCTAACGTTAATATCACGTTAACAATCCAATGGCTAGAAAGCTCACCTGACGTCGATATGGCTTAATACAGTGCGAAATACAATCTTATATTAAGAAACAAAACACAAGTTGAACATAGTTTTGAACGTTTTATTACAATAGTATTTAGGTCGGACCGTCGGATCTAACGTTAATATCAACCATCTAAAGCTCATCTGTGATTGATTGATTGATTGATTGAAAAGTTTATTAACAGATTGCAGAATGGGTACAGTACAGTACATCTCAATACATACAATTGTTAAGGGGATGCAGACCAGAGAAAGACTTTCTTCTTGTTTACATCAGGGTCCCCCATTTTCAATTCATCATAACATATATGACATACATGACATACAGATAGACAGTACTGCTACATCTATACATTTATGACATATCAGATTTGCAAATACAGTACTGTTTGTGATACAAAAGTGTCCAGAAAAGGAGTGTATATACATTTGGCGTAGAAACTGTACATTGGAGGAGGTTGGTGGGGTGGGGTTGGGTGGGTTGGGTGAGGGCTGTACATTGGAGGTGGGGGGGGGGTGGTTGGGTAGGGGACACACACACATTTTACACTGTACATTGGAATATTGACAAAGCCTTACTTGGTCATTTACCGTACAACTAGGTTAGGACATTTGTAGGGGCCAGTTTCGAATTGCAGTCTCACATAGGTGTTTTTTGAGAGTGTTTTTGAAGGTGGGTAGTGATTCACATTCCTTTACAGCTTTAGGCAGGGCGTTCCACATTGATGTGGCATAATTGCGAAACGTGTTTAGTCCCTTGTTTGAGCCGAATCTGGGTTTTACATGATTTGTGGAGCTCCCTCTGGTGTTGTGATCGTGGTATTCACTGACCTTTGGGAAGTATTTTGACATGTACATGGGTACCTTGGTCGCGTAGTGTATCTTGTAGACCAGGCCCATTGCAAGTTGCTGTACTCTGTCGTCTACTCTAAGCCATCCTAGGTTGTCAAAGTGGGCAGGGGTGAGGTGGGTTCTAGGAGTCAGGTCAAGTAGTAGTCTGACTAGCTTGTTTTGAGATGTTTGTAATTTGTTTTTTAGTGCCTTTGAGGTGCTTTGGTACCATGAGGTGCAAGCATAGTCGTAGTACCCTTGAATGAGTGCTCCTGCTAGAGTCTTCAGGGTATATACTGTTATGGTTAATACAGTGTGAAATACAATCTTATATAGTAACAAAACAATACACAAATTGAACATAGTTTTGAACGTTTTATTACAATAGTATTTACTGTCATGTTGCGATGTATAATACAGCTAGCGTTCCAGTCAGATTCTCCGTTCTTGTTGACAATTTTGGGGTCCGTACTTCCCGTTTCTGTATCCTGATTGGTTTATCAGCTAGAGGTGTCCCAAGATATGCATGAGCAAACATTGAATCTAAATGTAAGATTACGAACACCGATGACCAACAGACGGCTGGCCAACAAACGTATTTTGACTCAACATAATAATTAGATATTACACACAAAGAATTGTGTAGTCTGCCAACATGGATCAATCAAGTTCACTTTAGACTGACTCGGCCTCCCATCTATATGCCGCGCCACTATAAGGGGATGCAGACCAGAGAAAGACTCATCATGCATACACTACACTGGTCTTCTGGATATATCTGCTGTGAGACACAAATATGTGCTACTCTGTCTCACTAGCTGTGTCCATTAGTGGTGGACAATGTCCTTGTGGTTTTAACTGATTTCTGATTTTCTTACTTTATGAAGCACAGATGATGGAAGATGGGACACTCCTGGGGCAGGCTGGAGAGGTTGGCTCAGGACCGGGATGGTTGGAGAAGCCTTGTTGACGGCCTATGCCCACAGGCACCGCACATCTAAAGGGCGCTCAGCACCATGGACAGTACCAGACCACACTGACGAAACCATTTTGGAAACCGGGAAAGCTTGCAGGCTAAACCAAAATGGACCCCAGACAACTAGACAAGACTGTGGGGCAAAGTTAATGGGATAGTTTGGATTGTCCACATTTTTAAACATGGGTTATTATGCAATATTTGTCAGCAGTGTAATCGATGCAACTAATAGATCAGAGAAAAGGCTAACTGAAGACTTCAATATTCAAGTCAACATGACACCTACTAATTCCATATGGAACCAGAACATACTTAAAATAAATAAAATAAGTAAGTATATACCGCCTAAATTGCCCCGTATCGTTTTGCATAATTAAATGAGATCGGTGTTTTGAAATGAGAGCAAAGAAAGTCGTGGGTAAAGCTGTTGTAGAAAATGTCAAGTGACTTATATAACAATCATTCTGAAATGTGGAAACCTTTAGGACAAAGCAATTGTTGAAAAACAATCTGAACTCTCTCAATAAAGTGTGGGTGGCTCTTAAAAGAGCCTTTGGTATATCTTAAGTGAACGGGGGTTTACTTGGAGCTAGTGTACTTGGTCACAGCCTTGGTTCCCTCGGACACAGCGTGCTTGGCCAGTTCACCGGGGAGCAGCAGGCGGACGGCGGTCTGGATCTCCCTTGAAGTGATGGTCCTACGCTTGTTGTAGAGAGCCAGTTTAGAGGCTTCTCCGGCGATGCGCTCAAAGATGTCGTTAACGAAGGAGTTCATGATCCCCATGGCCTTGGAGGAAACGCCGGTGTCGGGATGGACCTGCTTCAGCACCTTGTAAATATAAATGGCATAACTCTCCTTCCTGGACTTTCTGCGCTTCTTGCCTCCCTTGGCGGTTGTCTTGGTGACGGCTTTCTTGGAGCCCTTCTTGGGCGCTGGCTTGGCTGGCTCAGGCATGATGATCAATCGGAACTAAACAGGAACGAATGTGGAAACAGAAGCGCACTGCTGCGCCTTTATAGGTCAAATTGTGCAAATACAGCTGCGTGGCTTCTTGTATACGATTGGTTGAGAGGCTTTGTCGCACATTTCCCGCGCACAGGAAGCTATTTGCGCGCAAAGCCATAATAACGCAATTGTATTCTCTTAGCATAACTCCATAGCCACACTTGAGATTATCAGCCAAGCAATAATCGACATGAAACTGCATTTTTCAAAGACAATGATTTTGTGCACCTTAAATTATATATATATATATATATATACACACCCACACATTCATATACACATCTGTCTGTACATAACTGCATATAATCCTTTTTACATGTATTTGGCATAACTTTTAATCATGGAAATGCCAGTATACATTTATAAGGTGAGAGATGTTTTCTGATGGTGCTGAGTCGTCTCCATGAGCAGGTTTCCTCTTGTTTGGGTTATTACTGATCATAAACAGATGACACAGACCGGCATGGTCTCACCATGAGCTACATGTATCAGTACCTCACTGTGGTACAAGATAATAATACAAGTATGACTCTGACAACATAGTATGTTTCATTCCTTGAGCTATTTCTTCTGAATGTATCAAAAATTTAGCTGGCAGCCTACTGCACCACATTCTAAGATACTTTACTTCACAATGAGTTGAGCCCTAACAATAGAGGCCTGTATATCTGACCTATAGGCTAAACACAAACTGTAATGTTTGTGTTGTTCTGTTTCTTCCAGTATGGCTGCCTGGATCATATGTTGGCACATAATTATGTTTCCCACTACCTCACATTAAATATCTACACAAGCAACCATTATAGTATACAGAACAAGTGGAACATTGTCTCACAAAAGGCTCTTTTATGGACCCCCACTATTTAAATGAAACAGGCACGGCTACATAACACAACCTGTAGTTCTACCCATTTATTTATAATGTGATTAGTGATTCAGACCAGCAACATTGGCAGGTAAAGAAAATAGTCTCAACGAGTCACACCGCTTCAGTTGAGCCCCAACAATTGTGGAAATACACAAATTGCTGTCATGTCTATTTATGTTCGTGCATGCTGTAATCTGTATATATAACCCTTACTATTTATGTTTCTCAGTTCAAATTAATCATCACTTGACCTCTATGACATGCAATTTATAATTTTACATTATATCGTTAAGCCTTCAAAACAGGGACAAAAACACTGCAGACAGACAACACACTAAACATTACTTCTAAACAGCACTGTAGACGTGTACCCACGGTCAAATGTTATGCATTACGTGTTTATCGTCTTACATTTATGTCTGAGGTAGCGAGACAATGTAAGTTACAACCAAATTGTATTTTGACAAACGGAAATATTGCATTTTCAAGAAGAGGTGGGTGGCTCTGAAAAGAGCCTTTGTGGGGTTTGTCGAAGAGGCTAAATAATTTACTTCTTGGCAGGCTTAGCAGCCTTCTCGGTCTTCTTGGGCAGAAGGACAGCCTGGATGTTGGGCAGCACACCACCCTGAGCGATGGTCACTCCTCCCAGCAGTCTGTTGAGCTCCTCGTCGTTACGCACGGCCAGCTGCAGATGGCGGGGGATGATACGACTCTTCTTGTTGTCACAGGCAGCGTTTCCAGCCAACTCCAGTATCTCAGCGGTCAGATATTCCAGCACAGCGGCCAGATAAACCGGGGCACCGGCTCCAACACGATGAGCATAGTTGCCTTTACGCAGCAGTCTGTGGACACGACCCACGGGGAACTGAAGCCCGGCACGAGAGGAGCGAGTCTTGGACTTAACTCTGGCCTTTCCTCCGGTCTTTCCTCTTCCAGACATGTTTATTATTCTCTTTCGCTAAACGAGTTAGAAAATGAATGCAGCGAGTTTGCGAATCGCGTTTTATCTTCGGGCTTGTGTTTTCTCACCCAATCAGGAAAGACGTTTTCTTGGCGGTTTTTACAAAAGACGAGTCCTCCAATCGTCGTGTGAG
This sequence comes from Notolepis coatsorum, assembly GCF_963971535.1. Lineage (NCBI taxonomy): Eukaryota > Metazoa > Chordata > Actinopteri > Aulopiformes > Paralepididae > Notolepis > Notolepis coatsorum. The sequence continues at coordinate 180,047,411 of NC_140170.1, read as the reverse complement.
ATGTAGGCGGAATAACGAGCTCACAGAGTGGAGACCAATCAGAAACGACTGCGCCTCCGCGTTAGTAATATAAGGCCAGGGTTTCGGCGCAGCAGCGTGTTATTCTTGTTCGACTGAAGAAAATATAGTTTCTCATAATGGCAAGAACTAAGCAGACCGCTCGTAAGTCCACCGGTGGCAAAGCCCCAAGGAAGCAGCTCGCCACCAAGGCTGCCCGTAAGAGCGCACCGGCTACCGGCGGCGTGAAGAAGCCACATCGTTACAGGCCCGGTACCGTGGCGCTGAGAGAGATCCGTCGTTACCAGAAGTCCACCGAGTTGCTGATCCGCAAGTTGCCTTTCCAGCGCCTGATCAGAGAAATCGCCCAGGACTTCAAGACCGACCTGCGCTTCCAGAGCTCTGCTGTCATGGCTCTTCAGGAGGCCAGTGAGGCTTATCTGGTCGGTCTGTTTGAAGACACCAACCTGTGCGCCATCCACGCCAAGAGGGTCACCATCATGCCCAAAGACATCCAGCTGGCCCGCCGCATCCGTGGAGAGCGCGCTTAAATCTGCTTTGTTTTCCTACATTCATAACCCAAAGGCTCTTTTAAGAGCCGCTACCGTAATCATGAAAAGTACATTCCATTAACTCATTATTTCAACATTCCAGTTATACTAAAATCATCACTTTAATTCTGATATTTAAAGTATTTAGACTCCAAATTGCCATATAACATATTTATTGATCCCCTTGGGGACATTCGTTATAGCAGGAGAGGGGGTTACAGGTAGTATAATACATACAGGTCAATTATATTACAGTGGAGAAGTACAAATTTAATAAAAAGTCAGTGCATCTTAGAAATATGGGAACATAGGCCCTACATTTTGAGTGAAAAGAAAATCTGGGGCTGTGGGACCATAGGGCTGACCCCCATGATGCAACACATTACATTGACCTCGATAGGGAAATTCAAAGTTTTACAGTCGAGTAAAGTAGTTTGAATATGGTCATCTGTGTTTTGTGTGTTAATTACAGCTTAATGAAATAAGGTAGCACTCCATAAGGCACCATATTGCTATGTTTTCATTTATATTTCATGGTGCTGTAATTAACAAGGATTTTCTCTCAAGGGCAGGTAGTGGGAGGAATTAGCTCAGGAGTCAATACATTTCCATCTGTACGAGGTGTATAATTTATGTAATATGAACTTTGCTATTTTGCCCATATTTTATTTTAGGAGAAACAATGTAACTGCACGGGTTCATACACTGAGACAATAGGACATTCTTTATTGGTAGTTTGAAATTCAAGATGACAAACTGGTTTTCAACTCAATGTTGCAGCAATCAACAACAGCTAAAAAGTAACCCATGACCATACACCCATAATTATACATGTTCCAATCATACATATAACTCAGAGTTAGGGGGCAATAGCCTTTTTCTGCCCCTTCTCTCATTGAGGGCAGGTAGTGAGAGGAATCAGCTCAGCAACCACAGATTTCCATCTGGTTTCATGCTGAACTAGTTTGAGGGGCTTCATTCATAATGTCATTAACAGACTCAAACGCTGACACATCACTCTGGAGAAAATATCAATCATGCCGTCCTTGTACATTTCTTTCCAAGTATTTAACATTCATTCAGTTGCTATTTTACAGATATTTATTGTTTTTGGAACATCAATGTTGGAACAACTGGTTGTGTGCAGGCTGTGGCAGGTTTCCGTGTTAGTATAATACTCTGAAGTGGAGCCAGGCGAGGGAAATACATTATTCAGAGCACAATTTTACAAACTACAGACACAATGAGCTGTAACTCTGTGATGATGATTCCTCTTCATCGCGACTTTAAACAACTTTATTGATTAGTCATTTAAAAATTAATTATAGAAAGGAAAAAGGGAGATTGGGAGAGTTTAATAAATAAATCATGAAGTTCTTGTTTCGTTCTTGTATGTCATAAATGTCTGGATGTAACAGTACTGTATATCTGTATGTCATAAATGTTATGATGAATTGAAAATGGGGGACCCTGATGTAAACAAGAAAAAAGTCTTTCTCTGGTCTGCATCCCCTTAACAATTGTGTGTATTGAGCCATACTGTATTGTACCCATTCTGCAATCTGTATCTAAATCTAAAGTATTCAATCAATCGTTTCCATATTTGTTAAACAGGGATTGGTGTGTTGCATCAGTGAGCATTATCAACTGATTTTTAATGCAAATCTCCTATGCAGGACACGTGTATGCTTTCTACAACACAGTTGTGTTTCCGGGTTCTTCTGATCCCATTCTTGGACAACCATTCTTTCTTTGACTGTTCTCAGCCCAGCTGACTGGTGAACATTATTGTATATTTATTTGGAGTTTTTTTTAGGTGTGAATTTGTCACATTGCTCCATGTGGGGGTAGAATAGTCAGAGTGGTTTTAAGTAGCTTTCATATTCTAATCACTGTGCCTCCTTCTGCAGAACACTTTCAGGTGGTTTAGCCTCCTTATTGCCTTGTTCCAGACAGGTTATGTGGGCTAGACATGTTGTGTAGATGTTGGCGCCAAGAAGACAAACTTGCAGAGGCTCCAAGAAAGCCGTCACCAAGACCGCTGCCAAGGGAGGCAAGAAGCGCAGAAAGTCCAGGAAGGAGAGTTATGCCATCTACATTTACAAAGTCCTGAAGCAGGTTCATCCCGACACCGGCGTTTCCTCCAAGGCTATGGGGATCATGAACTCCTTCGTTAACGACATCTTCAAGCGCATCGCTGGAGAAGCCTCGCGCCTGGCTCTCTACAACAAGCGTCGCACCATCACCTCCAGGGAGATCCAGACCGCTGTGCGTCTGCTGCTGCCCGGTGAGCTGGCGAAGCACGCTGTGTCTGAGGGAACCAAGGCTGTGACCAAGTGCACTAGCTCCAAGTAAACTACCCTGTTCACTGAAGATTAACCCAAAGGCTCTTTTAAGAGCCACCCACTCTGTCCTGAGAGAGTTATTCCTATTATTCTCATGATCGCGCTGTTCAGCAAAGTGGTATTGCCTTTCGTTTGAACAGTTATTATCATGGTAGGGCTGTCTGTCGGGAGATGAAGTTGTATAATGTTACTTATTGATTAATAAATTACTAAAAACGAATAGTTTGGATGGCTATTAAGTTGCAAATTATATTTACTAGTCAAAATCCAGTGATTTTAGGTTGTTAATTAGCTAGATTGGATAGACTAGCTTGTACATCACATTTATACAGTAAATTAATATATTCACCTGCTGTATTAGAACCCTGGTCAATGATACATTATTGGACTTTATAATACACATGGATAATGTTGATTTGAGCATTTTCAAAGTGGAAATGCTATTCTAAAAATAATACATTCCAGGCTAATTTAATTATAATAAACGATGAACTCCCATAGCCAAACACATGTCCTATGATTTCCAACAGTCAAGTGCAAATAGTATTCATTATTTGATCATATGAGCTCTGTATATTTCTGTACAATTTACAACCTTGCGTTATATGTTAAATGTATTATTACAACAACAATAACCTTTTATGACTTTATTGTTGACATCAAACTCCAACAATCAGAAGTCTAAAATCTGACTTCATAAGTAACCCTCAGCAATTCTGATCATCTCCGGTCCCCTCTCCCTCCATGTTTAGCAGGATACACAGCCTCCACATCTGGCTGAAAGGTTACTCTGCTCATCAGGCATCCCCTGTGGTTTGGACTTCAACAAATGCACTGATAAACCACACCATGCTCTCTCCACTCGTAATGTTAATGCTTCAAATCTAGTCACAATTTCTCTAGATGTGTTTCTGTTGTACAACATAAAATCACAGATTAGGGCCTAATTTTTCTGAACAGTATTTACTAATAAGGACACTTTTGATCAAACTGATCAGCAGCTCAATAGTTGCTTTTATGTTTCACAAGGTGCTCTGAATCTGCCCTTACAAAAAAATATTTTCTGTTTTACCATGGTACCAGTCATACAAATTATTTACCATGGTACAGCCATATAGTAAATGTAATGAAACCATTAATAACATGGTTATAACATGGTATAGTCCATTTTAAACCATGATATCAATGGTACATGTCATTATTTTTTATCATAGGAATGCCAGGATACATTTTTGTAAGAGGTGTTTTCTGATGATGCTGAGTTGAGCCGATGGTTTACTCTTGTTTGGGTTACTAAACAGATGACACAGGACTGGGTCTCACCATGGGCCATGTGTATAAACCAATGCCCCACTATGGTACAGGTAGTAGAAACATAATTTGCAACTTAGCCATCCAAACTATGATTAATTGTAAGTCATTTATCAATCAATAAGTATCATAATTTATACAACTTCATCTCCCGACAGAACCCCCTACCATGATAATAATGCCTCCAATGCCCCACTATGGTACAGGTAGTAGAAACATACTATGTTTCATTCCTTGAACCATTTCTTCAGAATGTATCAACATGTACTACACCAATAGACACTAACAATAGAGGCCTTGCATGGACTGTTTGTGTACTTCTTTCTTACAGTATGATTTTATTATGATCCCCATTAGCTGATGCAATCTTCCTGGGGTGACAATATACTTTCTATCAAACATATTACATGATACTGCATTCCTAAACATAATGGAATCATACATAGTACAATATACATTAGTTCAAGTTCAAGTTCTTTAATAGTTGTCATACAGAAGTACAGAATACTTTCATACAAAATGCTTCTTACTGTTACGCTCCAGAGACTGTGCTAGACAAGATAGTATCAAATAACATAATAACATAATATAGCATGAATTTAGAAGAAGAAAATGAGGTCACAGTGTTCGGTATAGACATATGTACAATGTTCTGAGTTACCATATAATATACAACACAATACTATGCAGTGTACTAATGTACAGTACTATCTAGTGCAAAGCAGAAATGGGATGAGGTACAATTTTAGGTACAATTTACAGTAAGGTGTACGAGTTGTAGTGCAATCCTTCATCCATAAATATAAAGTGTGGGGAGTGGGTGCTACAGTGTGTTTGTTTAAAGTGGGTGTGTGCTATAAAGTGTGTGGAGTGGGTGCTACAGTGTGTTTGTTTAAAGTGAGTGTGTGCGTGTGGATGTGTGTGCTATGTGCGTTTGGTGGTTGTTGTTGTGTAGTGTTCATTCATTGTTCGTTTAGCAGCCTGATGGCCTGGGGATAGAAGCTACTTCTGAGTCTTTCTGTGCTCGCCTTGAGACTCCGGTATCGCTTGCCTGACCGCAGCAGTTCAAAGAGGCAGTTGTTCGGGTGACTGGAGTCTTTAATGATTCTCTTAGCCTTGCCCTTGCAACGCTTGTAGTAAATGTTCTGGAGGGTGGGGAGCCCCCCTCCAATTGTGCGTTCGGCTGAACGTGTCACTCTTTGTAGTCTGCTTTGGTCTTGTGCAGTGCTATTCCCAAACCAGGAGGTGATGTTGCCGGTCAAGATGCTCTCTATTGTACATGAGTAGAAGTTCTTAAGGATCTTCTGGCTGACTTGGAACTTCCTTAGGCGCCTGAGGAAGTAGAGGCGTTGTCGTGCCTTCTTCACCACACTGTTAATGTGTGTGGTCCATGTCAAGTCCTCGGATATGTAGGCTCCGAGGTACTTGAAGCTGTTGACTCTCTCAACCGGTGCCCCGTCGATGCTGAGGGGGCTGTAGTCCTTGACCCCCGACCTCCTGAAGTCCACAATCATCTCCTTTGTTTTGCTGACGTTCAGGGAGAGGCTGTTTTCCTGGCACCATCCCGCCAGGACCTTGACCTCTTCCAGGTAGGCCCTCTCGTCATTGGCAGAGATCAGGCCCACCACCACTGTGTCGTCAGCAAATTTGACGATTGTATTGCTACTCCGCTGAGCCACACAGTCGTGTGTGTACAGGGAGTAGAGGAGGGGACTCAGAACACAGCCCTGGGGGGCCCCTATGTTGAGGGTGATGGATGAGGAGGTGCAGTTGCCTGCTCTCACCACCTGGGGTCTGCCAGTCAGGAAGTCCAAGACCCACTGGCAGAGGTCATAGCCCAAGCCCAGGTCCCTGAGCTTGGCTATGAGTATGGAGGGGACTATGGTATTGAATGCCAAGCTGTAGTCGATGAATAGCATTCTCACATAGTTCCCCTGCCTCTTGTCCAGGTGTGATGCTGCTGTGTGCAGCACATGGGATATGGCGTCCTCCGTGGACCTGTTGGGGCGGTATGCAAATTGCAGGGGGTCCATGTTGATGGGGAGGGAGGAGCAGATGTAGCCCTTTACTAGCTTCTCAAAGCACTTCATGGCTATGGAGGTGAGAGCTACAGGGCGGTAGTCGTTGAGGCAAGCAGGCTTGGATTTTTTGGGTACAGGGATAATAGTGGACTTCTTCAGGCAGGTGGGGATGACAGCCTGTTCTAAGGACAGGTTAAATATGTCAGTGAATACTGGGGCCAGTTGGTCGGCACAGACTTTTAGGACGCGGCCGGGGATGCCGTCCGGACCTGCTGCCTTCCTGATATTCACTTTTTTAAAGGTCCGCCTCACCTCATGCTCTGTTACCCTGAACACTGCGCCTCCATCAGCAGCCGACCCCCCCCCCCCCCATTGCCGAGGCTTGTGAGCTGGTGTTGTTATTACCAGCATCAAACCTCGCATAGAAGGTATTGAGGTCGTTTGCTAAGGAGATGTCACTGTTCAGTTTGAGGGAGGCGCCTTTGTAGTCTGTCATCGTTTTGAGCCCCTGCCACATAGCTCTAGAGTCAGCTTGTTCAAACTGGAGTTCAATTTTATCCCTGTAGCGCCGTTTGGCCTCTGACACTGTCCTCCTTACGTTGTGTCGCGCCACCTTGTGGTCATTCATGTTGCCTGCCACTAGGCCGTCATTGTATGCTTTGGTGCGCTCTCTCAGAGCTTCACGGACGGATTTGTCTACCCAGGGTTTTTGATTTGGGTAAACTTTCATTTTGGTAGTGGGGATTGTTTCTTTCACCCTAGTACAAACATAGTCCAGCACTGTCTCCGTGTAGACATTAATGTTATCTGTGTCGCGGAACACAATCCAGTCTGTGTGGTGAAACACTGACCGGATCGTCTCCTCTGACGTCACATCCCATTTCTGCACCTCTCGCGAGACTACGGGAGTACTTTTAATTCTCTGTTTGTACTTTGGTGAAAGAAAAATTGACGCGTGATCTGATTTACCAAAGCCACTATCAGAATGAGCCTTGTAGCCACCTTTAAATTGCGTGTAACAGTGATCTAGGATGTTACCGCCTCTGGTGTTGCAAGTCACATGCTGATAGAAGTCGGGCAATACCTTTCTCAGATTGGCGCTATTGAAATCTCCCAGTACTAAAATGGCGGCGTTAACGTTAGCCACTTGTATTCTATTTACCTCGTCGTGTAGTCTGGAGAGCGCAACCTTGTTGCTGGCTTGCGGTGGAATATACACTCCGATCAGGACGATCGCCGTTAACTCCCTCGGGAGGAAGAAAGGACGACACTTGATGGTTATATATTCCAGTTCTGGGGAGCAGTGGTTGGATAATTCCTTCACGTTCGTTGGGTCGCTCCAATTTTTGTTAAACATGAAGGCAATACCTCCTCCACGTTGTTTACCGGACTCTGATGACCTATCCTTCCGATGGATAAAGAAGTGATCCGCTGGTTGAATTGCGTGGTCTGGGACGTCCGGCGTCAACCACATCTCGGTGAAGCAGAGGACATTGCAGTCCCTAACGTCTCTTTGATATTGAATCCTTGCTCGGATGTCATCCAGTTTATTGTCTATTGATTGTACATTGGCTAGCAATATACTGGGCAGTGGTGTTCGGTGGCGTCTGGATCTCAGCCTGTTTCGGATCCCAGCCCTCTTCCCTCGCCGTCTGGTTCCTCTGTTCCTGGGGTCTAGGAACAAAGGATCTGGTCCTAGTCTCCGGAGAATTTCTTCCGGCCATTGATGCGGTTCGGAAAGCTGATCCAGCGAGTAATCCAGTTGGTAAGTTTCCCGTAATCCAATGTCTATGAGTGACTGACGGTCATATACATTAAATGCACCAACAGTTGGTACGCACAAAACTCTAAAAACTATAAATATTAACAAAAGTAAACACAGTCTCGACGGAGCGAACAGAGAGGCAGCCGGTCGGAGCGGCGCCATCATCCACATTACATAACACTATATATTAAATATGCACTCAATTCACAAGCAGTGAGAAACCATATACTCTTACCACCTATTTATATAGGCTACTAATATTCCTGTCACTAAAAATACAATTAATTAAAAATAAAAGTAACTATGGGTATGTCTGTGTCTACATGTACATAATGTGCAGGCGTAGGGCTGTTAGATGGGCCAAAAAAGATGGCGCCGCTACGACCGGCTGCCTGTCTGTGCGCTCCGTCGAGACTGTGCATACTTTTGTTAATATTTATAGTTTTAAGAGTTTTGTCTGTACCAACAGTAGGTGCATTTAATGTGTATGACCGTCAGTCACTTATAGACATTGGATTACGGGAAACTTACCGACTGGATTACTCTCTGGATCAGCTCTCTGAACCGCAACAATGGCCCGTTGAGATCTTGAGGACATCAGGACCGGATCTCGCCCCCAGGGACAAAGGACCCAGACGGCGAGGAAAGAGAGCTGGAGTCCGTAACAGGCTGAGAACCAGGCGGCACAGGACACCACTACCCAGTATATTGCTAGCCAATGTACAATCAATAGACAATAAACTAGACGACATCCGAGCAAGGATTCAATTCCAGAGAGACGTTAGGGACTGTAACGTTCTCTGCTTCATCGAGACGTGGCTGGCGCCAGAAGTCCCAGACCACGCCATCCAACCGGCCGATCATTTCTTCATTCACCGCAAGGATAGAACAGCAGAATCCGGTAAACAACGTGGAGGAGGTATTGCCTTCATGTTGAACAAAAATTGGAGTGACCCAACTAACGTGAAGGAATTATCCAACCACTGCTCCCCAGAACTGGAATATATAACCATCAAGTGTCGTCCTTTCTTCCTCCCGAGGGAGTTAACGGCGATCGTCCTGGTCGGAGTGTATATTCCACCGCAAGCCAGCAACAAGGTTGCGCTCTCCAGACTACACGACGAGGTAAATAGAATCCAAGAGGCGAATGTTAACGCCGCCATTTTAGTTCTGGGAGATTTCAATAGCGCCAATCTGAGAAAGGTATTGCCCGACTTCTATCAGCATGTGACTTGCAACACCAGAGGCGGTAACATCCTAGATCACTGTTACACGCAATTTAAAGGTGGCTACAAGGCTCATTCTGATAGTGGCTTCGGTAAGTCAGATCACGCATCAATTTTTCTTTCACCGAAGTACAGACAGAGAATTAAAAGTACTCCCGTAGTCTCGCGAGAGGTGCAGAAATGGGATGTGACGTCAGAGGATACGATCCGGTCAGTGTTTCACAACACAGACTGGAATGTGTTCCGCGACACAGATAACATTAATGCCTACACGGAGACAGTGCTGGACTATGTTTGTACTAGGGTGAAAGAAACAATCCCCACTACCAAAATGAAAGTTTACCCAAATCAAAAACCCTGGGTAGACAAATCCGTCCGTGAAGCTCTGAGAGAGCGCACCAAAGCATACAACGACGGCCTAGAGGCAGGCAACATGAATGACCACAAGGTGGCACGATACAACGTAAGGAGGACTGTGTCAGAGGCCAAACGACGCTACAGGGATAAAATTGAACTCCAGTTTGAACAAGCTGACTCTAGAGCTATGTGGCAGGGGCTCAAAACGATGACAGACTACAAAGGCGCCTCCCTCAAACTGAACAGTGACATCTCCTTAGCAAATGACCTCAATACCTTCTATGCGAGGTTTGATGCTGGTAATAACAACACCAGCTCACAAGCCTCGGCAATGGGGGGGGGGGGGGGGGTCGGCTGCTGATGGAGGCGCAGTGTTCAGGGTAACAGATCATGAGGTGAGGCGGACCTTTAAAAAAGTGAATATCAGGAAGGCAGCAGGTCCAGACGGCATCCCCGGCCGCGTCCTAAAAGTCTGTGCCGACCAACTGGCCCCAGTATTCACTGACATATTTAACCTGTCCTTAGAACAGGCTGTCATCCCCACCTGCCTGAAGAAGTCCACTATTATCCCTGTACCCAAAAAATCCAAGCCTGCTTGCCTCAACGACTACCGCCCTGTAGCTCTCACCTCCATAGCCATGAAGTGCTTCGAGAAGCTAGTAAAGGGCTACATCTGCTCCTCCCTCCCCATCAACATGGACCCCCTGCAATTTGCATACCGCCCCAACAGGTCCACGGAGGACACCATATCCCATGTGCTGCACACAGCAGCATCACACCTGGACAAGAGGCAGGGGAACTATGTGAGAATGCTATTCATCGACTACAGCTCGGCATTCAATACCATAGTCCCCTCCATACTCATAGCCAAGCTCAGGGACCTGGGCTTGGGCTATGACCTCTGCCAGTGGGTCTTGGACTTCCTGACTGGCAGACCCCAGGTGGTGAGAGCAGGCAACTGCACCTCCTCATCCATCACCCTCAACATAGGGGCCCCCCAGGGCTGTGTTCTGAGTCCCCTCCTCTACTCCCTGTACACACACGACTGTGTGGCTCAGCGGAGTAGCAATACAATCGTCAAATTTGCTGACGACACAGTGGTGGTGGGCCTGATCTCTGCCAACGACGAGAGGGCCTACCTGGAAGAGGTCAAGGTCCTGGCGGGATGGTGCCAGGAAAACAGCCTCTCCCTGAACGTCAGCAAAACAAAGGAGATGATTGTGGACTTCAGGAGGTCGGGGGTCAAGGACTACAGCCCCCTCAGCATCGACGGGGCACCGGTTGAGAGAGTCAACAGCTTCAAGTACCTCGGAGCCTACATATCCGAGGACTTGACATGGACCACACACATTAACAGTGTTGTGAAGAAGGCACGACAACGCCTCTACTTCCTCAGGCGCCTAAGGAAGTTCCAAGTCAGCCAGAAGATCCTTAAGAACTTCTACTCATGTACAATAGAGAGCATCTTGACCGGCAACATCACCTCCTGGTTTGGGAATAGCACTGCACAAGACCAAAGCAGACTACAAAGAGTGACACGTTCAGCCGAACGCACAATTGGAGGGGGGCTCCCCACCCTCCAGAACATTTACTACAAGCGTTGCAAGGGCAAGGCTAAGAGAATCATTAAAGACTCCAGTCACCCGAACAACTGCCTCTTTGAACTGCTGCGGTCAGGCAAGCGATACAGGAGTCTCAAGGCGAGCACAGAAAGACTCAGAAGAAGCTTCTATCCCCAGGCCATCAGGCTGCTAAACGAACAATGAATGAACACTACACAACAACAACCACCAAACGCACATAGCACACACATCCACACGCACACACTCACTTTAAACAAACACACTGTAGCACCCACTCCACACACTTATAGCACACACCCACTTTAAACAAACACACTGTAGCACCCACTCCCCACACTTTATATTTATGGATGAAGGATTGCACTACAACTCGTACACCTTACTGTAAATTGTACCTAAAATTGTACCTCATCCCATTTCTGCTTTGCACTAGATAGTACTGTACATTAGTACACTGCATAGTATTGTGTATTGTATATTATATGGTAACTCAGAACATTGTACATATGTCTATACCGAACACTGTGACCTCATTTTCTTCTTCTAAATTCATGCTATATTATGTTATTATGTTATTTGATACTATCTTGTCTAGCACAGTCTCTGGAGCGTAACAGTAAGAAGCATTTTGTATGAAAGTATTCTGTACTTCTGTATGGCAACTATTAAAGAACTTGAACTGTTGTTTCAGTTGTCTTTTAAAGCCTGTATATTGTAAACAAAAAGCTAAATGTATAGCTATGTTTCCTTTATACGGTTTTTACATACTTGTAAAGGTAGGACTAATTTTAGTTTTAATCCATATATAGGCCACATTATACCTACTTACTCAAACAAAGTCGAGGTCACCCACACTACAGGCCACCACCAAGGGCAAAGAAGGTCAGACCAGGGTCACGGTTGAGGCAGAACATTGCTGTAAGTGTGCTCAGTGCTTTCTGAAAGGACAGTTATGAAATATTAGTACAATACCCACAAAGAAGCTTTGTTCTGGTCAAATTACAGCATAGCATACTGTAAGGACAACAACAACAAGGTAGTCGGTCATGGCAAATACATGAGACTATCTCAGTGTAGCAACGCACAAGCATGCATTTATATCACATAAAAACAATATATTTCACTAGCAAGGCACAACCATCCATTTATATCACATATACAAACAATATATCTCAGTAGAAATGCACTGAGCCACATGAAGTTGATAAAGACGGCTTCATGGGCCAAAACCAAATGTAGGGATCTGAGGTTTTTTAATCAGAGCAAACATGGAAGAATGACACAGATTAACAGATGAGAATAGGTTGTAATTCAGTCATGTACTTGACTGACACGGTTCCCAGAGGAACACTGGTCTACTTCAGAAAAGGGGCCTGTCTGCTACAGGAACAATTCAGAAGAATCAAATAAGACGTTTTCTTTTCTTCATTGTCACACACACTTTTGGCCAGTGAAAAGGCAATGTGAATGTGGATGCAATTTTCATAATTTAAAAATAATCATATGATTCTTATTGTTCTACGATCAATGAAGTCCGGTGGTGCACTACAGTGCACATTTTGTAAAATATGAATAGAGTTAAGTAAAAAAAAAATATATATATATATATATATGTTAAATGTTTAAAAATAATAATACAAGTGACAACACTTTTCCCCCTGGGTCTCAGGATGATGCATTGTATTGGGAAAACAACACTTCCTCAAAACATGTTCAGACGTAAACCTCAAACCCTCCCTCCACATTTGTCCCTGCGCGCTTCTTGGTCTCAACCACGTCCTCAGAAAGGGTTCAAAGAAGCAGGCGTTTGGCAAATTGCTACATTCGTTTGTTTCCTTACATACGTTACAATGAGTGGAAGAGGAAAGGGAGGTAAGGGACTTGGTAAAGGAGGCGCTAAGCGTCACCGCAAAGTGCTTCGTGACAACATCCAGGGAATCACCAAACCCGCCATCCGTCGTCTGGCTCGTCGTGGCGGAGTGAAGCGTATCTCCGGTCTAATCTACGAGGAGACTCGTGGTGTGCTGAAGGTCTTCCTGGAGAACGTGATCCGTGATGCCGTCACCTACACCGAACACGCCAAGAGGAAGACCGTCACAGCCATGGATGTGGTCTATGCTCTGAAGAGACAGGGACGCACTCTGTACGGCTTCGGCGGTTAAACTTCTATTCAATCCAAACTATCTAAAACCCAAAGGCTCTTTTCAGAGCCACCCACATTGTCACTGAATGAGCACACTCTACATACGTGTATTTGTGAACAGTGAGTTGTCTCGGGCATAGCACCATTTGTTTTAGCATTTAATTTAATCCAGTCACTGATGCAATTCCTACGGTTCCTGACGTTGCTAGGTAATTCCTGCATTGGAATTGCCATGTAACTATACAGCGTGTACATATAAATGTAGAAATTAATGTGGTGATTTCAATGGTGAAGACGAACGTGAAAGACGTTTCAGTGACTAGTACTCATCTCACGGCGGGGCTTCCTGAACATGTGAAAATTATTCGTACAACACATCTATTGACATCATACAATGCAATTACAGTACAATGTAAAGAAGGCATCAAACTATAGTGCAAATATAACAGTTAAATGCAATAGTAATATGCTGTATACAGGTGAATAAACTCGCTTTAATATATATATAAATGAGTACAACTGAGTAATAGTGCTAAGCAGATCTATGTACTGTACAGAGTTGTAGTATTAATATGTACAGTGATACAGCTATTCGCTACTTGTACGCACTGGCAATCTAAAGGGCGCTAACCTATTTCAGGACCACACTGACGAAACCATTTTGGAAATGGGGAAACCATGCAGGCTTAACCCAAATGGGCTCCAGACAAGGAGCAAACATGATAGTTCGGATTGTATTTATATTTAACCATATAGGGTCATATGTATTACTTGTCAGCAGTGTAATCGATAACTATTAGATCAGTTCTGTTAGTTAGTTCTGGCCATTATGAGAAACTACGTTTTAGTCTTCACTTCAACAAGAATAATACGCTGGTGTGACGAAACTCTCGCCTTATAATATTATTACTAACGCGGAGGCTCAGCAGTTTCTGATTGGTCTCCTCTCTGTGAGGTCGTTACTCGCCTACACCTCACAGGGTTATTGGAGGACTTCACGGAGTTACAACTGGGAACGAGGTTATTGGAGGACTGGTCTTTTGGAAACACCGCCAACAAAACGTCTTTCCTGATTGGGTGAGAAAACACAAGCCTGACTATAAAAGGTTACTCTCCAACTCACCGCATTCAATTTCTAACTCGTTTAACGTGAGAGAATAATAAACATGTCTGGAAGAGGCAAGACCGGAGGAAAGGCCAGAGCTAAGGCCAAGACTCGCTCCTCTCGTGCCGGGCTTCAGTTCCCCGTGGGTCGTGTCCACAGACTGCTGCGTAAAGGCAACTATGCTCATCGTGTTGGAGCCGGTGCCCCGGTTTATCTTGCCGCTGTGCTGGAATATCTGACCGCTGAGATCTTGGAGTTGGCTGGAAACGCTGCCCGTGACAACAAGAAGAGTCGTATCATCCCCCGCCATCTGCAGCTGGCCGTGCGTAACGACGAGGAGCTCAACAAACTCCTGGGAGGAGTGACCATTGCTCAGGGTGGTGTGCTGCCCAACATCCAGGCTGTCCTTCTGCCCAAGAAGACTGAGAAGGCTGCCAAGAAGTAAATTATTTAGCCTCTTCGACAAACTCCACAAAGGCTCTTTTCAGAGCCACCCACCTATTACCGAGAAAGCAATACTTCTGCAACATCTATAACTATGCCCATTATAAGTTACATGTATACTGTCCTCTCCACATAGTTTCCACCTGGGAGCAACTAATAATGACATCACCTCTTAAGGAATAAGTTTAATCGGAATTCCAGAAAAAGAAATGTAGAATATCTGCGGAGAAATTGTTTTCTTCTACAATAAGTGCCTTGTTTGACATATTTACATTCGTCGAGAGCGTTCCAGCCAATTGGTTTTAATTTCACTATTTTAGATCAGATTAGATTAAAATGAATTCTTTATATAGTACAACGAAAATAAATTGGCGTCTTTCCGAGTACAAATGTAACAGTAAAGTGCAATAGGATTAAACAAGTATAATAAATGAGTACTATACAGAGTATTGTAATAATGCTGATCAGATTTATGTACAGTGTTATAGGTATAAATACACTATGGTAGTAAGTCATACTGACCAGTGGTATAAGGTAAGGTATATGAAAAAGATGATATGGAGGTGTATTCAGACATAAGTGGATTTATATACTATACATGCACACAAGAGTTACATGGGTAGAATATAGGTCAAATTGTGCAAGTATAGTTGCGTGGCTTCTTGTATACGATTGGTTGAGAGGCTTTGTCGCACATTTCCCGCGCACAGGGAACTATTTGCGCGCAAAGCCATAATAACCCAACTATATATTCTCTTAGCAAAACTCCATAGCCACACTTGATATTAATTAAGCCAAGCAATAATCGACATGAAACTGCATTTTTCCAAGACAATTATTTTGTGCACCTTGATAGCGCAATGTACAGTTTCTACGTCAAATGTATATACTCTCGTTTCTAGACTATTTTTGTATCACAAACAGTACTGTATTTGCAAATCTGGTATGTCATAAATGTATAGATGTAGCAGTACTGTCTATCTGTAAGTTGTGTATTATATGTTATGATGAATTGCATCCCCTTAACAATTGTATGTATTGAGCTGTACTGTACCCATTCTGAAATCTGTTAATAAAGTTTTCAATCAATCAATGGTGACATCTGTCATTGCTTTGACTTACAATATATATATATATATATACACACATTAATATACACATCTGTCTGTACATACAGCTGCATAATCCCTTTTGCATGCATTTGGCATAACTTTTAATCATGGAAATGCCAGTATACATTTATAAGGTGAGAGATGTTTTCTGATGGTGCTGAGTCATCTCCATGAGCAGGTTTCCTCTTGTTTGAGTTATTACTGATCATAAACAGATGACACAGGCCGACATGGTCTCACCATGAGCTACATGTATCGGTACCTCACTGTGGTACAAGATAATAATACAAGTATGACTCTGACAACATAGTATGTTTCATTCCTTGAGCTATTTCTTCTGAATGTATCAAAAATGTAGCTGGCAGCCTACTGCACCACATTCTAATATCCATTACTTCACAATGAGTTGAGCCCTAACAATAGAGGCCTGTATATCTGACCTATAGGCTAAACACAAACTGTAATGTTTGTGTTGTTCTGTTTCTTCCAGCATGGCTGCCTGTAACCGTTGGTAACCACTTTCAAAAGAAAATGCCTAATTTATGTGCAGTGGTAGTCGGTAAAACACTGCTGAAAAGCATGATATTACTGTTCAGTTTTGACTTCTTTATAACATTCAGTAATAAGACACAACACTATGTGTTGATATGATAATCTATACATATAGTAACCATTCCATTGCCTTTACTACACAAACATTCCGTGCAAGGCCTCTTTTGTGGTAATGCAGAACATGTTGATATGGTGCGTTTATGTTTGGTGATATGATCATGATTCATTATTAATCTACTATGTCTATTTAAACGATTGAAATACAATTAAAATAGACCAATGCAGTTATTATTTATTGTGCTAAGTGTTCAGTGTAGCAGATTTAAATCAGAAAACACAGCAGATCAGCAATGCCCAAAAAGCATGTATTGTCAACAAGCATGCAGCAGTCTAAAGTACACAGCAAACTAGTCCCCCACCCCCAAAAAGAAAATGTAGCTACGCTTCTTGTGTGAGTTATGAAATGTTTTGCAACATTCATTAATTAAATGTTAGTTGTAATTAATATAGGCCACGTGAAACCTTCCACTAATCTAAGGTAGTGATCATCCCTCATACGAAGTCGAGGTGACCCACGCTACAGGCCACCAGCAACAGTGTGTTTACCAACACCGGAAAAGCATCAATTTAAAACAAAACCCGTCACCCCAGATTACTATTCTTGCTCCCAGTCTCTAGTCAGGTAGCTCGGCTCGCTGGAAAACGAGATTATGTCGGATTATAATGCAATCTAAAGAATTGTGAGACATAAATAACAGAAAAAGGTATAGCTGTGCACCATGGTGAAGGCGCAAATTGGTGGTTTGAAGCGTCCACAAACACACCAGGGGTCTCCAAATGGTTTAATTCTGATGGCACATATTTCTGCTTGCTGACCCATTTGGCGTTACATTCCTGCAATATTCATAGTTGTGTATTTGAGCTCTTTTTTGGCGAGGAGAAAACACAAGCGGCAGAGCATTTTGGCAGCACAGAGGAGGACACGGTGGGTTGAGTCTACATGGCTCTCATGTAATGTTTAAGACCAGCCCTCTGACTGAGCTTCAATATCATAATTCTACTTGTGTTGAATCTGAGACAGAACGAGAGAAGATGGCAGAAGTCGCTCCAGCTCCAGCTCCTGCTCCCGCTGCTCCGGCTAAGGCCGCTAAGAAGAAGGCAGCTCCCAAACCCAAGAAGGCAGGTCCCAGCGTCAGTGACCTGGTCGTCGAGGCAGTGTCTGCTTCTAAAGAGAGGAGCGGTGTGTCTCTGGCTGCCGTAAAGAAGGCTCTGGCTGCCGGTGGCTATGACGTGGACAAGAACAAGGCCCGCGTTAAGACCGCTGTCAAGAGTCTGGTGACAAAAGGAACCCTGGTCCAGGTCAAGGGTACCGGAGCCTCCGGCTCTTTCAAGATCAACAAGGCTGAGGTTAAAGCCAAAAAGCCCGCAAAGAAAGCCGCTCCGAAAGCCAAGAAGCCAGCAGCCAAGAAACCTGTCGTGGCCAAAAAGCCCACGAAGGCGGCAACGAAGAAGCCTGCTGCCGCCAAGAAGTCTCCCAAGAGTCCCAAGAAGGTAGCAGCCAAGAGTCCCAAGAAGGTAGCAGCCAAGAGTCCCAAGAAGGTAGCAGCCAAGAGCCCAAAGAAGGTGAAAAAGCCAGCTGCGCCCAAGAAGGCCCCAGCTAAGAAGGCTGCCAAGCCAATAGCGGCTAAGAGAGGAGCTCCCAAAAAGAGATAAGCGTTTGAACAGAACGTTGTCTTTAATACAACAAAAGGCTCTTTTAAGAGCCACCCACCACTTCCATGAAAAGCAATTATTGTACTCTAGTGTGTGGAAGTGAAGGGGGCTTATCGAAGTATATAACTTAGTATTACTTATGGATGGTTGATTTCCACGAGTTACCTCAGATATAGGTTCTCAATTGGAGAATGTTGATTGTTATTAAGTCCGCTTTTGATTAGTGGGTCCTAACGCAGATACTTTACTGCAACGAGTTGAGCCCTTTATGTGGAAATACATGAATTGCTATCATTATGGTGCCTTTATGTCTGTGTGTAAATGACCGCTATGACACTTGGAATGACTACGGGTGATGGCCCATTAGTGGACACAGCAGATTAATGTAATTTTATTTATTCAGACCGGTTTGGATCATATGTTGGCACATAATTATGTTCCCCACTACCTCACATTAAATATCTACACAAGCAACCATTATATTATACAGAACAAGTGGAACATTGACTCACAAAAGGCTCTTTTATGGACCCCCACTATTTATATGAAACAGGCACGGCTACAAAACACGACTAGTTCTACCGATTTATTTATAATGTGATTAGTGATCCAGACCAGGTAAAGAAAATGGTCTCAACGAGTCGCACCGCTTCAGATAGTTATCTCAGCGGTCAGATATTCCAGCACAGCCGCCAGATAATCCAATGTACAGTTACCCCCCACCCAACCACCTCCAATGTACAGTTCCCCCCACCCCCTCCTACCCAACCTGCTCCAATGTACAGTTTCTTTGTCAAATGTATATACTCCTTTTTTAGACTATTTTTGTATCACAAACAATATTGTATTTGTAAATCTAGTATGTCATAAATGTATAGATGTAGCAGTATTGTCTATCTGTATGTCATGTGTGTCATATATGTTATGATGAATTGAAAATGGGGGACACTGATGTAAACAAGACGAAAGTCTTTCTCTGGTATGCAGCTCCTTAACAATTGTGTGCATTGAGCCCATTCTGCAATACAATACAGTACGGCTCAATACACACAATTGTTAAGGGTATGCAGACCAGAAAAAGACGTGTGTCTTGTTTACATCAGGGTCCCCCATTTCCATTTAGAAACATCTCTTACAAAAATGTATCCTGGCATTCCTATGATAACAAATGATGCCATGTACCATTGATATCATGGTTTAAAATGGACTATACCATGTTATAACCATGTTATTAATGGTTCCATTACATTTACTATATGGCTGTACCATGGTAAATAATTTGTATGACTGGTACCATGGTAAAACAGAAAATATTTTTTTGTAAGGGCAGATTCAGAGCACCTTGTGATACATAAAAGCAACTATTGAGCTGCTGATCAGTTTGATCAAAAGTGTCCTTATTAGTAAATACTGTTCAGAAAAGTTAGGCCCTAATCTGTGATTTTATGTTGTCTAGAGAAATTGTGACTAGATTTGAAGCATTAACATTACGAGTGGAGAGAGCATGGTGTGGTTTATCAGGGGATGCCTGTTGAGCAGAGTAACCTTTCAGCCAGATTTGGAGGCTGTGTATCCTGCTAAACATGGAGGGAGAGGGGACCGGAGATGATGAAGTCAGATTTTAGACTTCTGATTGCTGGAGTTTGATGTCAACAATAACATTATAAAAGGTTATTGTTGTTGTAATAATACATTTAACATACAACGCAAGGTTGTAAATTGTACAGAAATATACAGAGCTCATATGATCAAATAATGAATACTATTTGCACTTGACTGTTGGAAATCATAGGACGTGTTTGGCTATGGGGTAGTTCATCTTTTTCATTATAATTAAATGAGCCTGGAATGTATTATTTTTGGAATAGCATTTCCACTTTGAAAATGCTAAAATAAACATTATCCATGTGTATTATAAAGTCCAATAATGTATTATTGATCAAGGTTCTAATACGGCAGGTGATATATTAATTTACTGTATACGTGTGATGTACTAAGCTAGTCTATCCAATTTAGCTACTTATCAACAACCTAAAATCACAGGATTTTGTAGTAAATATAATTTGCAACTTAGCTTCAAACTATGATTAGTTGTAAGTCATTTATTAATCAATAAGTATCATAATTTATACAACTTCATCTCCCGACAGAACCCCCTACCATGATAATAACTGTTCAAACGAAAGGCAATACCCGGCACTCAACCACTTTGATGAACAGCGCGATCATGAGAATAATAGGAACAACTCTCTCCGGACAGAGTGGGTGGCTCTTAAAAGAGCCGTTGGGTTAATCTTCAGTGAACAGGGTGGTTTACTTGGAGCTTGTGTACTTGGTCACAGCCTTGGTTCCCTCAGACACAGCGTGCTTCGCCAGCTCACCGGGCAGCAGCAGACGCACAGCGGTCTGGATCTCCCTGGAGGTGATGGTGCGACGCTTGTTGTAGAGAGCCAGGCGCGAGGCTTCTCCAGCGATGCGCTCAAAGATGTCGTTAACGAAGGAGTTCATGATCCCCATGGCCTTGGAGGAAACGCCGGTGTCG
This sequence comes from Notolepis coatsorum, assembly GCF_963971535.1. Classification (NCBI taxonomy): domain Eukaryota; kingdom Metazoa; phylum Chordata; class Actinopteri; order Aulopiformes; family Paralepididae; genus Notolepis; species Notolepis coatsorum. The sequence continues at coordinate 180,026,644 of NC_140170.1, read as the reverse complement.
GGATGAACCTGCTTCAGGACTTTGTAAATGTAGATGGCATAACTCTCCTTCCTGGACTTTCTGCGCTTCTTGCCTCCCTTGGCAGCGGTCTTGGTGACGGCTTTCTTGGAGCCCTTCTTGGGCGCTGGCTTGGCTGGTTCAGGCATATTCAACGGCTGATCAGACTCGAATGGTGTCGGTCGCTTACGGTTTCCTGCCTTATTTGTAGGAGGTTGATGCAAATAGTACTACGTGGCTTCTACGATACGATTCGTCGGGCGTGGCGCACGTGTGTAAAGCTAATAGAAGTTAAGTTCTCATTTAGCCAGTAGAGGGCAGAAGAGTTTCAGCCATGACTCTGTTTGAGCCCATGAGTTTGTTGAATGAATGAATGAATGAAAACTTTATTTAACAGATTGCAGAATGGGTACAATACAGTACGGCTCAATACATACAATTGTTAAGGGGATGCAGACCTGAGAAAGACGTTTGTCTTGTTTCCATCAGGGTCCCCCATTTTCAATTCATATAGACATATATGACATACATGACATACAGATAGTCAGTACTGCTACATCTATACATTTATGACATACCAGATTTGCAAATACAGTACTGTTTGTGATACAGAAGGAGTCAAGAAAAGGGAGTATATACATTTGACGTAGAAACTGTACATTGGAGGTTGGGTGGGGGGGGTTGGGTACATTGGGATATTGACAACCATACTGGGTAATTTACATTGGAGGTGGTTGGGGGGGGGGGGGGGCGGGGGGCACACTGTATAAACAAGTAACACTGTACATTGAGGGGGGGGGGGGAGGAGACACTGTACAAACAAACACAATTGTACATTGAACTATTGACAAAACCATACTAGGTAAATGACTGTACATTGGAGGGGGTTGGAATGATTGGGTTAGGATATTTACAGGGGCCAGTGTTGAATTGCAGTCTCCCGTAGGTGTCCCTTGAGAGAGGTTTTGAAAGTGGGTAGTGATCCACATTCCTTTACAGCTTTGGGTAGGGCGTTCCACATTGATGTGGCATAATTGCGAAACGTGTTTAGTCCCTTATTTGAGCCGAATCTGGGTTTGACATGATTTGTGGAGCTCCCTCTGGTGTTGTGATCGTGGTATTCACTGACCTTTGGGAAGTATTTTGACATGTACATGGGTACCTTGGTCGTGTAGTGTATCTTGTAGACCAGGCCCATTGCAAGTTGTTGTACTCTGTCGTCTACTCTAAGCCATCCTAGGTTGTCGAAGTGGGCAGGGGTGAGGTGGGTTCTAGGAGTAAGGTCAAGCAGTAGTCTGACCAGTTTGTTTTGAGATGTTTGTAATTTTGTTTTTAGCGCCTTTGAGGTGCTTTGGTACCATGAGGTGCAAGCATAGTCGTAGTACCCCTGAATGAGTGCTCCTGCCAGAGTCTTCAGGGTGTTCTTGTTTACCAGAGAGGAGATCCGGTACAAGAATCGAGTTCGTTGGTTGACTTTTTTTATTACATTGGATGCCATTTTGTCACAGGAGAGATTAGCCTCTAGGATGGACCCCAGGTAGGTAATTTCATCTTTCCTTGTGACAATATTGTCACCCACTGTAACTGAGAAGCCGTCGGTCTTGCTGAGTTTGTTATTTGAACCGAAGAGAATGGACTCTGTTTTGCCCATGTGTAATGATAGTTTGTTATCAGCGAGCCATATGCAGATTCTGCCTAGTTCCGAGCTGAGGGTTTTTTCAACCTGTAACTTGTTCTTGTCAGAGACCAGCAGGGCTGAGTCGTCCGCAAACAGGAACAAGTTGCAGTCACAAGCTGACGACATGTCATTTGCATAAATTAGGAACAGTAGCGGTCCTAGTATGCTTCCTTGTGGAACACCACAGCTCACTGTGAGGGGGGGGGATAGGGTACCGTTTACCTCCACCATCTGTTCCCTCCCCTCAAGGTAGGATTGCATCCAGCTCACTGATAGACTATCAAAACCAATTGCTTTTAGCTTGTCAATCAGAATGGAGTGATTGACCGTGTCAAAGGCCTTTTGTAGGTCCAGCATGACCATGCCGCAGTATTTGCCTGCGTCCACCTCTTGTTTGATGTGGTCATTCAAATAGAGAAGGCATGTGTCAGTGGAGTGGGATGTTCTGAAGCCAGATTGGAATTCGTAGATTAGATTTTTTTCCGCTAGGTACTTTTCGACCTGTTCGTAGACTATTTTTTCCATGACTTTCGAGATGGAGGTGAGAATAGAAACAGGGCGGTAGTTGCCTGGGTCTAATTTGCTGCCCTTTTTGTGCAGAGGGGTCACCCTCGCAATTTTGAAGTCCTTGGGGACGTGTCCCTGTTTTATGGAGAGGTTTATTATGTGTGTGATGATTGGTGTGATGGCGGCTGCTGAGTCTCTGAGGAATTTGGAGGGGATGTTGTCATGGCCAGTGGCCTTGTTAGGTTGGAGGGCGCTCAGTTTATTGAGTACCTCATCTGTTGTTACCATTTCCAGCTTGAAGTCGTCCTTGCGGACCCCTAGGTTTTTGTAGAAAGCTACTATGTGTTCTACCCCATAAAGCCCTGAGTGGGAGGGTAGTTTGTTTACCAGTGTTGTGGCTATGTTTGTGAAGAAAATGTTTAAGTAATTGGCTACATCCAGCTTGTCTGTGATGAGCGTGTTGTCAGTTTTTATGTTTATGTTTGAGAATCTGGTTTTAAGTTTTTTACTGCATCCTAGTTGATTATTGAGTAATTTCCAAAGTTCACGTGGTTTGTTTTTGTTTTCCTCAGTTTTGTCATTGATGAAATTCTTTTTTGCAGTTTTGATCATGGAGTTTACGTCGTTTCTTAGTCTGTTTCTTTCTAGTTTGAGTTCAGTCACGTGGGCTTGGAGTTCACTGCTCGTGCTTTTAGTAAGCTTTGACTGACTTTTACGAAACTCAGAGCATTTTTTGTCTCTGGTTTTCATAGCGGCCAGTATTTCGGAGTGCATCCACGGCTCAGCGCGATTTTTTACCCTGGTGGTTCTTAGGGGGGCCATGTCGTTTAGTATTGCTGAGAATTTGGTTTTGAAACCAAGCCATGTTTCGTCAACCAGTGTACCATTGAGTTCATCTGACCAGTCCAGACTCTCCAGTTCAAGGTTGAAGGCCTCGCTAGAGTAGGTTTTGAGGTCTCTAGATGTGACTGTTTTGTGGCAGCCAGCCTTTTGTTTTAGTTTTTTTCGGGTACAGAATATCATATAATGATCACTTAACCCACATGCTATAACCCCTTTATTTGAGATCTTGGACTTGTCGGAGGTCAGAATGAGGTCAATGGTAGTCTGAGTTGATTCACATACACGTGTGGGTTGGGTGATTAGCTGGCTGAGGCCATGCAGATCACAAAACCTACTGAAGGCCTTGAAGACGGGTGCATCTTTTCGTTGCATATCCGTGTTCCAGTCTCCAATAAGAATTTTGTCTACATCCTCAACTCCAGCTAAACACCCATCCATTGTATCATAAAAGCCACTATGATCTGGCGGCCTGTAGACTGTGCCAACCAGTAGGGATTTCGCCCTTTCGAATAGGATTTCCACCCATACAGTTTCAATTGATTTATGATTCAGGTCATTTCTGTTGATGAATTTGGTGTCCTTGTGTATGTACATACAGACACCACCTCCATGTTTGTTCCTATCATTCCTGATTATTGAGTAGTTCTCAATCTCTATCTCTGGATCTTTTACAGAATCGTCGAGCTTAGTTTCTGAGAAGCACAGTATGTTTGCCTTACCATTTATGAATATTTGCTTGATTTCATCCAATTTGTTTTTTAAGCTGTTAATGTTAATGTGAAAAATGTTCAGTCCATTGGCGTTGGTTATTTCATTGATGTTGGCAGGTTCGAAATATTGTCCGTTTGTGATCTGTTCCTCTGTGTTGTTGTGGGTGGGAAGGGGGGAGGGGGGCGTCGGGTCCCGCGCCGTGTCGGAACAACAAAGAAGGGGGGAGGGGGGTGTCGGGTCCCGCGCCGTGCTGGGACAACAAAGGACTCGTTCCTGGTTGTTTTTGTTGTTAGCTCTGCTAGCTAGCCGGCTATCGGGCGTCGAGATGTTTACATCCCGCGTCGAGATGGTCGTCATGGTTTCGACCCTCGGTTCACCTCCTCTCGTCACTGCCTCACGTGTGCTCGTCTGCTGCGGCGTCATTGGGGAAGCGTTGCCGTCCGCGCAGTAGATGTAGCCACAGGTTGCGTTGTTGATGCTGTTGGTCGCGATGGGAACCTCCATCGCTTCTTGCTGTAGTCTCTGGTTCCGTGTCATTACGGGACCAGGGTTCTGATGTATGTCACCCGACATGAGCAGATATAATAAAAACATTGATCTCTTATTACACTTGCCTGCCGGGGGTAATTTCTTTCGTTCCGGATTTGCAGTAAGTACTGCGTGGATCGCCGAGGCTCCGAAGGGTGGATGTTTCCTCTCCGTGCCCGTTAACAAGTAGAAGTCGCAATGGGACTGTTGATTTACGTTTTCGCTACCCTCCACTTCTGTCTGGAGTTGCTGCTTGAGTTGTGAATTCAGGTACAAATCCATAATCCACAGGAGGGAAAGTAGAAAATGCGCAAAGTACTTTGTTGTTGCTGTTCTGCTTTACTCTCTTAAATTAAACGAGTATCTATAAATGAGTACTACTACTAATAATAATGCTGATCAGGTGTTACAGGTATAAAGACACTATGGTAGTAAGTCATACTGGCCAGTGATATAAGGTAAGGGATATATTATATAGTCACACAAGTATATACAAAAGATTATATGAATATAGAATATAGTTTGAGGTAGGTGTGTAAGGCAGTTATAGACAGTGAAATGCAGGAGTTTGAACAGTATGGATAACAGATCCTAGAGTATAGGCAATCAGGTATAGGCACTATTAACTTTTAACTATTATTTAACTGACTAGAAGCCAAAGCTATAATTATAATTTTAGGTTATTGTATTATATGAATGTTTATATGTTTATTTTTATAACCTTACATTGAAACGGCATTAGGAATATTGATTGGATTTAGATAGTCATTGAACCGATCGCTAATAAAAAAATATAAAAAAATACCCGAGAATAGCCGGGCGTGGCACTCAACGGTTGGGGCGTAAACCCGAATAATCTCGGGCGTGGCACTCAAAGTGCATTGCTGCATTATTTTGAATAACTGATTTAGTCCAGAACTCCATTGCTGTCTGTTCTGTTAGAATTCCATAGGTGTAGTTTGGGGCAATAACAATGGTGAAAGTAAGTCATTCTTATATATAAGGTACTTCATATTGGCTAAGTTCTAGTCAGTTAAATTAATACTCTAGGATATGTTATCCATACTGTTTGAACTCTGTTGCCTACTGCCTTACACTGTAATCACTACAGGGTAGAATATAGTTTGAGGCTCAAACTATATTCTACCCATGTAACTTGTAACTGAGGGGTACAATTCCCTGACTGTATTACTAGATATGATACTTACTACCACTACCTTTGTACTTAATATTCGGCCACCCAGTACACGGCATAAATATATTATCATGAACACTCTCACGTAGATGAAACGGATCCAACACAAATGTACGAATTAGAAACAGGTCTTTATTTCTACACAGCGATGGTGTGTAGAATAAGCACTTAATCACTTAATTACATTTATGAATTGAAATAGTATGCACTTTTATGGCAAGGAGTATTCGTCGGTATATCAATAGAGAATGTCCAATCTCTGAAGGCGCAGGTGGTAAATATACGACCTGGAATAGTTAAGGAATAACAGCAATGATACTTTAATGATTATAAGACTGGATACACTAAGGGGGGGGGGTTAATCCGGTCGCTTGTAAGGCGACAGGAGTAGGAGGGGGGGGGGGTAGAATCCGGCTGCCTCGTCCGGCCAAGGGTATCCCAGGTGAACCCACTGTAGTGCCGTTCAATGCGCCGGCGATCCTTGGACCACAGATGAAAGCAGGTGGACTATTTGTGGGCCGGCTCTCTCCGGTCCACGGGGGAGAGACGTGAAGCGACCTCGTCTTGCAGAGCGTCTCCTCACCTTGCGTCCTCTCCAGGGGGGGGGGGTTCCAACACACGGCAGTGTCGGGGGTCTTTATCCATGGAATAATCAAAGTATCCAAAGCATAATCCGTGCCTGGGAAGGCGGGCTGTCGTCGGTAGAATAATCCGGTATACAGGTCCACTCGCTCGTCGGCTCTGGGGCTCCTCGGGTGCAGCTTCACATAGGGTCAACCACCCTGGGTAAGCAGCCAGTTCTCTGCCCGAAACGATGGGGTACTGATTACGGTAGTATTCTCACCGCACGAAGCACTATATATTAACAGACTATTATTAGCTTAATAGACTACGTCCAACTCGACGATATAGTGCCAAATATGACTATTCAAATATTAATATACACGATGTCTCAATACCGATGGTAGGCGAACTTGGCCTTACTCCCACACGTGGCGTCGCGGGGAGGCTTTACGTCTGTGACTCTATTGGAGGGTAAGAAACTGGACTGAAAAGAAAGTCCTACTTTAGTAGCGCAGTATATATACGCACTATGAACAAATAGTCCCATTAGTGGTGCGGTAGCCAAATTCCTACGCGGAACTAGGACTTGTTCGTACATGTCGAGCGGTACGTTTGAACTGGGTCTGAGGGGTATGGCAGCCTGGCACCAAGGTCTCGACCAATAGTAGAATGGAGACTATTATGGGATGTTCAGTAGGCTAGAATGGATATTCAATGCATACTGTACAAGGAATATACAAGGGATATCAGGGAATATTAGAGAATATACAAATACAATTAAATATATATATATAAATAAATATATATATTCGGTTTAATCTGGCCCTTCACAACAGCCACCCCCTGAATAGGTCCCGGACCTAATCAGTTAAACAGAGACAGATTAATCGCGTTGTCTATTTACACATAAGGGTTTGCTGTAGGGGTCAGTCAACTTCACAAAGTCATAGGGTTGTAGGGTCATGGTCATCATCGATTGTGTCTGGGAGTCGGGGCAGTTCTATGAGCCTCGCCACGGGACGGGTGTAAGTGCGACCCTGGACGAGCACTTCAGCTGCTCGGACCTTGCCGTCGGCACCGGTGATCACTTTGCTTACGCGGCCGGCCGGCCACATAGCTCTGGGCAGTGATTGATCAATAATCATGACGACTGTTCCTTCTGTCAAATTGTCTCTCTCCTTTACCCACTTCTGGCGGGTCTGTAGAGACGGTAGGTAGTGCAGTAGGAAACTGTTCCAAAACTTGTCGGCTAATACTTGGCTGTACCTCCACATTCGTCGGCCGTTCGCTTCTTCAGGCCGGTACATTGTCTGTGGTAATGCAGGATCTAGCCGCCCCATCAGGAGTGTGTTGGGGGTAACTGGGTCGATATCCGCCACATCACTGGAGACATATCCGAGGGGCTTCGAGTTAAGTACTCCCTCAATCTCCGTGAGGACTGTCATTAGGACTTCTTCCGCCACAGTCTGGGCCCCAAGTACTGCGTACAGGGCTGTCTTTATGGAGCGCACTTCTCGTTCCCAAGTGCCACCGAAGTGGGGTGCGTTTGGGGGGTTGAATTGGAAATCAACCTGTGCTGGAGCGAGGTGGGTCTTAAGTTCTGGGCCCATAGCTTGGAAGCTCTCTCTCAGCTCTCTTTCGCCGCCTTTGAAGTTTGTCCCATGATCGGACAATAGGGTAGACGGTCTTCCTTTCCGTGATGTGAATCTTCGGAAGGCCATAAGGAATGAGTCTGTGCTCATGGTCGGGAGAAGCTCGATGTGTATCGCTCTGGTGGTCATGCATTTGAATACAATACCCCACCGCTTCTCGGTTCCTCTTCCTTTCTTTATGTGCAGCGGGCCAAAGCAGTCCATACCCGTTGAGTGGAATGGCTTGTCACCGATTCGGAGGCGACATGGAGGAAGGTCAGCCATCCTTGGTATGCTTGGCTGCGCGCGCCACTTGCGGCAGTCTAGACATGTTCGCTGGAAGCGTCGTACCGCCTCTCTTCCTTGTAGGATCCAGTAACGACGTCTGATTTCCGCGAAGACTCTTTCTGCTCCTGCGTGATGTACATCCTCATCGTATTTCTTTATAATCAGCTCTGTGACCTTGTGTCGGCTGTTCAATACGATCGGGTATTTAATGTCATCCGGTAGATTGGGGGCTCTGCGTAGGCGACCACCCACTCTGATGAGGGTATGAGCGTCGCTCTCGGGGGCCAGGTGAATTAATCTGCTGTCGGATGGGACGGGCTTTCCTCCCTGTAGACAGGCCAATTCATCGGGGAACGAGTCTCTCTGGGCTCGCTGCAGTAGAAGCAATTCTGCTTCCTCGTAGTTAGCTGCTGACATATCAGCGGGGGACTTGCACTCCGGGTGGTACCGCAGGAATGTTCTTTGTTGTGCACTCTCTATGGACGTGCAATCGTCTATGTTAGGGTCGGTGGAGGCTACGGTGCTCAATCCACAGAACACAGACTTCTTAATTTCCACCTCCTCTGGACTTGCTTCCCTCGGGATAGGCATGGGCCACTGTCCTTCCGGGAGTCTTAGGAATGCGGGGCCGTCACTGTAGACATTGCGACGGGTGAGGTCATCCAGGGGGATCCCCCGGGTGATGACGTCAGCTGGGTTCTGTTTTGTATCAACGTAGCGCCACTCTGTTTCTCCGGTTAACTCTTCGGTTAAGTCTTGAATCTCGGTGACTCTGACTCCCACGAAGACTTTGTACTTGCATGAGTCCGATTTGATCCAGGCGAGTACCGTCGTGGAATCTGACCACAGGATTGTTCTAGACACCGGTATGGTGAGCTCACGTTGGATGAGCGTGGCTAGGTGCGCTCCGGCTAGGGCTGCGCAGAGCTCTAGACGTGGGATAGATTGTTGCTTGCGTGGGGCTATTCTCGAGCGGGCGAGGACAAATGCTGTGTAGATCTCTCCCCCCTGGTCTTGGGCCCGCAAGTAGGCTACTGATCCGTATGCGACCTCTGAGGCGTCACTGAAGACGTGTAAGTCCATTTTACATGTCTCTGGCCTCACCGTGGGTGGGAAGTAGCTTCGGCGCATATTAACGCCTGGGAGTGAGTGGAGCTCCATCTCCCACTCTCTCCAGGTGGATGCAAGTTGTGCGGGAATGGGGTCGTCCCAGCCCTGGTCCTTGTCCCACAATGCTCGTACAATCATTTTTGCCCTGGTGGTGTACGGTAGAATACATCCTAGCGGGTCATATTGTCGGGCGAGTGTTGTGTACACACTCCGTCTGGTGGTCGGCGCCGCCGCCGGCCTTCCCTGCTCCGTAGTCAGGGGCTTGTGTCTGTAGTGAAGCGAATCTGTTTTGAATCGCCACACCAATCCCAGGGTCATCTCCTGGGCTTCTCCCGGGATTGTAGCCATCCAGGTCTCGCTGCTGGCTGCCTTGTCCTCGGAGGAGAGGCTGCGCAGTACTTGCGGATCGCTGCTGGCCCACTGCCTGAGATCAAAGCCGCCTTTGATCAATGAGGCGCGGAGTTTAATCAGGAGAGCCTCGGCTTCTTCCTGGGTTGAAAGGCTTTGTAGACAGTCGTCTACGTAGAAGCTGTTCTTTACACTGTGTCGGACCTCTTCGTCCGCTGCTGGGTCCTCTGCTACATGTTTCTGTAGTGCAAATGTCGCACAGCAGGGGCTGCACGTCGTTCCGAAGGGGAGGACTTCCCATTGGTAGATGGCTGGGTGCTCATCTCCTGGCTTCTCTCTCCATAGGAACCGTAACAGGAGCTTGTCCGCCTCTACTAATCTCACCTGCAGGAACATTCCTTTAATGTCCCCGCTGATGGCCACCTTTTCCTGGCGGAAGCGGAGTAGAACGCCGAGTAGGGAGGGGCCGAGTGTGGGACCGGGCAGTAACTCTTTATTCAGATTTTGGGATCCGATCTGGTAGCTGCAGTTAAATACTATGCGGTCTTTACCGTTGTGATGGACCTTGTGGTGGGGCACGTACCACGATTCAGTGGTCTGGTCAGCCTCTTTAATGTCCATCTTTGTGACGTGTCCCGCTGTGATGAGCTTCTCAATCTCAGCGCGGTATACACTCTCTTGGGCGGGGTTCTTGGCTAAGCGCCGCTCCGTGTTCAGCAGGTACCGTTCTGTGGCGTCTGTCTTGGCGTGGAAAGTAGGCATTCCTTCTCGCCGCAGGAGTGGCGTGGCGTATCTCAACACGCCGTTGACCGGGACTCTCTTGGTCCCTGTCTCGAGGAGGTGAATGGCGTAAATGTCATCTTTAGAGCGAATGTCTTTCTTTCCGTTCTTAAAGGGCATTTGTTCCAAGGTCCATAGCCGCTCTACGTGTTGCAGGAGTGCGGTTTCTCCCTCTGTGACTCGGGAGTGGAGACATCTAGTGGCTGTACTTCGGTTGAGAGATTTGGCGAGCGGGCCTTGGAGAGTCCATCCCAAACGGGTCTCGACTGCTGCAGGGCAGCCTCGGGGTCCGGTATGAACCCGGTCTATCGGGACAATGAGGTCTGCATGGTCGGAGCCTATCAACAGGGTCGGCATAGCATTGTCTATGAGCGGGATCGGTAACTTGCGCAGATGTGCATATTTCTCCATCAGCTTGGCGATGGGGTATGTGTACCGCGACAGTCCTATTTCTTGGCTGGTGAAAGCGTCTGCAATCTGGTACCGTCGCTCAGGCTGGCCGCTTGCTGCGATAGAGAATGAGACATTCTCGCCCTTTATCGTCTTCAAATCTCGTCTTATTGTCCGAATTGTCATTTGGGTTTCGCTTCCCCGCAGCCCTAGCTGGGCCGCAGCGGAGGCGAGCAGCAGGGTCTTCTCTGACCCGTCATCGAGGACGGCGTAAGTGTCCAGGACTTTATTCTGGTAGCTTAGTGTCACACGCACTACTTTTAGGAGTACTCGGGCTCCACTGCTGCTGGCGGGATCGATGTACATGACGCTCGCTTTGCGGCTGGATGGTGCAGGTGAAGGGCGCCGTCTGTTACTGTCGTGAAGTATGTCCAGATGGGCTCCATCGCACTTGGTGCACCTTTTCTTTAAGCGGCATTCGGCTGCCATGTGTGAGCGCGCGCAGCGAAAACAGCGCTTGTTGGACTTTATCCATTGACCTGCTTCCTCCGCGTTCAGCTTGGGGAAGGAGTCACATTGCGCTAGCCAGTGTTCTTTCTCACAGTAGGGGCACACTATCTTCCACTTCTCCATTCTGGAGGGGGTACTGTGGCTCCTGCTGCTCGGTACTGACTCCGATTGGTGCATCACAGTCACCGATCTTCTTCCATCATTTAGTCGTCTGGTTCCTTCTCTGGAGCCAGGGGTGCTCCGTCCGAATGTATCTAGCCGTAGGCTGCTGACTTCTCTCGCCAGGAAGTCTGCTAGATCGAGGAGGTTCGGTTCGGGGCCATTCGGGTCTCTGTGGTCCCTCTGCCGCCTAAAGCGCTCCTGACGAGCGGGCGGCAGCTTCTCCAGGATCCTTTCCACATTTGAGTTGGCGTAAAGTTCATGCCTCCCCTTCTCTCTTTGCGCTCCCAACATCCCTACCAGGGACTGCACTCTGATGGACAGGTCGTCCAGTGCTCGATTGTCTATTGCTGGGGGTAAGCGGTCGATGTGTCGGATCTCCTGGATCACGTAATCCCATATGCGCCCATACCTCTGGTCCAATGCTACCAGCGCTGCTGTGTATGGGGTGGTGGAAGTCGCGTAGGCGAGCGCTATATTATGTGCGCGGGGTACCTTTAAGTGCTTCAGTAGGATGGCGTATTTGTGGCGTTCATCCAATACATCCACCAACATGGTCTCCAGACACATGCGGAGTTCTGTATACTGGGCCCGGTTCTCTTGGGTGAAGTCGGGTACCATAGGCGTGCCAATGTATGACGCTGACTGTGGATACATCGGCGAGCGTTGGGGGAGAGGCCTCCTAGGCGAGTCTCCTCCCGCTCCTTGGTATGGGCTGGTACCGGCAGTGTACCATGGCCCGCTTGTCCAGGTGCTGTTCCTCGGTGCGGGTCGTGCGTCGTGCTCACCCGTGTATAGAGTCGGGGGTCTGTAGCGCAGCTCCGCGGGAGTATAGCCTGGGCTGTACCGGACCTCCTGGTCCGGTAGAGTACTGTGCTGTCTTCGGGCGTGGTTCTCCTCCTCTTCCTCTTCGTCTTCAGTTAGGTCATCCAGTGCTTGTAGTCTCTGGTTTAGCCTCTCCACAGGATATGCTGCTCCTTCCCGGTTGCTAGGTCTCGCTTGGACCGGTGGGGGGAGGTGGTCTGTGGGGGGTATAGACCTCGTCTGTTGGTTAAGTTCAGGGTTGTTTACTCGGCTAGGGGATGCCGCCCTGGAGGTGTGTCTAGACGAGTTCCTGGAGCCTCTGGCGGAGGGAGAGGGTGTTGTCCGTCTGATCAGCTGTTCTATTAGTTGCGACTGCTGTCTGTCGCACGCTGCGTCCCGTTGAGCACCGGCTCGTTCTCGGGCCACATTCTCTTCCATCTGAATGCGTCTTATTTCTAGACGTATCTGCTCGTGTTCGCTTCGCTGCTGGATCTGCAGTCGGTCGCGTTCAGCAGCGGCGTTCAGGCTGATGAGGAAGGCCTGCTGTAGGGTCCTCTCTGCCTCTGGAGAAGGCGGTAGTATAGGGGAGCCTTCCCTCGGGGTACTCCTTGCGGAGCCTTGGAGCTCTATCTCCACGGTGCTCTCCCCGTCTTCTTCCGTGCCGAGTTCTCTCTCGGTAGCGTTGTATTCCTCCCGGGACTCATCGGGGACTACTTCTTCAGTACTGGCGGGGTGTGAAGTCATGTCTGGTTCCCACTGGTCCCCACCGTGAACTTGGTCAGTTACATTAGAGCCCGTAGGGGCCTCTATGGTCGGGGTAGTCTGGGCGTTGGGGTTAGACATACTTTTACTTTCTAGTTTTACCGCGTTTACTGTTAGTAGAAGACTAGGTTGTTGACTGACAGCGTAAGCCTCTAAGTACTGAGGGAGCCGTCGTTCGCGCTGAGGGCGTTGGTTAGGAGGATCGTTTCGTGGAGTGTTCATCATAGGCCATTTCAATATTAATAACACTATATTAATATTACACTAATTACCATCCGGCTCGAAGGACCAATTGTAACTGAGGGGTACAATTCCCTGACTGTATTACTAGATATGATACTTACTACCACTACCTTTGTACTTAATATTCGGCCACCCAGTACACGGCATAAATATATTATCATGAACACTCTCACGTAGATGAAACGGATCCAACACAAATGTACGAATTAGAAACAGGTCTTTATTTCTACACAGCGATGGTGTGTAGAATAAGCACTTAATCACTTAATTACATTTATGAATTGAAATAGTATGCACTTTTATGGCAAGGAGTATTCGTCGGTATATCAATAGAGAATGTCCAATCTCTGAAGGCGCAGGTGGTAAATATACGACCTGGAATAGTTAAGGAATAACAGCAATGATACTTTAATGATTATAAGACTGGATACACTAAGGGGGGGGTTAATCCGTTCGCTTGTAAGGCGACAGGAGTAGGAGGGGGGGGGGGGGGGTAGAATCCGGCTGCCTCGTCCGGCCAAGGGTATCCCAGGTGAACCCACTGTAGTGCCGTTCAATGCGCCGGCGATCCTTGGACCACAGATGAAAGCAGGTGGACTCTTTGTGGGCCGGCTCTCTCCGGTTTACGGGGGAGAGACGTGAAGCGACCTCGTCTTGCAGAGCGTCTCCTCACCTTGCGTCCTCTCCAGGGGGGGGGGGTTCCAACACACGGCAGTGTCGGGGGTCTTTATCCATGGAATAATCAAAGTATCCAAAGCATAATCCGTGCCTGGGAAGGCGGGCTGTCGTCGGTAGAATAATCCGGTATACAGGTCCACTCGCTCGTCGGCTCTGGGGCTCCTCGGGTGCAGCTTCACATAGGGTCAACCACCCTGGGTAAGCAGCCAGTTCTCTGCCCGAAACGATGGGGTACTGATTACGGTAGTATTCTCACCGCACGAAGCACTATATATTAACAGACTATTATTAGCTTAATAGACTACGTCCAACTCGACGATATAGTGCCAAATATGACTATTCAAATATTAATATACACGATGTCTCAATACCGATGGTAGGCGAACTTGGCCTTACTCCCACACGTGGCGTCGCGGGGAGGCTTTACGTCTGTGACTCTATTGGAGGGTAAGAAACTGGACTGAAAAGAAAGTCCTACTTTAGTAGCGCAGTATATATACGCACTATGAACAAATAGTCCCATTAGTGGTGCGGTAGCCAAATTCCTACGCGGAACTAGGACTTGTTCGTACATGTCGAGCGGTACGTTTGAACTGGGTCTGAGGGGTATGGCAGCCTGGCACCAAGGTCTCGACCAATAGTAGAATGGAGACTATTATGGGATGTTCAGTAGGCTAGAATGGATATTCAATGCATATTGTACAAGGAATATACAAGGGATATCAGGGAATATTAGAGAATATACAAATACAATTAAATATATATATATAAATAAATATATATATTCGGTTTAATCTGGCCCTTCACAACATAACTCTTGTGTGCATGTATAGTATATATATAAATCCACTTATGTCTGAATACACCTGCTGCATATCATCTTTTTTATATACCTTAACTTATACCACTGGTCAGTATGACTTACTACCATAGTGTATTTATACCTATAACACTGTACATACTGATCAGCATTATTACAATACTCTGTATAGTACTCATTTATTATACTTCAGTTTAATCCTATTGCACTTTACTTTTACATTTGTACTCTAGAAAGACGCCAATTTATTTTCGTTGTACTATATAATGACAATTCATTTTAATCTAATCTGATCTAAAATAGTCAAATTAAAACTAATTTGGCTGGAACGCTCTCGACGAATGTAAATATAAGGAGTCAAACAAGGCACTTATTGTAGAAGCAAACATTTTCTCCACAAATATTCTATATGGAATTCCGATTAAACTTATTAGTTGCTCCCAGCTCGAAACTGTATGTGGAGAGGAGTCAGGACAGTATACATTTAACTTATAATAGGCATGGTTATAGATGTTGTAGAAGTATTGCTTTCTTGGTAATAGAAAGACGTTTTGTTGGCGGTTTTTCCAAAAGACCAGTCCACCAATAACCTCGTTCCCAGTTGTATCTCCCTGAAGTCCTCCAATAACCCTGTGAGGTGTAGGCGGAGTAACGACCTCACAGAGAGGAGACCAATCAGAAACTACTGCGCCTCCGCGTTAGTAATATAAGGCCAGAGTTTCTACACAGTAGCGTATTATTCTTTTTGAATTGAAGACTGAAACATAGTGTCTCATAATGGCCAGAACTAAGCAGACAGCTCGTAAGTCCACCGGTGGCAAAGCCCCAAGGAAGCAGCTCGCCACCAAGGCTGCCCGTAAGAGCGCACCCGCTACCGGCGGCGTGAAGAAACCTCATCGTTACAGGCCCGGTACCGTGGCGCTGAGAGAGATCCGTCGTTACCAGAAGTCCACCGAGTTGCTGATCCGCAAGCTGCCTTTCCAGCGCCTGGTCAGAGAAATTGCCCAGGACTTCAAGACCGACCTGCGCTTCCAGAGCTCTGCTATCATGGCTCTTCAGGAGGCCAGTGAGGCTTATCTGGTCGGTCTGTTTGAGGACACCAACCTGTGCGCCATCCACGCCAAGAGGGTGACCATCATGCCCAAAGACATCCAGTTGGCCCGCCGCATCCGTGGAGAGCGAGCTTAAATCAACCTGTTGACTAGTTGTTCCCCTAAAGGCTCTTTTAAGAGCCACCTCAATAATCATGAATGAGCCCAGTTTCCTTATTTTAACTATGTTCTGATTCCACGTGGATGAAGTTGGTGATGTGTAATACGATCGAAGTTCAATACAGAGTAAACTGAATGATTCATAACTCGACCAGGCAAGACGTAATATTTAAGTCATATGTTCATATTCAGTTAGTCTTTTCTCGGATCCATTAGTTCACTGCTGACTAGTAATAAATGACCCATATGGTTGAAAATAAATACAATCCGGATTCTCAGTTTGCTCCAGAGCCTTGTCTGGAGTTCATTTTGGTTGAGCCTGCATGCTTTACCCATTTCCAAAATAGTCAGTGTGGTCCGGTACTGTCCATGGTGCTGAAATAGTGACTACAAGTAGCGAATCCACACTTCCAAACAATCTCGAGATAACGAAATAAATTAATCCGTTATCACAAATAAACTATTTGTTATGTCGAGTAAATGATAAAATGAATAGTAAATCAAATGTATGCATGGCCTCTTAGGGCTTCCGTATAATACACCTGCATATACTATTTTTTTTATATACTTGTGTGACTATATATAATATCCCTTACCTTATATCACTGGCCAGTATGACTTACTACCATAGTGTCTTTATACCTGTAACACCTGATCAGCATTATTAGTAGTAGTACTCATTTTCCTTTAACAGAGTAAAGCAGAACAAACTCATGGCTGAAACTCTTCTTCCCTCTACTGGCTAAATGAGAACCTAACTTCTATTAGCTTTACACACGTGCGCCACGCCCGACCAATCGTATCGTAGAAGCCACGCAGTACTATTTGCATCAACCTCCTACAAATAAGACAGGAAACCGTAAGCGAACGTCACCATTCGATTTTGATAAGCCGTCGAATATGCCTGAACCAGCCAAGCCAGCGCCCAAGAAGGGCTCCAAGAAAGCCGTCACCAAGACCGCTGCCAAGGGAGGCAAGAAGCGCAGAAAGTCCAGGAAGGAGAGTTATGCCATCTACATTTACAAAGTCCTGAAGCAGGTTCATCCCGACACCGGCGTTTCCTCCAAGGCCATGGGGATCATGAACTCCTTCGTTAACGACATCTTCGAGCGCATCGCTGGAGAAGCCTCGCGCCTGGCTCTCTACAACAAGCGTCGCACCATCACCTCCAGGGAGATCCAGACCGCTGTGCGTCTGCTGCTGCCCGGTGAGCTGGCGAAGCACGCTGTGTCTGAGGGAACCAAGGCTGTGACCAAGTACACTAGCTCCAAGTAAACTACCCTGTTCACTGAAGATTAACCCAAAGGCTCTTTTAAGAGCCACCCACTCTGTCCTGAGAGAGTTATTCCTATAATCGTGATCGCGATGTCCATCAAAGTGGTTGTTGAGTGCTGCCGGGTATTTGTCCTACATTTTCTTTGAACAGTTATCATGGTAGCGGGGTCTGTCGGGAGATGGAAGTTGTATGTTACTTATTGATTAAATGACTTACAGCTGTAATCATAGTTTGGATGGCTATTAAGTTGCAAATTATATTTACTAGTCAAAATCCTGTTAATTTAGGTTGTTGACAAGTAGCTAGATTGGATAGATACACATTTATACAGTTAAATAAATTAATATATCATCACCTGCCGTATTAGAACCCTGATCAATTCATTATTGGACTTTATAATACACATGGATAATGTTTATTTTAGCATTTTCAAAGTGGAAATTCTATTCCAAAAATAATACATTCCAGGCTAATTTAATTATAATGAAAAAGATGAACTACCCCATAGCCAAACACACGTCCTATGATTTCCAACAGTCAAGTGCAAATAGTATTCATTATTTGATCATATGAGCTCTGTATATATATTTCTGTACAATTTACAACCTTGCGTTGTATGTTGAATGCATTATTACAACAACAATAACCTTTTATAACGTTATTGTTGACATCAAACTCCAGCAATCAGAAGTCTAAAATCTGACTTCATAAGTAACCCTCAGCAATACTGATCATCTCCGGTCCCCTCTCCCTCCATGTTTAGCAGGATACACAGCCACCACATCTGGCTGAACGGTTACTCTGCTCAACAGGCATCCTCTGATAAACCACACCATGCTCTCTCCACTCGTAATGTTAATGCTTCAAATCTAGTCACAATTTCTCTAGATGTGTTTCTGTCATACAACATAAAATCACAGATTAGGGCCTAACTTTTCTGAACAGTATTTACTAATAAGGACACTTTTGATCAAACTGATCAGCAGCTCAATTGTTGCTTTTATGTTTCACAAGGTGCTCTGAATCTGCCCTTAAAAAAAATATTTTCTGTTTTACCATGGTACCAGTCATATAAATTATTTACCATGGTACAGCTATATAGTAAATGTAATGGAACCATTAATAACATGGTTATAACATGGTATAGTCCATTTTAAACCATGATATCAATGGTACATGGCATTATTTTTTATCATAGGAATGCCAGGATACATTTTTGTAAGAGATGTTTTCTGATGATGCTGAGTTGAGCCGATGGTTTACTCTTGTTTGGGTTACTAAACAGATGACACAGGACTGGGTCTCACCATGGGCCATGTGTATAAACCAATGCCCCACTATGGTACAGGTAGTAGAAACATAGTATGTTTCATTCCTTGAACCATTTCTTCAGAATGTATCAACATGTACTACACCAATAGACACTAACAATAGAGGCCTTGCATGGACTGTTTGTGTACTTCTTTCTTACAGTATGATTTTATTATGATCCCCATTAGCTGATGCAATCTTCCTGGGGTGACAATATACGTTCTATCAAACATATTACATGATACTGCATTCCTAAACATAATGGAATCATACATAGTACAATATACATTACATAACACTATATATTAAATATGCACTCAATTCACAAGCAGTGAGAAACCATATACTCTTACCACCTATTTATATAGGCTACTAATATTCCTGTCACTAAAAATACAATAAAGTAAAAATAAAAGTAACTATGGGTATGTGTGTGTCTACATGTACATAATATGCAGGCGTAGGGCTGTTAGATGTTGTTTCAGTTGTCTTTTAAAGCCTGTATATTGTAAACAAAAAGCTAAATGTATAGCTATGTTTCCTTTATACGGTTTTTACATACTTGTAAAGGTAGGACTAATTTTAGTTTTAATCCATATATAGGCCACATTATACCTACTTACTCAAACGAAGTCGAGGTCAGCCACACACGTGAATATTAAAGGCAACCAACTTGTGTTCGGCTTTTCTCTGATTGGCCGCGCCCCCCCCCCCCCCGCCCCCACGCGCAAGCAAGCGCAGCCGTCCCAAATGAAATCCAAAGAGCAAGCGCGGCAGCTTGGGCTGCTGTTCCAACGCACTTGTGTTGGGCTGCGGTAGCAGTGGAGCGCTGCTGACTGATTATTATGTTTCGCGTTTTTAACAACCAAAGTTAGATTCACTCGTCACTGTACATGTATAAACAAAGCCCACACAGTTATGAAATAATAAACACTGACTATCTGACTCTTACCAATAAACACTGTGTTAGGACTATAAACACTGTTAGGACTATCTGACTCTTAATAATAAACACTGTTACAGACTAGTGTTAGGACTATCTTGATTCACGCGTCACTACTGTAACTAGAAACTCTGGGTGTCACTGTACATCAGTAACGTTATTTCGCGTTTTTAACGTCAGCGGGGCGATGCGGTGGTTAGTCCCCGCTTCCGTGCACCGCCGCCGGCTCTACTCGGTCCAGCTCCAGCAGCAGCGACCGTGCTCCATTGTAAAGTAGCGATTTTTATTGTTTTGTCATGAAAACCCAATTACATAATCCAACATATGTGTAAAGAAACAACATATTCCAGTTAACGGTATATTTTTTAATGATTCATTACGGTATAAATTAGGTTAACTGGAGCTGTGGAGGCTGCTTGTTGAAGAGCCAGCGGGGCGATGCGGTGGTTAGTCCCCGCTTCCGTGCACCGCCGCCGGCTCTACTCGGTCCAGCTCCAGCAGCAGCGACCGTGCTCCGTTGTAAAGTAGCGATTTTTATTGTTTTGTCATGAAAACCCAATTACATAATCCAACATATGTGTAAAGAAACAACATATTCCAGTTAACGGTATATTTTTTAATGATTCATTACGGTATAAATTAGGTTAACTGGAGCTGTGGAGGCTGCTTGTTGAAGAGCCAGCGGGGCGATGCGGTGGTTAGTCCCCGCTTCCGTGCACCGCCGCCGGCTCTACTCGGTCCAGCTCCAGCAGCAGCGACCGTGCTCCGTTGTAAAGTAGCGATTTTTATTGTTTTGTCATGAAAACCCAATTACATAATCCAACATATGTGTAAAGAAACAACATATTCCAGTTAACGGTATATTTTTTAATGATTCATTACGGTATAAATTAGGTTAACTGGAGCTGTGGAGGCTGCTTGTTGAAGAGCCAGCGGGGCGATGCGGTGGTTAGTCCCCGCTTCCGTGCACCGCCGCCGGCTCTACTCGGTCCAGCTCCAGCAGCAGCGACCGTGCTCCGTTGTAAAGTAGCGATTTTTATTGTTTTGTCATGAAAACCCAATTACATAATCCAACATATGTGTAAAGAAACAACATATTCCAGTTAACGGTATATTTTTTAATGATTCATTACGGTATAAATTAGGTTAACTGGAGCTGTGGAGGCTGCTTGTTGAAGAGCCAGCGGGGCGATGCGGTGGTTAGTCCCCGCTTCCGTGCACCGCCGCCGGCTCTACTCGGTCCAGCTCCAGCAGCAGCGACCGTGCTCCGTTGTAAAGTAGCGATTTTTATTGTTTTGTCATGAAAACCCAATTACATAATCCAACATATGTGTAAAGAAACAACATATTCCAGTTAACGGTATATTTTTTAATGATTCATTACGGTATAAATTAGGTTAACTGGAGCTGTGGAGGCTGCTTGTTGAAGAGCCAGCGGGGCGATGCGGTGGTTAGTCCCCGCTTCCGTGCACCGCCGCCGGCTCTACTCGGTCCAGCTCCAGCAGCAGCGACCGTGCTCCGTTGTAAAGTAGCGATTTTTATTGTTTTGTCATGAAAACCCAATTACATAATCCAACATATGTGTAAAGAAACAACATATTCCAGTTAACGGTATATTTTTTAATGATTCATTACGGTATAAATTAGGTTAACTGGAGCTGTGGAGGCTGCTTGTTGAAGAGCCAGCGGGGCGATGCGGTGGTTAGTCCCCGCTTCCGTGCACCGCCGCCGGCTCTACTCGGTCCAGCTCCAGCAGCAGCGACCGTGCTCCGTTGTAAAGTAGCGATTTTTATTGTTTTGTCATGAAAACCCAATTACATAATCCAACATATGTGTAAAGAAACAACATATTCCAGTTAACGGTATATTTTTTAATGATTCATTACGGTATAAATTAGGTTAACTGGAGCTGTGGAGGCTGCTTGTTGAAGAGCCAGCGGGGCGATGCGGTGGTTAATCCCCGCTTCCGTGCACCGCCGCCGGCTCTACTCGGTCCAGCTCCAGCAGCAGCGACCGTGCTCCGTTGTAGAACGAAGCCCTTCAATGACAGAGCAATGACTTCGCGACAGCCATATTAGACACATCGCCATAATTTAAGATATAGTTTATGCATTCGCAAATATGAGAGTTCTGTCATTGAAGTGGGTGGTGGCAGCTTACTAACAGTAGCGATTTTTATTGTTTTGTCATGACCAAACATAATCCCAACATAGATAGGAGGTGTACTGTATGTCAAATGTCGGTCATGTGGTGGAAGTGTTTAGTACAGTCACACAACAGAACACCGCTGTAGACCAGCGCTTTTGCCGCGTCTCTCTTTGCGCGAGGGCGTGTGCTAGTGGATTGATTGATTCAGAGAAACGCTGAACACAAGTTGGTTGCCTTTAATATTCACGCCACCCACACTACAGGCCATCACCAAGGGCAAAGAAGATCAGGCCAGGGTCACGGTTGAGGCAGAACATTGCTGTAAGTGTGCTCAGTGCTTTCTGAAAGGACAGTTATGAAATATTAGTACACTACCCACAAAGAAGCTTTGTTCTGGTCAAATTACAGCATAGCATACTGTAAGGACAACAACAACAAGGTAGTCGGTCATGGCAGATACATGAGACTATCTCAGTGTAGCAACGCACAAGCATGCATTTATATCACATAAAAACAATATATTTCACTAGCAAGGCACAAGCATCCATTTATATCACATATACAAACAATATATCTCAGTAGCAATGCACTGAGCCACATGAAGTTGATAAAGACGGCTTCATGGGCCAAAACCAAATGTAGGGATCTGAGGTTTTTAATCAGAGCAAACATGGAAGAATGACACAGATTAACAGATGAGAATAGGTGGTAATTCAGTCATGTACTTGACTGACACGGTTCCCAGAGGAACACTGGTCTACTTCAGAAAAGGGGCCTGTCTGCTACAGGAACAATTCAGAAGAATCAAATTAGACGTTTTCTTTTCTTCATTGTCACACACACTTTGGGCCAGTGAAAAGGCAATGTGAATGTGGATGCAATTTTCATAATTTAAAAATAATCCTATGATTCTTATTGTTCTACGATCAATGAAGTCCGGTGGTGCACTACAGTGCACATTTTGTAAAATATGAACAGAGTTAAGTAAAAAAAAAAATATATATATATATATATATATATGTAAAATGTTTAAAAATAATAATACAAGTGACAACACTTTTCCCCCTGGGTCTCAGGATGATGCATTGTATTGGGAAAACAACACTTCCTCAAAACATGTTCAGACGTAAACCTCAAACCCTCCCTCCACATTTGTCCCTGCGCGCTTCTTGGTCTCAACCACGTCCTCAGAGAGGGTTCAAAGAAGCAGGCGGTTGGCAAATTGCTACATTCGTTTGTTTCCTTACAAACGTTACAATGAGTGGAAGAGGAAAGGGAGGTAAGGGACTTGGTAAAGGAGGCGCTAAGCGTCACCGCAAAGTGCTTCGTGACAACATCCAGGGAATCACCAAACCTGCTATCCGTCGTCTGGCTCGTCGTGGCGGAGTGAAGCGTATCTCCGGTCTAATCTACGAGGAGACTCGTGGTGTTCTCAAGGTCTTCCTGGAGAACGTGATCCGTGATGCCGTCACCTACACCGAACACGCCAAGAGGAAGACCGTCACAGCCATGGATGTGGTCTATGCTCTGAAGAGACAGGGACGCACTCTGTACGGCTTCGGCGGCTAGACTTCTATTCAAGCCTAACTATCCAAAACCCAAAGGCTCTTTTCAGAGCCACCCACATTGTCACTGAATGAGCACACTCTACATACGTTTATTTGTGAACAGTATTAAACTGAGTTGTCTCGGGCATAGCACCATTTGTTGTAATTTAATCCAGTCACTGATGCAATTCCTACGGTTCCTTACGTTGCTAGGTAATTCCTGCATTGTAAAACTTAATAATTATGATGGTGATTTCAATGGTGAAGACTAACGTGAAAGACGTTTCAGTGACTAGTACACTAGTCTCATCTCACGGCGGGGCTTCCTGAACATGTGAACAATTAAAATTAAATTGATATGCCTCAAGATTATTCGTACAACACATCTATTGACATCATACAATGCAATTACAGTACAATGTGTAAAGAAGGCATCAAACTATAGTGCAAATATAACAGTTAAATGCAATAGTAATATGCTGTATACAGGTGAATAAACTCGCTATAAAATATATAAATGAGTACAACTGAGTAATAGTGCTAAGCAGATGTATGTACTGTACAGAGTTGTAGTATTAATATGTACAGTGATACAGCTATAAAGACACTATAGTACATACTGGCAAGCAGGGTAACCAGTAAGAGTAGGAAAGGAATATGTACAGGTATGTAAATCCCTAAAGGGACAAATAAAATAAACATTTTTGTTTGGAAGCGTGGATTCCCTACTTGCAGGCACTGGAAATCTAAAGGGCGCTAACCTATTTCAGGACCACACTGACGAAACCATTTTGGAAATGGGGAAACCATGCAGGTTCAACCCAAATGGGCTCCAGACAAGGAGCAAACATGATAGTTCGGATTGTATTTATATTTAACCATATAGAGTCATAATTATGTATTACTTGTCAGCAGTGTAATCGATAACTATTAGATCAGTTCTGTTAGTTAGTTCTGGCCATTATGAGAAAACTACGTTTTAGTCTTCACTTCAGCAAGAATAATACGCTGGTGTGACGAAACTCTGGCCTAATAATATTATTACTAACGCGGAGGCTCAGCAGTTTCTGATTGGTCTCCTCTCTGTGAGGTCGTTACTCCGCCTACACCTCACAGGGTTATTGGAGGACTTCACGGAGATACAACTGGGAACGAGGTTATTGGAGGACTGGTCTTTTGGAAACACCGCCCACAAAACGTCTTTCCTGATTGGGTGAGAAAACACAAGCCTGACTATAAAAGGTTACTCTCCAACTAGTGATGTGCCAAACGGATCATTTCAGTGAGTGAGCGATTCGATACACGCTCACGGCAATGAACCGATTCACTGAATCGACTCACGGTTCACGGATCATTGACGCTTCCGGAGCCAGCTGCATAAGCCAAACTAAGAAGCGCGAGCGCGAAAAAAATTTGGCCGATGTTGTACATACAATAACATACAATTGTTAAGGGGATGCAGACCAGAGAAAGACTTTCGTCTTGTTTACATCAGGATCCCCCTGTTTACATCAGTAATCATCGGTAACATTTAGAATTGATTTCAAGGTCCTCCTCCTTATATACAAAGTATAAACATTGCCATCATCTACTATTGAAGGTTCCAAGCCACAGTCTAAAGAAAATCAGGGATGCAGCCTTTGCTAACTATGCACCAAAGTTATGGAACACACTACCTATGGACATTAGGGAAGCTAGATCTCTTAATATTTTCAGAAATAAGCTAAAAACGTACCTCTTCACCATAGCCTTCTAATACACCCCGCTGTTGATTGTACTGTAGCACTATTTTACTCTGGCCATTCTATTGCATAATTTTACTATCTATTCTACTATTCTATTATTGCACTGTATTATTGGTGTGCAAACCAGTCAGCTTACAAAAAAGAGCCTGTTGGAGGATTTCAACAAGATAAATGCGACAACAATATTGCGGGGGGGGGGGGGGGGGGGGGCGTGAACCGACTCAGTGCCAGACGTGAGCGATTCGACTCACGCTCACGGCAATGAATCGGCTCTTATGAACGAGTCGCTCATGACCGACCCATCACTATCTCCAACTCACTGCATTCAATTTCTAACTCGTTTAACGTGAGAGAATAATAAACATGTCTGGAAGAGGCAAGACCGGAGGAAAGGCCAGAGCTAAGGCCAAGACTCGCTCCTCTCGTGCCGGGCTTCAGTTCCCCGTGGGTCGTGTCCACAGACTGCTGCGTAAAGGCAACTATGCTCATCGTGTTGGAGCCGGTGCCCCGGTTTATCTGGCCGCTGTGCTGGAATATCTGACCGCTGAGATCCTGGAGTTGGCTGGAAACGCTGCCCGTGACAACAAGAAGAGTCGTATCATCCCCCGCCATCTGCAGCTGGCCGTTCGTAACGACGAGGAGCTCAACAAACTCCTGGGAGGAGTGACCATCGCTCAGGGTGGTGTGCTGCCCAACATCCAGGCTGTCCTTCTGCCCAAGAAGACCGAGAAGGCTGCCAAGAAGTAAATTATTTAGCCTCTTCGACAAACTCCACAAAGGCTCTTTTCAGAGCCACCCACCTATTGCCGAGAAAGCAATACTTCTGCAACATCTATAACCATGCTTATTATAAGTTAAATGTATACCGTCCTCTCCACATAGAGTCGACCTGGGAGCAACTAATAATGACATCACCTCTTAAGGAATACATTTAATCGGAATTACATATAGAATATTTGCCGAGAAAATGTTTGCTTCTACGATAAGTGCCTTGTTTGACTCCTTATATTTACATTCGTCGAAAGCGTTCCAGCCAATTCGTTTTAATTTCACTATTTTAGATCCGATTAGATTAAAATGATTTGTCTTTATATAGTACAACGAAAATAAATTGGCGTCTTTCTGGAGTACAAATGTAATAGGATTAAACTGAAGTATAATAAATTAGTACTAGTCTATCCAGAGTATTGTAATAATGCTGAGCAGATGTATGTACAGTGTTTAAGGTATAATTAAATACACTATGGTAGTAAGTCATACTGACCAGTGGTATAAGGTAAGGTTTATAAAAAAAATTATATGCAGGTGTATTCAGACATAAGTGGATTTATATATATATACTATACATGCACACAAGAGTTACATGGGTAGAATATAGGTCAAATTGTGCAAGTATAGCTGCGTGGCTTCTTGTATACGATTGGTTGAGAGGCTTTGTCGCACATTTCCCGCGCACAGGAAACTATTTGCGCGCAAAGCCATAATAACCCAACTATATATTCTCTTAGCAAAACTCCATAGCCACACTTGATATTAATTAAGCCAAGCAATAATCGACATGAAACTGCATTTTTCCAAGACAATTATTTTGTGCACCTTGATAGCGCAATGTACAGTTTCTACGTCAAATGTATATACTCTCGTTTCTAGACTATTTTTGTAACACAAACAGTACTGTATTTGCAAATCTGGTATGTCATAAATGTATAGATGTAGCAGTACTGTCTATCTGTAAGTCGTGTATTATATGTTATGATGAATTGAAAATGGGGGACCCTGATGTAAACAAGACAACAGTCTTTCTCTGGTCTGCATCCCCTTAACAATTGTATGTATTGAGCTGTACTGTACCCATTCTGCAATCTGTTAATAAAGTTTTCAATCAATCAATAGCTATCTTGGTGACATCTGTCACTGCTTTGACTTACAATATATATATACACACACACACACACATATACACATCTGTCTGTACATACAGCTGCATAATCCCTTTTGCATGCATTTGGCATAACTTTTAATCATGGAAATGCCAGTATACATTTATAAGGTGAGAGATGTTTTCTGATGGTGCTGAGTCATCTCCATGAGCAGGTGTCCTCTTGTTTGGGTTATTTATTACCGATCATAAACAGATGACACAGACCGACATGGTCTCACCATGAGCTACATGTATCAGTACCTCACTGTGGTACAAGCTAATAATACAAGTATGACTCTGACAACATAGTATGTTTCATTCCTTGAGCTATTTCTTCTGAATGTATCAAATGTAGCTGGCAGCCTACTGCACCACATTCTAATATCCTTTACTTCACAATGAGTTGAGCCCTAACAACAGAGGCCTGTATATCTGACCTATAGACTAAACACAAACTGTAATGGTTGTGTTGTTCTGTTTCTTCCTGCATGGCTGCCTGTAACCGTTGGTAACCACCTTCAAAAGAAAATGCCTAATTTATGTGCAGTGGTAGTCGGTAAAACACTTCTGAAAAGCATGATATTACTGTTCCGTTGTGACTTCTTTATAACATTCAGTAATAAGACACAACACTATGTGTTGATATGATAATCTATACATATAATTTATACATATAGCAACCATTCCATTGCCTTTACTACACAAACATTCCGTGCAAGGCCTCTTTTGTGGTAATGCAGAACATGTTGATATGGTGCGTTTATGTTTGGTGATATGATCATGATTCATTATGAATCTACTATGTCTATTTAAACTATTGAAATACAATTAAAATAGACCAATGCAGTTATTATTTATTGTGCTAAGTGTTCAGTGTAGCAGATTTAAATCAGAAAACACAGCAGATCAGCAATGCCCAAAAAGCATGTATTGTCAACAAGCATGCAGCAGTCTAAAGTACACAGCAAACTAGTCCCCCACCCCCAAAAGGAAAATGTAGCTACGCTTCTTGTGTGAGTTATGAAATGTTTTGCAACATTAATTAATTAAATGTTAGTTGTAATTAATATAGGCCACGTGAAACCTTCCACTAATCTAAGGTAGTGATCATCCCTCATACGAAGTCGAGGTGACCCACGCTACAGGCCACCAGCAACAGTGTGTTTACCAACACCGGAAAAGCATCCATTTAAAACAAAACCTGTCACCCCAGATTACTATTCTTGCTCCCAGTCTCTAGTCAGGTAGCTCGGCTCGCTGGAAAACAAGATTATGTCGGATTATAATGCAATCTAAAGAATTGTGAGACATAAATAACAGAGAAAGGTATAGCTGCGCACCATGGTGAAGGCGCAAATTGGTGGTTTGAAGGGTCCACAAACACACCAGGGGTCTCCAAATGGTTTAATTCTGATGGCACATATTTCTGCTTGCTGACCCATTTGGCGTTAAATTCCTGCAATATTCATAGTTGTGTATTTGAGCTCTTTTTTGGCGAGGAGAAAACACAAGCGGCAGAGCATTTTGGCAGCACAGAGGAGGACAACACAAACTGTAATGTTTGTGTTGTTCTGTTTCTTCCAGCATGGCTGCCTGTAACCGTTGGTAACCACTTTCAAAAGAAAATGCCTAATTTATGTGCAGTGGTAGTCGGTAAAACACTGCTGAAAAGCATTACTGTTCCATTGTGACTTCTTTATAACATTCAGTAATAAGACACAACACTATGTGTTGATATGATAATCTATACATATAGCAACCATTCCATTGCCTTTACTACACAAACATTCCGTGCAAGGCCTCTTTTGTGGTAATGCAGAACATGTTGATATGGTGCGTTTATGTTTGGTGATATGATCATGATTCATTATGAATCTACTATGTCTATTTAAACTATTGAAATACAATTAAAATAGACCAATGCAGTTATTATTTATTGTGCTAAGTGTTCAGTGTAGCAGATTTAAATCAGAAAACACAGCAGATCAGCAATGCCCAAACAGCATGTATTGTCAACAAGCATGCAGCAGTCTAAAGTACACAGCAAACTAGTCCCCCACCCCCAAAAGGAAAATGTAGCTACGCTTCTTGTGTGAGTTATGAAATGTTTTGCAACATTAATTAATTAAATGTTAGTTGTAATTAATATAGGCCACGTGAAACCTTCCACTAATCTAAGGTAGTGATCATCCCTCATACGAAGTCGAGGTGACCCACGCTACAGGCCACCAGCAACAGTGTGTTTACCAACACCGGAAAAGCATCAATTTAAAACAAAACCTGTCACCCCAGATTACTATTCTTGCTCCCAGTCTCTAGTCAGGTAGCTCGGCTCGCTGGAAAACGAGATTATGTCGGATTATAATGCAATCTAAAGAATTGTGAGACATAAATAACAGAGAACGGTATATCTGCGCACCATGGTGAAGGCGCAAATTGGTGGTTTGAAGCGTCCACAAACACACCAGGGGTCTCCAAATGGTTTAATTCTGATGGCACACATTTCTGCTTGCTGACCCATTTGGCGTTAAATTCCTGCAATATTCATAGTTGTGTATTTGAGCTCTTTTTTGGCGAGGAGAAAACACAAGCGGCAGAGCATTTTGGCAGCACAGAGGAGGACAGGGTGGGTTGAGTCTACATGGCTCTCATATAGTGTTTAAGACCAGCCCTCTGACTGAGCTTCAATATCATAATTCTACTTGTATTGAATCTGAGACAGAACGAGAGAAGATGGCAGAAGTCGCTCCAGCTCCAGCTCCCGCTGCTCCGGCTAAGGCCGCTAAGAAGAAGGCAGCTCCCAAACCCAAGAAGGCAGGTCCCAGCGTCAGTGACCTGGTCGTCGAGGCAGTGTCTGCTTCTAAAGAGAGGAGCGGTGTGTCTCTGGCTGCCGTAAAGAAGGCTCTGGCTGCCGGTGGCTATGACGTGGACAAGAACAAGGCCCGCGTTAAGACCGCTGTCAAGAGTCTGGTGACAAAAGGAACCCTGGTCCAGGTCAAGGGTACCGGAGCCTCCGGCTCTTTCAAGATCAACAAGGCTGAGGTTAAAGCCAAAAAGCCCGCAAAGAAAGCTGCTCCGAAAGCCAAGAAGCCAGCAGCCAAGAAACCTGTCGTGGCCAAAAAGCCCACGAAGGCGGCAACGAAGAAGCCTGCTGCCGCCAAGAAGTCTCCCAAGAAAGTCAAGAAGGTAGCAGCCAAGAGTCCCAAGAAGGTAGCAGCCAAGAGCCCAAAGAAGGTGAAAAAGCCAGCTGCGCCCAAGAAGGCCCCAGCTAAGAAGGCTGCCAAGCCAATAGCGGCTAAGAGAGGAGCTCCCAAAAAGAGATAAGCGTTTGAACAGAACATTGTCTTTAATACAACAAAAGGCTCTTTTAAGAGCCACCCACCACTTCCATGAAAAGCAATTATTGTACTCTAGTGTGTGGAAGTGAAGGGGGCTTATCGAAGTATATAACTTAGTATTACTTATGGGATGGTTGATTTCCACGAGTTACCTCAGATATAGGTTCTCAATTGGAGAATGTTGATTGTTATTAAGTCCGCTTTTGATTAGTGGGTCCTAACGCAGATACTTTACTGCAACGAGTTGAGCCCTTTATGTGGAAATACATGAATTGCTATCATTATGGTGCCTTTATGTCTGTGCGTAAATGACCGCTATGACACTTGGAATGACTACGGGTGATGGCCCATTAGTGGACACAGCAGATTAATGTAATTTTATTTATTCAGACCGGTTTGGATCATATGTTGGGTTGGCACATAATTATGTTCCCCACTACCTCACATTAAATATCTACACAAGCAACCATTATATTATACAGAACAAGTGGAACATTGACTCACAAAAGGCTCTTTTATGGACCCCCACTATTTATATGAAACAGGCACGGCTACAAAACACGACTAGTTCTACCGATTTATTTATAATGTGATTAGTGATCCAGACCAGGTAAAGAAAATGGTCTCAACGAGTCGCACCGCTTCAGATAGTTATCTCAGCGGTCAGATATTCCAGCACAGCTGCCAGATAATCCAATGTACAGTTACCCCCCACCCAACCACCTCCAATGTACAGTTACCCCCACCCCCTCCTACCCAACCCCCTCCAATGTACAGTTTCTTTGTCAAATGTATATACTCTCTTTTTTAGACTATTTTTGTATCACAAACAATATTGTATTTGTAAATCTGGTATGTCATAAATGTATAGATGTAGCAGTATTGTCTATCTGTATGTCATGTGTGTCATATATGTTATGATGAATTGAAAATGGGGGACCCTGATGTAAACAAGATGAAAGGCTTTCTCTGGTATGCATCCCCTTAACAATTGTGTGTATTGAGCCCATTCTGCAATACAATACAGTACGGCTCAATACACACAATTGTTAAGGGGATGCAGACCAGAAAAAGACGTTTGTCTTGTTTACATCAGGGTCCCCCATTTCCATTTAGAAACATCTCTTACAAAAATGTATCCTGGCATTCCTATGATAACAAATGATGCCATGTACCATTGATATCATGGTTTAAAATGGACTATACCATGTTATAACCATGTTATTAATGGTTCCATTACATTTACTATATGGCTGTACCATGGTAAATAATTTGTATGACTGGTACCATGGTAAAACAGAAAATATTTTTTTGTAAGGGCAGATTCAGAGCACCTTGTGAAACATAAAAGCAACTATTGAGCTGCTGATCAGTTTGATCAAAAGTGTCCTTATTAGTAAATACTGTTCAGAAAAGTTAGGCCCTAATCTGTGATTTTATGTTGTACGACATGTTGTCTAGAGAAATTGTGACTAGATTTGAAGCATTAACATTACGAGTGGAGAGAGCATGGTGTGGTTTATCAGGGGATGCCTGTTGAGCAGAGTAACCTTTCAGCCAGATGTGGAGGCTGTGTATCCTGGGTCCGTGTACGTTTTGATAGTTCGTTTTTCGTTTCAAAAGGAAAAACGAAAAAACGAGGTGTTTCCTATTTCCGTTTGAAACCAAACTCGAAAAAACGGGGGCAAACTGAAATACGGACCTGTTTTTTGTATTTTGGTATCAGAATCAAATGAAAAAAACGAGTCAATAATGGGCCGTGTACGTTTTGATAGTTCGTTTTTCGTTTTTGATGTGAAGAATGGAGAACGGAACCACGTGACAAGTACATTTTTCAATGTAAAAGCCATGCACAATCTAACGTGAACGAATATGTATAACGTTATGAATAAATACAGTATAGTTGTAGTAGCAGTAGTAATAGTAGTAGTAGTAGTAGTAGTAGTAGTAGTAGTAGTAGTAGTAGTAGTAGTAGTAGTAGTAAAGGTAGCAGTAGTAGTAGTAGTAGTAATATTAGTGGTAGTAGTAGTGGTGGTAGTAGTAGTAGTAGTAGTAGTAGTAGTAGTAGTAGTAGTAGTAGTAGTAGTAGTAGTAGTAGTAGTAGTAATAATAGTAACCAACTGTTATTGATACACTGCAACGTTAGGCTATCACTATGAATTGAAAATGGTTACCAAGACGTCTGAGCAATCCTCCACGATGGACGTGTACAAATTGCGCATAGAAATTAGGCATATGTATTGCACTGATGAAATACCGGAGGCTACTAATGCGCCAAAATACCTAGATTATATTACGATTATTTTTCTGTTGATCAAATAAAAAGCCTGCCTACTGCAAATCAATATGATTTGTCGACCATGTCACGGCTTATTGTGGTCTGCATCCCCTGAGCTGTACTGTATTGTACCCATTCTGCAATCTGTTAATAAAGTTTTCAATCACACGGACAATAAATATAATTATAATGTCTAAATGAAATGCACAATACAAAAAATGTATGTATCATAACGTTACCCTGGTATAGATCTGTATGAAACTCAGTCTTTAGACCATAGCCTACATTATGAAATTTCTGAGGAAAAAGAAAGCACATTTGGGTGAGTGATGCCATAATTATGTGGCATAATAATAATAATAATTGACAGTGCGACACCTGCTGGTCAGTTTCTGTAAGTAGTTTTAGATTGTATGTTTTTCCACACTTTACTGTAGTGTACGTGTATTTACACAGTTAACAAAGTCCATGTAATATTTTACTGCACGTTAGAATACACAGAAGTAACGATGGATGTGTACAAATTGCGCATAGAAATTAGGCATATGTATTGCACTGATGAAATACCGGAGGCTACTAATGCGCCAGAATACCTAGATTATAATGTATAGTTACGATTATTTTTCTGTTGATCAAATAAAAAGCCTGCCTACTGCAAATCAATATGATTTGTCGACCATGTCACGGCTTATTGTGGTCTGCATCCCCTGAGCTGTACTATATTGTACCCATTCTGCAATCTGTTAATAAAGTTTTCAATCACACGGACAATAAATTACTTCATATTCGTTCACGTTAGATTGTGCATGGCTTTTACATTGAAAAATGTACTTGTCACGTGGTTCCGTTCTCCATTCTTCACATCAAAAACGAAAAACGAACTATCAAAACGTACACGGCCCATTATTGACTCGTTTTTTTCATTTGATTCTGATACCAAAATACGAAAAACAGGTCCGTATTTCAGTTTGCCCCCGTTTTTTCGAGTTTGGTTTCAAACGGAAATAGGAAACACCTCGTATTTCCGTTTTTTTTTCGTTTTTCCTTTTGAAACGAAAAACGAACTATCAAAACGTACA
Organism: Notolepis coatsorum; assembly: GCF_963971535.1. Taxonomy (NCBI): domain Eukaryota; kingdom Metazoa; phylum Chordata; class Actinopteri; order Aulopiformes; family Paralepididae; genus Notolepis; species Notolepis coatsorum. Next base: position 179,993,301 of record NC_140170.1, on the reverse strand, counting down.
CGGACCATCCTGCTAAACATGGAGGGAGAGGGGACCGGAGATGATCAGTATTGCTGAGGGTTACTTAATTTATGAAGTCAGATTTTAGACTTCTGATTGCTGGAGTTTGATGTCAACAATAACGTTATAAAAGGTTATTGTTGTTGTAATAATACATTTAACATACAACGCAAGGTTGTAAATTATACAGAAATATACAGAGCTCATATGATCAAATAATGAATACTATTTGCACTTGACTGTTGAAAATCATAGGACGTGTGTTTGGCTATGGGGTAGTTCATCTTTTTCATTATAATTAAATGAGCCTGGAATGTATTATTTTTGGAATAGCATTTCCACTTTGAAAATGCTAAAATAAACATTATCCATGTGTATTATAAAGTCCAATAATGTATTATTGATCAAGGTTCTAATACGGCAGGTGATATATTAATTTACTGTATACGTGTGATGTACTAAGCTAGTCTATCCAATTTAGCTACTTATCAACAACCTAAAATCACAGGATTTTGTAGTAAATATAATTTGCAACTTAGCCATCCAAACTATGATTAGTTGTAAGTCATTTATTAATCAATAAGTATCATAATTTATACAACTTCATCTCCCGACAGAACCCCCTACCATGATAATAACTGTTCAAACGAAAGGCAATACCCGGCACTCAACCACTTTGATGAACAGCCGATCATGAGAATAATAGGAACAACTCTCTCCGGACAGAGTGGGTGGCTCTTAAAAGAGCCGTTGGGTTCATCTTCAGTGAACAGGGTGGTTTACTTGGAGCTTGTGTACTTGGTCACAGCCTTGGTTCCCTCAGACACAGCGTGCTTCGCCAGCTCACCGGGCAGCAGCAGACGCACAGCGGTCTGGATCTCCCTGGAGGTGATGGTGCGACGCTTGTTGTAGAGAGCCAGGCGCGAGGCTTCTCCAGCGATGCGCTCGAAGATGTCGTTAACGAAGGAGTTCATGATCCCCATGGCCTTGGAGGAAACGCCGGTGTCGGGATGAACCTGCTTCAGGACTTTGTAAATGTAGATGGCATAACTCTCCTTCCTGGACTTTCTGCGCTTCTTGCCTCCCTTGGCAGCGGTCTTGGTGACGGCTTTCTTGGAGCCCTTCTTGGGCGCTGGCTTGGCTGGTTCAGGCATATTCGACGGCTGATCAGACTCGAATGGTGACGGTCGCTTACGGTTTCCTGCCTTATTTGTAGGAGGTTGATGCAAATAGTACTACGTGGCTTCTACGATACGATTCGTCGGGCGTGGCGCACGTGTGTAAAGCTAATAGAAGTTAAGTTCTCATTTAGCCAGTAGAGGGCAGAAGAGTTTCAGCCATGAGTTTGTTCTGCTTTACTCTCTTAAATTAAACGAGTATCTATGAGTACTACTACTAATAATAATGCAGGTGTTACAGGTATAAAGACACTATGGTAGTAAGTCATACTGGCCAGTGATATAAGGTAAGGGATATATTATATAGTCACACAAGTATATAAAAAAGATTATATGAATATAGAATATAGTTTGAGGTAGGTGTGTAAGGCAGTTATAGACAGTGAAATGCAGGAGTTTGAACAGTATGGATAACAGATCCAAGAGTATAGGCAATCAGGTATAGGCACTATTAACTTTTAACTATTATTTAACTGACTAGAAGTTTTCCCAATATGAAGTACTTCATGTATAATAATGACTCACTTTCTAAATTCTAACAGAACTACAAGACAGCAATGGAGTTCTGGACTAAATCACAGTCATTAAAAAAATAATGCAGTGATGCTTCCTGTTACAACCTGCTTTTCTAGATATAATATTGATATTGAAACCAAAATTGTATTATGTCTGATTAGCACTAGTACTCATTTATACATGTACTCCAGTTTAATCACTTATACATTGTATATTGCACTTTACTTTTGTATTTGCACTCAAGTTATTTTTGTTGTACTGTGTGTACTTGCCCTGTATGATGACAATACATTTTAATCTTTAAAAAAGACAGTCAGGGGTCTTTGAGAGGGTTCCAGGTGGTACCCCTGCAAAATGAGTGTTCATTTCACTATAATTTAACTGACTTAGAAGTTAGCCCAATTATGAGGTACAGTATATATCATAATTAATACTATGATCACGTGTTTTACTTTCTCCATTATTATTGTCCAAACTACAGCTATGAAATTCTAACATAACTACAGGACAGCAATAGAGTTCTGGACTAAATCAGTTATTCAAAATAATGCAGCAATGCTTTCTGTTAAAAGCTGCTTTTCTAGATCAAGATTGATATTGAAACTAGCTTTAGTTTTTGTATATATTTTTTGGAATTCCATATAGAATATTTATGTGGAGAAAAGTTGCTTCTACCATAATTGCCTTGTTTGACTCCTTATATCCTGTTGACATGTACATTTGTCATTGAGCATGTTCTAGCCAAATTAGTGTTTTAATTTCACTATTTTAGATTATATATAAAAAAAAATCATTATACAGCACAAGTATAGTACAACGGAAATAAATTGGTGTCTAACTAGAGTACAAGTGTAACAGTAAAGTGCAATAGGATTAAACTGGAGTATATATAAATGAGTAATAATGCTGATCAGATGTGTATGTACAGTGTTACAGTTATAAAGACACTGTGATAGTAAGTTAAGGGATATATAGTCTATATGCAGATGTTTTCAGACAGAAGTGGATATATGTATACATGCAGTATTATTGTACATGCTATCACAAGTTACATGGGTAGAACATGAGGTCGGTAGTGATTACAGTGTAAGGCAGTATAGGCATCAGAGATTAAACAGTAATGATAACATATTGAGTATAGGATATTAACTATTAATTCAACCGACTAGAAGTCACAAAACATAAGCATTAGTAGATTTGCTTCTATCCACCATTAAACAATGGATTTATACGAGGGAATGTGCCATTTCAGGGATAGTAGTGGTTGGCTCTAAAAAGAGCCTTTTGTGTGTTTTAGACAGTAACGCGTAAGACCTTCACTTCCTCTTGGCTGCTGTCCTCGTGGGCTTCGCGGCTTTGGGCTTGGGAGCCTTCTTCGCGGGGGCTTTCTTGGCTACCGGCTTCTTCACGGCCTTCTTGGGGCTCTTGGCTGCCACCTTCTTGGGACTCACTTTCTTGGGGCTCTTGGCTGCCACCTTCTTGGGGCTCTTGGCTTTGACTGCAGGCTTCTTTGCCTTTGGAGACTTTTTAGCCACAACCTTCTTAGCCGCAGCAGGTTTCTTCACTGGCGCTTTCTTAGCTTTCGGAGCTGCTTTCTTGGCTTCAGCCTTGTTGATTTTGAAGGAGCCGGAGGCACCGGTACCCTTGAGCTGGACAAGAGTGCCCTTTAACACCAAGCTCTTCACAGCGGTCTTCACACGTGAATTATTCTTCTCCACGTCGTAGCCACCGGCAGCCAGAGCCTTCTTTACCGCAGCCAGGGACACGCCGCTCCTCTCTTTAGAGGCAGATACCGCCTCGAGGACGAGTTCTGCGGCGCTGGGACCTGATGCCTTCTTCGGCTTGGAGGCAGCTTTCTTCCTGGGGACTTTAGCCGGAGGGGCAGCGGCTGGAGCGACTTCTGCCATAGTTCTCTTCTATCGTCTGATGAACACGAAATGCAAGAAATAGTCCGAGCTGACTGGTAGTGGAGCTGGGACAGGGGGCTGGTCTTAAATACTACATGAGAGCCATGCAGACTCAACCCACCCTGTCTACAACGCTGCAGCTGAAAAGCTCTGCTACTTGTGTTTTCTTCTCGCCAAAACGGGCTAAAATACAAACGTGGGAACATAGTTGAAATCTAACACCTAATGGGTCAGTTAGCACAAGCATGTCCCATTAGAATAAAACCATCTGGAGAGCCGTGGTTAGTTTGGACACGTTCCAGCGCTCTCCTTTCCGTCGTCACATGGTGCAGTGAGCAGCAACTTGTCTCAGTATTTTGCCTTTTAAATGGTTTAAATGTCATTATAATCCAGTCAGTACTCGTTCCCCAGTGAGTCGAGCTGCCTGGTGAGGGACTGGCAGTAAAACAAGGCATCTGGTGTCATGCTTTTGGTTATAAACTTGTACTTTCTTACTGCTGGTAAACACAGCCATTGCTGGCGTCGGCATGATATGTGTTACCTCGTCTTCTCGTCTTCTGTGGAAGATTACCACTTCTGTGGAAGGCTTTATGTAGCTCATGATGAATTAAATCTACAATTACTTTTATGAAGATTAAAAAAAAATACACAAGGAAGGTACAATGTAACTTTCTTTTTGGGAGAGACTCGCCCATATTGTCAAACTGCTGCGTGCTGTCGATTAAAGCCCAGACGGAAAGCTTAACAATGAAACAAATCTGTTTCAATTACATGTCAATAGTAATAATAGGCAAAAGTTAGTTAGTAATAAAGCATACGAGTCATAATAATAACAGCTGGCGCAACAGGGGGAATAAAACGTGTCACGCTCTGACCATAGTCATCCCAACGGTGCTAATGCAGTCATTGCGCGTAATTACGCTGCAGTCATTGCGCGTAATTACGCATGCACATTATGACATACATTTCAATATGTTTCCAATTGATAGGACTCAGTTGGTTGTTGCAAAAGGGTATTTTGGTATGGTAGTCTGTCTGCTACATGTTATTGTCCTCTCTGGTAAACAAGAATACCCTGAAGACTCTGGCAGGAGCACTCATTCAAGGGTACTACGACTATGCTTGCACCTCATGGTACCAAAGCACCTCAAAGGCGCTAAAAACAAGATTACAAACATCACAAAACAAACTGGTCAGACTACCTCACCCCTGCCCACTTTGACTACCTAGGATGGCTTAGAGTAGACGACAGAGTACAGCAACTTGCAATGGGCCTGGTCTACAAGATACACTATACGACTAATGTATGTATATTTCTCTCCCACCCACCCACCCCCTCCTAATGTACAGTCTCCTCCCCATCATACTGTCAGGATCTATGGGTAACAGTACCTGCATATTTGCATATCATATATGTCACAAATGTAACAGTACTATATACCTGTATGTCATGTATGTCCCTATGTCATAAATGTCATGATGTCATGTATGTTGTGTAATGTCATAAATGTCACTATGAATTGAAAATGGGGGACCCTGATGTAAACAAGACAAACGTCTTTCTCTGGTCTGCATCCCCTTAACAATTGTATGTATTGAGCCGTACTGTATTGTACCCATTCTGCAATCTGTTAAATAAAGTTTTCATTCATTAACTTCATTAACTTGATGATGCTGCAATGTAAAAGTTATACACAGAGTGGTACAGAGGTAGACGACTTGCAGGTGTGTATAAACTGAATGCTGTGTACAGCAAATACATTATTTCCACCCCTGAAAATACGCTGTATCTTCTATTTATTAAGTTCCTATTACTGCATATTCTGCACAGCAGTGACAATTCTGATATTCTATTTGTGATCCTTGCCTCATTGCATTTAATTAAACATCACCTACAGTCTCATCACAGAAGGCAGTTATATACTTGTTTAACCATCCTGTTTACAACCTTCCTGTCAAACATTTGCTTTCTTTTATCATTAATTCCACCACATACGTCTGTGGTGATTCATGTAAAATCTGACTAGATAGAACACCAATAGGTGAGACTATAATACAGTATATTACTACAAGGTCGCAAATAGACCTGATTGTGAATATTTCAACCAAATATTCACTTTATTTTCTGCCGTCGAATCAATACCTTCATTAATTTACATAAACACATAGGAAGGCTCCTAAAGTCCCGTGGCCTCTAATGAGATCCTTGAACAGACACACCTTTTAAAAACTAATTGAACACACACACTATGCACATACACTTATATGTAAGACACTTTCTGTAAATCATTTACTATTTTATTTAATCTGATTTTATGTTATCTTACCCATTGTTACCATTCTTGTATGCATTGTTGGGTCTGAGCTCGAAACACACTTGTCATTAGCTGCAATGCCCCTGTATTGTAGTGTATTTGACAAACATAACTTTAACTTGAATTTGAGATCCAGTTCTGTCGTCAGTTTACAGTATTGCTCAGACCAGTGTCAAAAGAGCTAGTATCTTAAATGCATTTATATGTTCAGATCAAATAGCCATCCCTCATAACTAGCTACTTCTCTTCTCAGGCTTAAGACATTTTTAATGATCTGTATGCAATTTTCACGTTCTGTACTGTACAAGTCAACTCAACCTCTGCAACAGGTCCTGCATTATTATATTATTATTATATAGATACGTATATAATTGTGCATTGTCCAAAGCGACTAGGAGGCGTACATATCTAGCAGCTAAGGAGGAATCTTATTCTGAGACGCAACATGGAATCGACTCAATTCTAGTAAGATGTGTGTGGCTCTGAAAAGAGCCTTTGGGTCTTGGGATAGTTTGGATAGTTTGGATTGAATAGAAGTTTAGCCGCCGAAGCCGTACAGAGTGCGTCCCTGTCTCTTCAGAGCATACACCACATCCATGGCTGTGACGGTCTTCCTCTTGGCGTGTTCGGTGTAGGTGACGGCATCACGGATCACGTTCTCCAGGAAGACCTTCAGCACACCACGAGTTTCCTCGTAGATCAGACCAGAGATGCGCTTCACTCCTCCGCGGCGCGCCAGGCGACGGATGGCGGGTTTGGTGATTCCCTGGATGTTGTCACGGAGAACTTTACGGTGACGCTTGGCGCCTCCTTTTCCGAGCCCCTTTCCTCCCTTTCCACGACCAGACATTTTCTTCTGGGGTTGAGTTCCAAACAAATGAAAAGAAGTAATTTCAAGCAAATGCAAAGCCCTCTGAATATAAATACTGTCTGAGGACGTAAAAGAAGACTGAGAGACCGCGTCATGCTGGGCGTGGTCAAAAGCTGCAGCTATAATACCCCCCCTTCTCACACACTTGTTTTGACCATAGGACTGGTGTCACGTGATCATTCGTTCATGAGTTCCTCGTGGCAGCTGGGTTCACATGGTTGCACTTATTCAATTTATCTATCCAGTGGTTCCCAAACTGTGGTGCGCGCACCCTAGGTGGTGCGTGACATGAAAAGACTAATGGCGTTATTTTACTAATAAATATATATAATATACATTATTTCAAATGGGGATTTCCACTGTGTAAATCATGAAATTCAAGAAACGTTTTAATAAAAAACGTACGTTTGAATAATAATAATAATAAACAATGTCTCGGGCGAGGTGCGCTTCGTCTGTGCTGATGCGCTCCGCTCTGCCTGGAGTCTCCTCAGGTCTCCTAATATGCTGGCTTAACAGCGGGCCGATGACAGTAGCGAGCGCAAGCCAGTGCACATAATAACTTCCTGCCAAAACTGACTTGAGTGAGGTCAGTGAGCGCGAAAGATAGAGTCAGGTAAAATATAATAATCACTTCTTTGAGACGTGGTGGTTAGCAGCCTGGTAGGCCATCATGATGATGATCCAGATCCACAACCGTCGGCGGTAACGGTAAATGATCTCGGGACTGAGCATCCCAAACAAATGGTTTTACAACCATACCCTGCCAGCATTTTTAGCGGTAGGAAACGGTCATTTGTAGCAACGTGGTTCCAAAACAGAGACATTAACTTTCGGCGCCTCCACCGCCATGTGCGAGAACTCGTTCTCAACGCTACGGAACGTTTTTTCGGATCACAGGCGGGCAATGCTCCAAAGACGAAAGGCCCAATTGGTTCAGCTGGCGTTTGAGAAGGACCTCACGCAAAAATGTACCACGGAATGGAAGGACACTGTTCTGAAGAGATTCAGTGCCACGACCCGCCGCCTACAACTCTTTTAATCGGCAAGTCATATACACTGTTATTATTAATAATAATTGAATGTAAAGCCCAGCCTCTGGCTTATTATTTCATACTGTTTCATTTAAGCTGCCTTGCCCCTTGGCCCTTGTCAGTATTAATAATACGAAAATGAAATACGTGATCTTTCACTTATTAATGAATGTAAAGCCCAGCCTCTGGCTTATTTCATATTTGTGTGTGCGCAAGATGCCAGTGTGTTTGTGACGTGACGTGCGAGAGAGAAAGAGAGAGAGAGAGAGACTTATAAGAGACTTATCTCTTATGCCTGCAGTGCACTCATATTTTGAAATGCGTGTTGGTTTGCGGGAAATGCGTTTTCTGAAGCCTATTTTATGCCCCCCCCCCCCGAAATTACAATATGCCCTCCGTTAAATTCGTTCTGACGCCGACACTGGGGGTGCGCAAGCTAGGTCGGGAGGTGACAGGGGGTGCACGGCGAAAAAAGTTTGGGAACCGCTGATCTATCCCATTAGTTTGCCCCAGATTCTTGTCTGGGGTCCATTTTGGTTGGTCTGCATGCTTTCTCGGTTTCCAAAATGGTTGGTCAGTGTGGTCTGGTACTGTCCATGGTGCTGAAATAGCGCCATTTAGATTCACAGTGCCTACAAGTAGTTCAAGTTTGCTTTTATTTGTCATGTATAAAGTACATGTACATTACAGTGTATGCTTGGTTCTTTATGAGCCCCTGAGAATGTGCTTCAAGCAGTAAAATAAAAAGTAAGTAAAAGAGGAATAAAGACCCAACACTATACAGATATACAATACAACTAAAGAACAACCTAAGTACCAATGAGGTACACAAATGCAAACTTTTAAAAATGCTAAATGCAAAGATGAGGTATGGATGTAGTGCAAATCTCTTTATTAAATAGATCAAATATGGTGTAGTGATAAAGTGTTCAAAGTGTCTAAAGTGAGTGCTTGTATAGTGAGTGTGTGCATGTGGATGTGTGTGCAATGTATGTATACAGGTTAATGTTGCATAGAGTCATTGAGCATCCTGATGGCCTGGGGATAGAAGCTCCTTCTGAGTCTCTCTGTACTGCCCATGAGCAGGGCACGAAATTAGAGCCCGCCACCCGCCAATGGCGGGCAGATTTTACGTTTGGCGAGTGACACTGAGAGGTCTGCCCGCCACCTGGCGTGTAGTTCATATCGATACTCTTATTTTGAAAATCCTGTGCGGGTCTCATTTACGCCCCAAGCGCAGCTCCAGTCATAATATCGATGGCTCCGGCAGTTAGCAACGTTCGGTTCATATGATACTCTTATTTTGAAAAAACTTGTGGCAACGAGTCATATCCGCCCCAGTCTGTGCTTCTGCTCGTATCAACACAGAGGCAGTCTGCTCTATTGCGGACCTCCGTGAGCTAACGTTACTGTTTAAACAATGACCCAGTCAACTATTCACTTTTAGTTTAATACACAAGGCATTGTCTTAACGTTATCTAGCTGGCTAGCTACTGATAGCTGCTGATATCAACAAATGCTCCAGCAATAGTCGAGTGCATAATACCTCCGTTAACTCGGTAGCCAACGTTAGCTCACGTTAGCTCTATATGTCCCAGTAAACGAAATAGTTCACTGAGGCGTTGTCTTAACATTATCTAGCCGGCTAGCAGTAGCTACAGATAGCTGCTGATATCAATGTCTTATAACATTGATTCGATGCGTATTCGAGCCCCTGGCTTCCATCGCATGAGGGCAATGTTGAATGTGATTTGACCAAGGCAGAGTATAGGGTCCAGCTGCAGCGCCGGAGAATCCTTGATGGAGCTGGAGGCTACTCGAGTATACACACAGACAGTGGAGCTGTTTGCAGATAGCGAGCATTTTGACTTGTTGCGTGGTGGCGATGTCTCGCAGATAATACAACTACAAGTATGATTATATAATATATATATTTTATAAAAAATAAATTTGGCTGGTAAGAAATATGCTTGGCGGGTAGATTTTTCCCATCTACCCGCCACTGGCCGGTGAGTCAAAAAGTTTTTTTCGTAGTAATTTCGTAATTTCGTGCCCTGCCCATGAGACTCCGGTAGCACTTGCAGCAGCAGTGCAAAGAGGCAGTTGTTTGTTATCTCTCCCTCCCTCCCTCCCTCCCTCCCTCCCTCCCTCCCTCCCTCCCTCCCTCCCTCCCTCCCTCCCTCCCGGCCTAAGGATCAAGGGTTAATCCCCTGAAGGGGGAGGAGCCGAACCATGGGGGCATGGTCAACATAGACCAATGAAAGAGGACATCCCTACTGAGTACAATGACACAACCCGCAAGTCTCTATGACAAACGGTTCAAAAGATACAAAAAAGGGGCGCGGCCTAGGGTTCAAGGGTTGATCCCCTGAAGGGTGAGGACAGACCAAAGAAATACTTTAGTCTTGTTTACATCAGGGTCCCCCATTTTCAATTCATAGTGATGGACCTGTAAGCGCCTGGCAGAGGGCAGCAGGTCAAACAGGTGATGTGCTGGGTGGTGAAAGGAGGTCAGAGGTCATCGTGTCACATGGTAGCCTCTCCCTGCTAGCTGGCACACCTCCACCATGGCGTATCGACGAGATGACCTGCCTTGTGCAGAGCAGACAGGTTTCAGATCACGTGCAGGCAGCTTAAAAAGCCTTAGACACCATTATTCTGAACTAGAGATAAGTAATAGAGATAAGGCTTGTAATACACAACAGAGTAACAGAGTCCATCTCGAAAGACATGGAAAAAATAGTATACGAACAGGTCGAAAAGTACATAGCGGAAAAAAATCTAATCTTCGAATTCCAATCTGGCTTCAGAACATCCCACTCCACTGACACATGCCTTCTCTATTTGAACGACCACATAAAACAAGTGGTGGACGCGGGCAAATACTGCGGCATGGTCATGCTGGACCTACAAAAGGCCTTCGACACTGTCAATCCCTCCATTCTGATTGACAAGCTAAAGGCAATTGGTTTTAATAGTCTTTCAGGGAGCTGGATGCAATCCTACCTGGAGGGGAGAGAACAGATGGTGGAGGTAAACGGTACCCTATCCCCCCCTCCCAGTGAGCTGTGGTGTTCCACAAGGAAGCATACTAGGACCGCTACTGTTCCTAATTTATGCAAATGACATGTCGTCAGCTTGTGACTGCAACTTGTTCCTGTTCGCGGACGACTCAGCCCTGCTGGTCTCTGACAAGAACAAGTTACAGGTTGAAAAAACCCTCAGCTCGGAACTAGGCAAAATCTGCACCTGGCTCTCTGACAACAAACTATCATTACACCTGGGTAAAACAGAATCCATTCTCTTCGGTTCAAATAACAAACTCAGCAAGGCCGACGGCTTCTCAGTTACAGTGGGTGACAATATTGTCACAAGGAAAGATGAAATTACATACCTAGGTTCTATCCTAGAGGCTAATCTTTCCTGTGACAAAATGGCATCCAATGTAATAAAAAAAGTCAACCAACGAACTAGATTCTTGTACCGGATCTCCTCTCTGGTAAACAAGAATACCCTGAAGACTCTGGCAGGAGCACTCATTCAAGGGTACTACGACTATACTTGCACCTCATGGTACCTAAGCACCTCAAGGGCAAAATTACAAACATCACAAAACAAACTGGTCAGACTACTGCTTGACCTTACTCCTAGAACCCACCTCACCCCTGCCCACTTTGACAACCTAGGATGGCTTAGAGTAGACGACAGTACAGCAACTTGCAATGGGCCTGGTCCACAAGATACACTATACGACTAAGGTACCCATGTACATGTCAAAATACTTCCCAAAGGTCAGTGAATACCACGACCACAACACCAGAGGGAGCTCCACAAATCATGTTAAACCCAGATTCGGCTCAAACAAGGGACTAAACACATTTCGCAATTATGCCACATCAATGTGGAACGCCATACCCACAGCTGTAAAGGAATGTGAATCACTACCCACATTCAAAACCACTCTCAAAGAGCACCTACGGTAGACTGCAATTCTAAACTGGCCCCTGTAAATGTCCTAACCCAACCCCCTCCAATGTACAGTAAATGTCCTAACCCAATAATACACGAGACCCTCTTCTTAGGACCAAGTAAGGTTTCGTCGATAATCCAATGTACAGTTACCCCCCCCCCCCACCCACCTCCTATGTACAGCCCCCCCCCCCCCCCCCCCCCCCACCTACCCAACCCCCCCCCCCCCCCCCCACCCCACCTCATCCAATGTACAGTTTCATCGTCAAATGTATATAGGGGAGAGTGGGGTGAGAAGTGCCAATTTT